>NC_052047.1:100259895-100600743 GCF_903992535.2 Arvicola amphibius
TGCTTCCAGGTGGAGGACTTCCGCCAGCAGGACGCCAAGGAGGGCCTGCAGGTGGCCCAGGTGCTGGAGGGCTTCATTACCCGCAAGGTGGTGAAGCAGACCGTGATGACTGTGGTGTATGGGGTCACGCGCTATGGTGGGCGCCTGCAGATAGAGAAGCGTCTGCGTGAACTCAGCGACTTCCCCCAGGTGTGCAGCCTGCCGGGTCCCCACCTGAGTGCTCCCTTCAGTACTGGGATCTGAGCCTTGTTCTTCCGAACAGTGCTAGCCCTGTAGAGCCTGGGTTCTGGCTCTGGGCCAAGGGGAGAGGCAACCTGCTAGCCCCACCCACCCGCCTGCCATTCACATCACCCTCCGCCCCTGCAGGAGTTTGTCTGGGAAGCTTCACACTACCTCGTGCGCTTGGTCTTCAAAAGCCTACAAGAGATGTTCTCCAGCACCCGGGCTATACAGGTGAGTTGCCGCCCAACTCCCTGGGGGGTGGGGCGGGGGCGGGGCCGGGCTTCCACCCTTTGGCCTGCCCATCTGATCAGGTGTACTGTCACACCCTCAGCGCTGGCTGACCGAGAGCGCCAACCTCATCTCTCACGCGGGCTGGCCTGTGGAGTGGGTCACACCTCTGGGTATCCCCATCATACAGCCCTATCACCGCGAGGCCAAGGTCCAGGTACTCGGAAAGGCCCCTCCCCTCTCCTCCCCTCCCGTCCTCCTGCCCAGGACTGCACTCACCAACCCCCAACCCTGGCCTGCAGGTGAAAGGTGGCATCCAGAGCATCACCTTTACCAGCTCAGTGAACATCAGTCAGTGAGTCCCAGATGCAGGAAGGGGAGGGGAGGGGCAGGGAGAGAGACGGGCCAGGAGGGTGCCAGGCCTAGAGCTTCTGGGTCCACAGGAAGCCCAACACTCTGAAGCAGAAGAATGGCTTCCCACCCAACTTCATCCACTCCCTGGACTCCTCCCACATGATGCTGACCGCCCTGCACTGCTACAGGTGCGTCCCAGGGGCAGGCACACATTTGCTACAGGTGGACCCAGGGTTCATGCGTGGGCAGTCCATGTGATGTTTAGCTGTCTTTCCGGGGCTGCGGTGATGCAACAGGACGGTGATGATGGGGTCGCGTGTAGTGGGTAGACACTGCCTGTGAAGGGTAGGGCAGGGTGGCGGTCTGCTGTGGATCCCTGCCTTGTGCCCAGGACCTGCCATTGGACTGAGCTGGGATTCGAACGGGGGGGGGGGGGGGGGGGGAGCAAGGGTGCGGGTGGTTCAGTTTACTACCCTGCTTGAGGGTGTGTGAGGTTAGTGTCTTCCTGAACATCTACTGCTTAGAGCACTGGGGAACCTGGGTGTGCTGGGGACCCAGTTTGAGGTTGGGGGCAGTGGGCAGGCAGCCGCTGCCTCACTCGGAATCTCCCTGGCCAGGAGGGGCCTGACCTTCGTCTCTGTGCACGACTGCTTCTGGACGCATGCCACTGACATTCCGGTTATGAACGAGGTATTTCCGGCCCCTACTCTCAGGGACCCCACGAGTCTGTACCATGGGTGACTCAGAGCTGTCGCCCCTCAGGTATGTCGCGAGCAGTTTGTGCGCCTACATAGCCAGCCAATCCTGGAGGACCTGGCTAAGTTCCTGGAGGAGCGTTTCTGCTCTGTCTCCAGGTAAGCAGCCCCTCTTCCTGAGGCCTGGTCCCTGCCTGCCGCCTGTTCCCCTATTCATGTCTACCACAACCCTGTTTGCACCACCAGGTCCCTGAAGCCATCGGAACTTGCCCTGGTCACCAAGCTGCAGGAGACACTACGGTCCCTGCCAGAGACAGGTAAGGATTTTAAAAGGGGCTTGTGCACTGGCCCTTCCAGGCATGTCCAATTGACCTAGCCTCAGCTCCACGCTCTTTTGGCTCCGCAGGTAACTTCGATCTCAGGCAGGTGATGAGATCCACCTACTTCTTCAGCTGACCCACCCCGTACTGTCTCTAGACTTGTGCATAGTGTAAATAAATATAAAAGTTTGTGTCCACTCATGCCAGCCGCCACTTTCTGGCGTTGCACAAACCCACCAAAGCAAGCAGACTCGGCGCTGGGCGCCAATGCTGTCGTTTATTGCGCGGAATGGGGTATGGGTTAATGGGGCGTGGGGGCCGCTGCTGCCTCGGCTCGTCAGTACATTCATGGCGACGGCGGGGACTCAGCCTTGCCCCCACACCGCCCGTGAAGCCCGCCCCTGGGTGCCTGAGGGAGGTCACTCGGACGCGTGGGCAGGGGCCAGGCTGGTTATTGCATGAGCTTGCCGGGCTGGGGCAGCGGGAAGCCGGCGGGCCGAGTATTGCACTTGATCCATATCTTTCCTGGGCAGCCACCGCAAATGCGGGGCATAGCCAGGTCCTTGGCCAGGGCCGCCCCGTCCCCGTCCCAGATTGGGCTGAGGCACCGAGGTGATCGCGCCCCTCCCTCTCCCGTGCGCGGCCGCCGCTGGGGCAGGGGCAATGGGGTGGGCGCAGGGCGATGTGGGGAAGTGGGCAGCCGGGCGCAAGGCCGCCCGCCGCCTAAGCTACCTAAGTCCCTCTATGGCTTCTGCGCGGGCACGGGCGGGCGGCGCGAGGCATGGCTTTGGTGTGGATAATGGCCCCGCCCAGCCCGCGGGGCGGCGCGCAAGGGTCACAAGTTGGAAGAGAGGCGCGAACGCGCAGAGTCCAGCGGGTCCAGACCACCCGCAGCGCCGGGTGAGGCTGAGTCCCTGCGGTCCGGGCTGGGTGCGGCGGTCCGGGCGGCGGGCGCGGGTCCCAGGCGTGGCGTGGAGCTGCTGGCCGGGCGCGCGGAGGCCGCGGGGCTGGGCGTGGGTGCGCCGTGGGGCAGCGAGGGCTGCGAGGCGGACAGCGGGCGCGAGGCTCGGCTGAGACGGCGCGCGGGCAGTGCGGGCCCCACGCGGGTGGCTGGGGAGCCGGGTGCACCGTAGGGCGAGGTCCGCGGTGCCCGGGGACTGGAGGGCGCGGCCGGGGGACTGGCCGTAGGCGGCCCTGGTGAGGCTGCTGGAGGCGGAGGCCCTGGGGGTGTGCGGCGCATGAGGCGTGGGGAGCCGAGTGCCAAGGGCCCCACGAGCGGGCGCGCCACCTGCGGGCAGAAGCTCATGGCCACGGCCTGCTGCAGCGTGGCAATGGCTGAGGTGACCTGCGGCGGCGGTGGTGGTGGGAAGAGCCCCACACGCTGACCCAGCTCTGCCTGCTGCACCATCTCACGGTCATACTTGACAATCTCCTGGATGATAGCATTCTCCTGGTTGTTGAACACGCCCGAGCTGAGGTCGTGCTGAACCTTGTGCAGCAAGATGGAGTTCTTCTTGCCTGCGGGCAAAGCAGAGGTCAGCACTAGCCTGGCCACCTGCCTCTGCAGCCAGTCTTGAGTCCAGCAGCAGGCATGTTCTCAGCACCCACTGTATTTCCTGTGTAGGTTCCAAGGACTGAGTGCCTCTCCTGTGGCATGCTAATTGCCTGCTGCATACAGCAAGTGTATCCAGCACACACATTCTGTAGAGTCCCTGTTGTGTGCGGGTGTGTCTGAGCGCTTGCTGTGTGCCCTCTGATTTGGACCACTGTCTTAGCACCTGGTTCCTCTGTCCTGTCACCAGGAGCTCCCACCTCTCCCTGCCTTCCATGTCTGACACAGAACTTTGCTAATGTGCCTGGTTTATTGAGTCAGAGCTGTTTCCACCAGGCTGTTTCTGGCTCTTCTTGCCTTTTCACCCCACGGCTTTTGCCTGCTATGTTTGGTCCAGGAAGACACCTTCCCGTGTCACCCTCCTCAGCACCCTGACCTTTCTGTATGCCATGCCTTTACCTCCCGGGATCCCTCTCAGGCAGTCTGGTAGCTCACCGATGCGGTCCAGGCGGTCAATGGCCACGGTCTCAAAGGCACGCCGCATCATGGGGTACTCCTCCAGCACCTCGTTGAAATTATCTACACTTAGTGAGTAGAGGCGGCAGTAGGTGTCAGCCCGCACACTGGCTGTGCGCCGGCCCCTTGTGAGCAAGCAGATTTCTGCAAAGACAAGAGTGAGCCTCATAGGCTGCGCTGTGTACAACTGCCCACCCAGGACATACCCAAACCCACCCGCTGCTGACTCAAACCCTCCTGGACCTCCCTGGAATGGAGCTGTCCACTGTCCCGTCCCATCCAGATCTCTGCCTTGCCTTGGAGTACTCACCCCCGAAATAGGAGCCATCTGACAACTTCATTTCCTTGTTGCCCTTGGTGAGCACGCTCACCACCCCGTGCTGAATGAAGTACATCTTCTTGCCAATGGTCCCCTCTCGGATGATGTAATCGCCGGGCTGGAAGACCTCGAACTTGAGCTTTGTCAGCATGGCTGTGACAAAGTTGGGGTCTGCATTGGCAAATAGTGGCATGGAAGCCACCAGCTTCCGGCAGTTGAAGTTCACAATCTCCTGTGGGCAGGAGAGAGGATAGCTAAGTGACGGACTGGCTTGGTAACTCAGACCCTCAGTCTCCTCTGTGCTAGACAGTGGCCCCTCAGCTCCAGTCCAACTTCCTAGGCAGGGTCAGAGACAGGCTCAAGACAAACAATAAAGTCCCAAGTCCCCACACCACCATGAGATGGGTGTCAGACACTGGACTGGGAAAGTCAAACTTTGTAGGTCTCTTTGTAGATAA
Organism: Arvicola amphibius; assembly: GCF_903992535.2. NCBI lineage: Eukaryota > Metazoa > Chordata > Mammalia > Rodentia > Cricetidae > Arvicola > Arvicola amphibius. The sequence goes on from NC_052047.1 coordinate 100,264,560, forward strand.
CAGGACCACAAAAATACCTAACAGGATCAAAGGAGGGACAGAGCTCAGTGGGCAGAGCTCCTCAGGACATGGATGAGTCCCTGGGTTCCATCCCTGAACCCCAGCATGGCACGAACCAGGTCATGCAGGCCTATCATCACAGCGCGCTGGAGTGGAGGCAGGAGGGTCAGGAGTTCAAGGTTAGCATCACCTAGCCCTAGGACGGCCTCGGCTGCGTGAGACCCTGACTCATAGAAACAGTAAAAGACTTCTGAAGGAAAAGGAGGCCACACCGCATGCGTCCTCGGGCCCTTGGGCCACCCATTCTCTCTTGGTTATATACGAAATGTCATTCCAGCCTGGACGCTTCGGGTTTGTGCGTTTTATACAGCTGGACATAGAAAAGGGCATTGCTAAGAACCCAGTAAGCGGGGCTGGAGAGATGGCTCTGTGGTTAAGAGCATTGCCTGCTCTTCCAAAGGTCCTGAGTTCAATTCCCAGCAACTTGGTGGCTCACAACCATCTGTAATGAGGTCTGGTGCCCTCTTCAGGCCTGCAGACATACACACAGAATATTGTATACATAATAAATAAATATTTTTTAAAAAAAGAACCCAGCAAGCAACTCATGGAGACCAGCCTCTATGACTCAGTACAGGGCCGGGACACATGAAAAAGTGACCACTGAGCCAGACAAGGTGGCCCACAGCACTCGGGAGGTTGAAGCAGGAGGATTGCCATGAATTTGAGGTCACTTTGTGCTGTCTCAGAAATGGAAAAGAGGGCCATACTATGGTGGTGCATGCCTTTAATCTCAGAGGTCTACAGAGTGAGTTCCAGGACAGCCAGAGTCTTGGGGAGGGGGGAGAGGTTTCCTGTGGGCATCTGGTAAAGTTCTAGGGCTGGGAGTGGATGTGGGTGCCATACAAAGCCATGTGCTTGGTGCACTCCATGGCCTGTGAGCTAGGCTCTCTACAAAGGACAGGTGAGCAGACTGCCTCCCGGCGTGTGTTCCAGGCCCCGAGGCCCCCAAGGCTCTCCTCCTCTAAGTCCCTCCTGGGGCCTCTGCCCTGGCTGTGCCCTCCCCTTGGGACCTAGACATCATGCCCTTGCTTCAGACATGTGTAAAAAGCTGAGGCTGCTGTGTGCCTGGCATCCCAGGCCTGCGGAGACAGAGACAGGATCCTTGGGGCCAGCCTGCCTAGCTGAGTCGCTCAACTCCAGGCCAGTGAGAGACCCTGTCTGATGGTCCCAAGGGCAACATTCAAGTTGTCTTCCGGCTTCCATGTACATACGTGTGCACCGCATACACATGGACATATGCATGTATGCATTTAAAAAGGAGATAGGGCTCAAGAGGTTTCTTAGTGGTTAGGAGTGTTGGCTGCTCAGGGGCTGCAGAGATGGCTCAGTGGTCAAGAACACTGGCTGCTCTTCCAGAGGACCTGGGTTCAATTCCCAGCACCCACATGGTAGCTCACAACTGTAACTCCAGTTCCTCACACAGACATATGTGCAGGCAAAACACCAATACATATAAAAAGAAAGGAAGAAATAAAAGAAACTGTTTGTTCAATCATGAGGGCCCAGAGTTTGATCCCAGCAGCCACATCTGGCAGCTCACAAACGCCTGTAACTCTAGCTCTAATGGATCAGACACCCTCTTCTGGCCTCCATGGGCACCTGAACACACTTGTGGGCACATACACACATGCACACACACACATGTAAAAAAAAATCTTAAAAGGTGGGGGGCATTGGCTGTTCTTCCAGAAAACCTGGTTCAATTCCCAGCAACCACATAGTAGCTCACAACTGTCTGTAACTCCAGTTCCGGGGGATTCAATGTTCTCTTCTGGTCTCCACGGGTACCACGTGCAAGCAAAGCATCCACATGCATGAAATAAGTAAGGGCCCAGATGGCAGGAGAGGCACGAAGGACCCTCTCCAGGGTCTGGGATGGAGCATGGCTGCACAGATATGTGTGTTTTATATTCTGCACCTAGGAGACTGTAGCTTGGTGTGTGAAGCTGGCAGGACTGCAGGTGTTAGCCAGGGCACCCACAGCATATGTCAGACCTGATCCCACGTGCCCTGCCAGTGTCCATGGGATGCTGGGGTGTGGCTGCGGCCACCTCACCTCACGCAGCGGCCCGTTGAGCTCCCCGAGGATGCTCTCCTCATCAAACATCTTCCCCTGGTACCGGTGTTCATAGTAATCGTGGATTTTTTGGCGGAAATCAGCAGGCAGCTTGTGGAAGGACATGTATTGTTCTACTTGCTTGTACTGAAGGGAGGAGAGCAGGATCAGTGTTTGCTCCAGAGAGAGAGACCCAGCTCGGGGACCCATCACCCTGTCTAGCCCAACCCAGGGAGATGATAAGCCCAGCTACACCAAAGACAAATGATGTGTTTTGTTTGGAGACAGGGTTTCATGTAGCCCAGGCTAGCCTCAAGTGCCGGGGTGACAGGTCGCCGCCACCACAGGTTTTTGATGCTGGGGTGGAACTCGGGTCTTCACAGATGCTAGTGCAGCGTTGTATCATAGAGCCCCCGCCAGGCTGTGTGTTTTGCTCTGTTGTGTGAGGAAGGGTCTCACTCTGTAGACCAGGCTGGCCTGCAATTTGAACTCAGCCTCCTGACTGGTGAGATGACAACCTGAGACACCAAGCCCAGTTGGCAGATAAGTTTATGTTTATGATTCTACGCGGGGCTTTCCACTGACCACACTCCAGCCCCTCACTGGGGGCTTCAAGGCAGAGCTGTTCTGCTGAGCCACCCCCAGCTCTTCTTACTTTCTGTTGAGCCAGTCTCGCTTTTGCCCTTGCTGTCCTCCTGCATCAGCTTCAGTCTAGGCTGGCATTTAACATTTAACCCCATCACTAGCAGGAGGGTCAGGAGTTCAAGGTCATCCTCTGTTTTAGAGTGAGTTTGAGGCCACTCTGGGCTCTGTGATGCCATAGCTCTCAAAATGTCTATTGTGTGGGCACCTTAGGGTGTCTGGCTCATATTTCTGAGACGCGGTTATCTACAGTGTCAACATCAGTATGCATGTTGACTTCCATCCCAAGTCCTGCCACCGGGACCTGAGGGACAACAGAGTCAGCTCCTCCCTAGCAAGGCTGGGGTGTGGGTGCCAGGCTGTCCCCAGCACAGTACCCCAGGGCTGCTCCAGCCCCACTTCTAAGCCACAGCTGTCCTTATCTCAGCAGACCCCGTGACGGCGGGTGGGTGGCAGCACCAGCTCATGTTTGGGTGCAAGACGGAGGCTTCCGGACACAGGCACCTGGCACAGAGCCCGGGTGACCCGGCTGTCACTGTAGGGGGTAGGGAACTAAGGCCCATTGCAGAGCATGAGGCTGCAGGTGGTTGAAGGCAGGGCTCCTGCCCTTTAGGCTGCAGTATGCTCCAATGCAGTCGCCCCTAGGACCAGCCTGGAGGATACACTCTTTGTACCCCTACTCTCTCCAAAGGCTCACCCTGCTGCCCAGCCACCCCCATGTCACTGACACCCCAGAACACTCAGAAATGGGCCCCGGGGGACTGGTCTTACTGGTTCTGAAACCTACGGGCTCCTGTCCCTTCAGCTCACCTACCCAACCTGGCACCTTTAACTCTGTCCTGAGCACTTACAGATGCTCTTAGAATCAGGCATTGCTCCTACTCCTCCCCCTCCCCACCCAGACTCAGGGCAAGCTTCCCCCTCTATCCAAGGCAGACCCAAGGCATGGCCTCCCCCGTCTGACCTTCTCCTGGTACTGGCGCCGGGATGAGTCCAGAGACTGGATGAGGGCAGTGGCGTGCCCGATGAACATGGCATAGCAGGTGGCCCCCACAATCATGCTGAGCATGGTGAGCCAGATGTCTGTCATGCTCTCAGGAGCCTGCCGCCCGTACCCGATGCACAGCATGTGGCTCATGGCCTTGAAGAGCGCGAAGGAGTAGAGCTCACTCCATGAGTGGTTCTGCAAAGGCAGTGCAGATGGTTGTGGGGGGGCCTGAACCCACCTGCCCACCCTCCTGTGGGCACTTGAAGGGGGTGAGCGCCCCTGATCAGAAATAACCAAGTCAGTCTCAGGCAAAGGACACGGGCAGTGACATGTCTGGGGTCTCAGTGAGGCACTAGCAGGGACAAACCTGACAGCACCTCCCACTTCACTCTGGAAAAACTAAGCCACAAAAGGGACGCAGTTGGGCCAAGGCAGCTTCAAGTGCCCGTTTCAGAGTCCTGGGACACTGGAATAACACCCGAGGGGCAAGGAGGGGGAGAAGTCCACCCCTGGGTGTCCTCAGTTGACCCGGCCAGAGAAGGGGGGCACTGGGCCCGTCCAGGAAATGGAACCACTTGTGCAGGCAGCAGTTGGACAATGGGTTCCTCAGCCGGGGCAGCTGTGCCAGGCTGTTAGGAGGGGCGCTTGTGGGTTCTCCCTACCCGGCTTCTGACTCCATTGATGCCTGCCTGCTGTGTCCTGACTGACACACACCAACCTTCAGTGTGTCCCTGACCTGGGGTGCGACCCTCGCTGTAGACTTTCAGTTCCAGGGATGCAACCTAAGGCCGCAGGTTTGTATCACTGAGCCAAGTCCTCTAACCTCACTAGGGGATTCTATGGGGACTCCACCCTGACCACACCCCCAGCCTCTCACTGGGGGATTCTAGGCGGGGCTCCACCCTGACCACGCCCCCAGCCTCTCACTGGGGGATTCTAGGCGGGGCTCCACCACTGACCACGCCCCCAGTCCCTCACTGGGGGATTCTAGTGGGGGCTCTACTGCTGAGCCACCCCCAGCCCTTTTTTTACTTTTGAGAAAGTCTTGCTAACCTTGAACTTGCTATCACCCTACATTTGCCTCTCTTAGGAACTGGGAGAGACTTCTCCCTGGGCTGTACAGTCTCTTTTTAAATGTGATGCAGACATGGGGATGAGGGTATCTGGAGTTGTTACTTCTTAGGGCTGATGGCAACAACTTTCCCCTTGGTTTCGTTTTAAATATATTTACAGGCCGGGCGGTGGTGGCGCACGCCTTTAATCCCAGCACTCGGGAGGCAGAGGCAGGCGGATCTCTGAGTTCGAGGCCAGCCTGGTCTACAAGAGCTAGTTCCAGGACAGGCTCTAGAAACTACAGGGAAACCCTGTCTCGAAAAACAAAAATAAATAAATAAATATATATATTTACATAAAGACATAAGGAAAAGTGACTGTCGGCACACTGCCATCCCAGCACGCTGGAGGCGGAGGCAAGGTGATCGGTAGCTACCTAACCAGCCTGGGCTAATGAGGGGCTGGTTACAGAATGTAAGAGGTCAGACTGGAGAGACGGCTCTGAAGTTAAGAGCACTGGCTGCTCTTCCAGAGGACCTGAGTCCAGTTCACAGAACTCACAGGGCAGCTCACAACCACTTGTAACTCCAGCTCCAGGAGATCCGATGCCCTCTTCTGGCCTCTGAGGGCACTGCACTTAGGTGCATATACCCACACAGAGACCCATGATTTAAAAAATAACCAATAAACCTAATGGGAATCCTTTTAAACAAACAAGTAGGAGAGGCTGGAGAGAAGACTCGGCTGTTCAGAACACTTGGTGCTCTTCAAGAGGATCCCAGTCCAGTTCTCAGCACCCACATCCATAGCTCCAACTCCTGGGGATCTGACACCCTCTTCCGACCTCCACAGGTGCACATACATACATGCAGGCAAACACACACATAAAATAAGTCTAAAATAAACTTAAAAAACACTTTTTTGGGGGTGAGGGAATTTCGAGACAGGGTTTCTCTGTGTTGCCCAGACTGTCTCTGTAGACCAGGTTGGCCTTGGACTCACAGAGATCTGCCTGCTTCTGCCACCCGAGTGTTGGGATTAAAGGCGTGTGCTGCCATTGCCAAATAAGTGAAACATTTTTTTAAAGTAAGAGCACTGAGTAGTATGTCCGTGTGACAATGAAGAATGGTATCAGACGCCAGGGCGGGTGGGCTGAGGGATCCCGGGGGCACTGGCAGGTATTAGGCACAGGGGCCAGTGTGCATAAAGACCTCTACATCAAGGGGCTCTAGTGGTTATCAGGTGGGAGCTGCTTTGCCCATGGAGGACTCTAGATGGCGCTGGTGGGCACAAGGGAAAGCTGGAGCGGCGCCGTCCCTGGGGGCGCCGAGGGGGTTCCACCAGGAAGCACTCACCACCATTTTGTTGATGGACACCCAGCAGTCGCTGGGGAAGTCTTGCAGCATGGGCACCAGGAACTGCAGGCAGCCGTCCCAGTGGCAGAGCAAGAGCATCATGCTGATCAGGTTACATATGCGCATCACCGCGCTTGCCAGATCGTAGGTCATGTGGAAAATCTGAGAGGGCGCACGGCCATGAGAATCCTGCACCCCTTTGTTCTGTATCCTTCCCCGACCACTTTCTTTTCTGAATTCCACCCAGCCTACCTTACCATGACCTCTCTAGAATATCCTCCCCAATCCTGCCCAAGTTCTGTCCCCACCTGCCAGACCCACTAAGTTTCTCCCAGAGTCAGGGATCTTGAATTTGGGGGTTGGGTAACTGAAGACGTCTGAGCCTCTTTCCCCCACATCTTACAGGGCATAGGAAGGGGCATGGTAACAACGTGTCCTGAGGGTCCCGGGCCTGCATCTCCATGACTCTGTCCTCCAGTCCTGCTCCTGAGCCTACAGCCACAATGTGAGATGCTGCCTGTCCCCATCGTCCATCTAACAATGTGGACCCGGACCCCCACCCCTCTACAAACCTTGCTCATCTTCCCAGGACCCAACCCTGGGCCTTCCATCACAGGCAAACCTTGCTTCCCTTAAGGCTCCAACAGTAAGGGTCCTGCCCAGTGCCATTGGCCCTGGAGCACTTTGGTCCTGCTTCTGGTGAGACTCAGGGCCCAATGCTACAGCTTTGACTCTGCCATAAGATGCCCATCTTCATTCCCTACGGAGGCCTTAGCCCTGCTTCTTCTTAGGGTCCTCAGCCTTGGCCACACGCACAGCCCAACACCCTGCACTCCCAGGATTGGCATCCATGTGGGCCACACATGCACAGCTCTGGCCCCGCCCAAGCATGGGTTCTCTCCCTGCAGCTTTGACCCAACTATACCCCAAAGTCCCAGCCCTGAAGCCCTGGTCTGTTTCTCATGAGCCCCCTACCCCACCCCTGCCAAGTCCCTGCACCCACAGTACTGGTGTCCCTGTCTCTCGTGTGCACCCCAAGTCAAAGCTCTGGTCCTAAAGGTCCCAACCTCAGATAATTGGCTCGACCCACAGAACAGACCCACCCAAGCCCGAGGTCCCACCCCCACTCCCAAGACCCCACACCGAAGGAACATCTGTAACCCCTAGACTTAGTTTCCAAGATCCCTCGTGACCATGCCCCAGCATCCTTTGCTGGGTCCCAGCCGACGCCCACCCACACTCCAAGCCCAGCATCCCTGGACTCCATATCTCTGATGGCTCTGACTTCAGTTGTAGCCCCAGTCCTGCCCAAGACCACATCTCTGGGGTCCCACCCATCCTTGGTCCTCTCCCTGCCCCTCACCTCCTCCCACTGGTGGATGTAGCGGATGAGCCTCGACAGCCGCAGCAGCCGCAGCAGGCTGAGGATCTTGGTGAAGCGAACAATGCGCAGTGCGCGAGCTGTCTTATAGACCTCGGAGTCGATGCCTTTCTCCACGATGAGGAAGATGTAGTCCACCGGGATGGACGACACGAAGTCTACCACGAACCACGTGCGCAGGTACTTTTTCTTTATCTTCTCGGGGTCCAGGATGATCTCCGTGTTGTCCTCGATCACGATGCCAGTACGGAAGTTCAGCACCAAGTCCATGAGGAAGAAAGTGTCCGAGACCACGTTGAAGACGATCCATGGCGCAGTGGTCTCATCCTTGAAGAAAGTGATGCCCACCGGGATGATGATGAGATTTCCCACCATGAACAGCAGCATGGTGAAGTCCCAGTAGAACCTGGGGACAGGCAGGGTGCTCACAACGCCCGGCCTTGGCAGGCGTGCCCTCTTCCCCAGCCCAGGTGCTTTCCGGGACCCCAACCCTGAGGTGGGTCTCCTGAACCCCAATCTTAAGGTGGTCTTCGGAACCCCAGCCTTAATGTGGTCTCTGGGACCCCAACCCTGAGGTGGACTCTGGGACCCCAACCTTAGGTAGTCTCTGGTTCCCCAACCCTGAAGTGGGTCTCCACCAAAACTAAGGTAGTCTCTGGGATCCCAATCTAAGGAGGTCTCTCTTTCTGGGACCCCCAACTCTGAGGTGAGTCTCCAAGACCGCAATCCTAAGGTGGTCTCCAGGACCCCAGATTATAACACAGCCTCCAGGACTCCAGGTCTTGCTGTGTGGCAAGGACTGGGCTTCCTCAAAGAAGCCTCCTGACCCCAGGCAGCAGGGTCCCTCTCTCTGGCCACTGTGACCTTCCCTTGAAGGCACCTCCAGTCTGCAGAGAAGGCTCAAAATAGACTAAACACATCACATGACCAAAGAGGGACAATGAGCCTGGCACAAACCTGGTCTTCAAAAGGGATGGGAGCCGGTAGGTGGCACACTGCTGGGCACGGGTGGGAGGCTGAGAGCTAGGTAGGGAGACAGGGTAGTGACCAGCCGCCCTCTTCTCCACCTAGAGCTGCAGGGCTCACACCATGGTGGTGTCACAGCTCCTGTAGGGTACAGCTGGTCACCTTGGAGAGCTAGGCACGTGGGCACAGCTGTTGTCTCAGCACTTGAGAGGAGACGGGAGGATGAACAGCTCTAGAAATAGGCTGGGTATGGGGGTGCACACCTATAATCTCAACACCAGGAGGCAGATGCAGGAGGATCTCTGGGAGTTCCAGGCCAGCCAGGGCTGCAGTCTCAGGGGTCTCCTTACACCTAGATTTTGTCAGCCCCCCAGATCCCTAGAGGTCTGTCGCTGCCTCTTGGAATTTGGGCTTCCCGTAGGCACAGTGCCCACTGTTTCTAGAGCACACAGGCTGGGTCAATTCACCCAAGTCAGCTCAGAGGAGAGGCGTGCATCAGGGGTGCGGTGTCTGGAGCCGCTGGCTCAGAGCTTGCCTGTGAGCTGGCTCCTTCTGCCGGTTATAAACACTGTGCCCAGCGGGTGACCAGCACTCCACTTCAGAGAACTGAGCTCAAGGAAACGGTCCAAAAAAGAGAGAGAAAAAAATCAAGAGTGATTTGTACTGGGGCATTCTGGGCAGCTCAGATTGTGAGAGCCAACGACGGGACAACACCCAGTGTCTTTGAGCACAGCCTTGTGCTTGGCTCCTGCCATGCATGAGTGACCTTGGGCAGGCTTCTCTGTCCCTTGGGGACCGTAGTCCCTTCTCTCCTCAGCCCTGTGTGGGAGGATTTTGGGACCGTATTCATGTGTGATGCCCCTCACAAGCCCTCTTGGTGGGAATGAGCCCTCTGGAGCGGAGGGATAACATCGGCTGTGGGGGAGGGGTCTACCAGACCTCGCGAGCGCAAAATAACGTACTTGAAGAATTCTTCCTTTTAAATTATGTGTATGTTTGTATGTCTGGGGTAGGGTGGCCTTGCACATGGTGCAGAAGAGGGTGTCTAAGTCCCCAGGGGCCAACCCACTGAGAGGGAAGAATCAAAGCACAATTCTCTACAAGAGCCCTGCGGCCCATCGCGAGTGGGGCCCGATCCAGACAGTAGTGCTGGCTCAGACCCTGTTGTCAGTGGGCAGCTCTGAACCGCTGTCCCCAGGATCTGTCATATAGCTTGGCCCCAACCTCTCCCCTTCTGGATTGAGGATGCCTTCTCTTTGGAGGAGCCATTGAGTAAAACAATTGAAAAGGAGCACGCAAGAGTCAACGGGAACCAGAAACCACCATTAGTGGATACAGTGACCTTCTGTGGCAGGGGAAAGCTAGCTGGAAGCAACAGGGTGGGCCACGAAACCACCAGGGGGACCTAGAAACCACTGTGGGCCACTTTCAACGGTGATGGGAACGAAGCTTAGAAACTATTTGAGGGCCGGGCGGTGGTGGCGCACGCCTTTAATCCCAGCACTCGGGAGGCAGAGGCAGGCGGATCTCTGAGTTCGAGGCCAGCCTGGTCTACAAGAGCTAGCTCCAGGACAGGCTCTAGAAACTACAGGGAAACCCTGTCTCGAAAAACCAAAAAAAAAAAAAAAAAAAAAAAAAAAAAAGAAACTATTTGAGGGACCTGAGACAGCAGACCATAGCAGGTGTCTCTTTCTAGGCTGCAGTCACCCAATACTTCTCTTCCCTTCCTGAGGTAGTCAGGGCCAGGCATACTTCCCACGGAGGCCCAGGGATTTCCCAGTGGGAAACAGGGCCCAGGCCTGAGACTGTCCTCTGTACCCAGCCACTATGTCCTGGAGCCTCCCTCAGCCTCTGCCTCTCCAGGTCACAGGGTACGGCCTGTTTTCCCCCAGTGCCTGAGGAGAGGGAACGGGTGGTGGCTGTCCCTGTGGTCCTGGTAGGGACCACTTGCTCTAACCCAAGTGTCCCCAGCCTTCATCCTCCGCAGAAAACCTGGTCCCCACAGATAGAGTCAGAATGGGTCAGAAGTCCCACACCAAGTGGGAGGGAACAGGCCGGGCACATCGTGATTCCCAGGACTCCGGAGGTCCCCTCCCCCACCCTCATTCACGAGTCCCAAGCCATGACTGTTTGAAGAGATAGGACCTGGGATGACGGGTCCCAGGCTGTGCTTCCTTGGCTAGCGTTTCCACCTTCTCGACCCCATCCACAGTCAGGACCCTGGGGACCTCTGGGCACAGGACAATCCTCTGATACTTGGAAAGTTGAAGCAGTTCAAAGACTTCCTTAGTTACATTGTGAGTTTGGGACGACCCTGGACTACATGAGACCATCTCAAACAAAACAAAACAAAATAAATCCCCTAATAAACAACAATGAGTCCTGATTGACTGCCTAATTCTGGGAGGACACTCAGGACCATGCACCTGACATGCACTCAGGACATCCCCCACCCCCGTCCCCGGCTCAGGGGTCAGAGGACAGATCCAGTGGAGACAATGGGAAAGAATCTCTTTTGCTAATCCTTAGCCCAAGTCCTCTCCAACCCATAGGTAGATTCTGGATGGTTGACACCAAATGAACTCTCTTCTCCCTCAGCTGCCCAGTCATTCTCAGCTCCAGCAAGGAAACTGAGGCCCATAGATCATGGGGTAACAGAGAGAAGCCCCTTCCATTCACAACTGGGCACTGCTGGGTGGGTCACAGCCCCCCATTGGCAGAGTCAGGATCTTATCGCTGATCATTGAGCCCTCAAAGCCAAGGCCAGACCTCCACAGACCAACCAGGACAGCCACATCTCTCCAGGCAGATCTGAGATATAGCCAGAAGTCGTCTGGTCTGGGATCACAGATCCAAGCAAAGCTAGAGGGATTAGAGGCTGGAGGTCAGGGATTACGGGCCAGGCTCGGACAGAGGATCAGGCTGAGCCCACTGAGTCCCCAGAGCAGGTGACAGGATTAGGGCTGGAAACCACGGCGGGAAGACAGCTGGAATACCAGGTGCAGACATCTGTAAAGGCCCATTGTGTGCCAAGCAGCAGGGACACACAGTGACCAGGGACAGCAGATAGCCGCACACAGGCTGTCTGTACCCTAACCCTGCTCCTATTGGGGAAGGATTGTGCTGAATGCCAGGGTGTGAGGGATGGACCTGGTATCAGTGTTCAAGAAGGCTGCTCTGAGGAGGCGACATCTAAGGGCTGATGATGTGGGAGAGAGGTGGTACCTGGGCAGAATGGCTAGTACAAAAGCTCCGAGACCACCATGGGGCTTCCCAGGTGGAGGCAGAGGGACCTGGGAAAATGGAATCTGCAGAGAGCTGAGAGATCCCGCCCTGGGCAAGTCTCAAGTCAAGAATGATGGAGGGGGGGGGGGCTGGAGAGATGGCTTAGAGGTTAAGAGCACTGGCTGCTCTTCCAAAGGTCCTGAGTTCAATTCCCAGCAACCACATGGTGGCTTACAACCATCTATAATGTGCAGGCAGAACACTGTATACATAATAAGTAAAGAAATATTTAGCCGGGCGGTGGTGGCGCACGCCTTTAATCCCAGCACTCGGGAGGCAGAGGCAGGCGGATCTCTGTGAGTTCGAGACCAGCCTGGTCTACAAGAGCTAGTTCCAGGACAGGCTCCAAAGCCACAGAGAAACCCTGTCTCGAAAAACCAAAAAAAAAAAAAAAAAAAAAAATATTTAAAAAAAAAGAATGATGGGGGATGCGGGGGTCATCCGATGCTGTGCTCCAGTGTGTGTTGGAGGGTGTCTTAAGGGCAGGCCAAGGAGAGGGGTCTCTCCAAATACTAAAGTGATAGCCTTGGGGTAGAAAAAGAGGGGGCTTTGACTATCCTGACCTCAATCCCTCCCCCAAAGACTTCTTTCACAACACTGAGAGTTTGGGGATCCCAATACTCCCATTTGGGAGGCAGGTGTATGCCCAAACCCCCCATCCTCGATGATAAATCGATGATATGCGATTTATTCTAGGGCCTTGATACAGAACCCATTTCTAGGGATTTACATGCAGGGAGCAACATCCTGCCCTCACACTGAGCCCTGGCCACCTAATGGGGGGATGTGGCAGTCTCAGAAGCAGTGTCTACAGGTCTGGATTGGGTTTTCACCTCTTTCTTTCCCAGGTGCCACCCATGTGTGTCCACACCTGGAACACTTCCCAACCCTCAAACTTGCTTCTCCACAGAAGCTTCTCACGGCCATGGTGGATGCTCAGAAGAACCAGATGAGACTGAACCCTCAACTGCCTGTGATCCTAGCACCTGGGAGGATGAAGCAGGATTGCCGCAAGTGAGAGGTTGGCCGGCCTATAGATGAGACCTCAAGTTGGAAGGTTGGTGGGTAGCAGTAGCGTCTACAATGCCCAGGCTCAGAATTCTAGCAGCACGGAACACAGAAGCCAGGCTGTGTGGTACATTCCTGCCCTCCAAGCACTCAAGGAGATTAGAAGTTCAAGGTCATCGTGGGAGCAGTGAGAGAGCTCACAGGATAAAAGCACAGCCACCAAAATCTGACAGACTGAATTCAGTCCCTGGGACCCACATGGTGGAAGGAGAGAGGTGACTCCCACAGGTTGTCCTTCTAGACACCTGCCCACACCACAACCTTCTCACATCTTGGGAAACTGAGGCAAGCCAACCTAAAGTGGGCCCTAGACAGCCTGCATTCCTGATTCTGGGACAGAATTCTGCTCAGAACTGGGCTCCCCTAGGTCCTTGCGGACTGCATGGTGCAGGTAAGTGGTGCCCAAAGGGACTCCCACCCCACAGCCCTGCCTCTCCCGTTCCTTCAGTGACTCCTCCTTCCCCTCCTGCCTGGGTAGGGAGAACTAACCAATAAAGTCCCAACTGGATGTCAGGCCTGCCAGCCAAGTCACAGGACAGAATCACTGGGGAGCCAAGTCAGAGCCAACAGAGGGAGATGCTTAGCTGCTCAGCCCCTGGAGAGAGGCAGGAGGTCCCCACCCACCACTCTGTATAAAGACACACACACACACACACACACACACACACACACACACACGTCCCATCAGGCCACCAGCCACCGGAGCACAACAATAACCATAACTGAATGACTTTAACTCTCCCAGGCTTGGGATAGGATCTTCCTTTTTTGTGCTTGTTAAATCAATACAGCTGGGCCTAGTGGTGCACACCTGTCATCTCAGAAAACAGGCAAGAGGACTAAATTGAAGTCTACAGAACAACGGAAGGAAACCCTGTCTCAGGACAAAAAGCAGAAATTGAGCTGAGGGCACGCATGGGTCTTCAGGAGAGAGCTAGCCTGGGGTCTACCCCAGGAAGACCCCAATCAACCAATCTATCACCTTCCATCATCAGTCAGCACCCACATGGTGCTCCCAACAGCCCCTAGAGGCTCTGGAGACCTGTCTTGGCCAACATTGACCTAGAAGGGGCACGAGTCCTCAGGCATGAAAGGCGGGTGACCCCATGAACCAGTTTTGGAATCTGATGGTCACACTGACTCCTTTAGCCTCAGCTACGGTCTCTGCCCCTTTGCTCATCCCCTACTTTACAATCTGGCTGTCCAGGCAAGATGTGTGGCCTGTGAACCTGTCAAGGCTTAGAGTGGTGACAGTAAAGAGTCCCTCAGGCATCTATACCCACAGGGCCTCAAGGACAGGAGTTCAGTTTCTTCTCCCAGCCTCCCCTCGCCATGCACCCCAAAGCCAACCACATGTCATCACTGCAGCTGAGAACCCAAGCCTAAGGGCTGGCCTTATGTCCCTCAGCTAAAACCTGGACACGAAGGTGATGCTGGAGTGGAGTGATACGCCCCTCAGCCTGCCCCACCCCAGACTGCCTTTCACTGACTGGCTAGCTGGCACTAGACTCCATTCATATTGGCCAAGCAGGAAGTCTTGGCAAGCCCACCCTCTCTTTTGCCATTTCACAGGTGGAAACACGGCAAATGCCCAGGGTCCAATTCTCAAGCCTGGAAGTCTGTGGAGCAATGCTAGGTCTGGCACTCATGCTAGGGCATGCAGGAACAACTCCTGTTGACCAGAATGTGCCTCCCCAACCGCTGGGACTCTTTCCCAAACTCAGGTTCCTGGTAAAGGTGGCATTCTAGTCTCAGGGAGGTAGTTCCTGGGCCTCTACTTGCTCTATTATCAAGCACTAGAGATAAAGAGGAATGACAGAAAGGGGGCGTCACCACTGAACTATCCTTGGAGACTCAGGCCTGGGGGAGAAGGGACCTGGATACCAGACTAGCTGGAGCTGCAGCAGGCCCCAGAGCTGTCCGTGGTCCTGAAACTCCAGGCTACAGTTTTCCAAGATAGCACCCTGTCCACAAATCTGCATCCCGACTGTCACCAAAGACAGGGACATTCTCCTGCATTCCCCGCACGCAGCTCTCCCTACGACTCGCGGGTGTACACCCACCCGGGACACACATGCGCGCGCGTGCACAGCCAGTATCCCAACAGGTACTTCTAGAGACCCACCAGCCACACCCCTAGGGACACGCCTCCTCTTGATTGGTCCGCACGCGCCTCCCAGGACTCCTGTGGGCATCATTTCGCAAGCTCGCGCGGAAAGGAGAAACACGCAAACACTCGGGTCGTGGCTCTGCGCCAGCGCCTGCCGCTGCACGCAGCAGCCAACTCAGGCCACGTCTATATCCACACACCCAGGACGCACCCGCCCCAGGCTCAAGCGGAGACCGTGGGAACCCGCGGCGTCCGCTTGATAATCCCCTCCCCGCGCGGCCTCCAGGGCGCGTCCTTCCCATGTGCCCTCCCTCCCTCCCTTCCTTCCTTTTCCTATTCTTTTCCTTCCTCCTCTTTTTCTTCCTTTCTCCTTTCTATCCATCCTTCCATCCCTGCTCCTGCTCCGCGGCCTCCGAGTGCCTACGTTCCCCTCTATTCGTCCTCTTCGCCCCTCTGAGCTCAGACCCTGGCCCTGCAGCCACCGCGCGCGCCCACTGCAACGAGGGCACGAGGGAGGGGGCGCGCCGGGGACCCCCTCACTCCAGGCCTCTAAAAGGGCGGAGCCTCTGCACAGCAGAGTCCCTCGGGGGCGGGTCCGGGAGGCGCCTGAGGTCACCGAGAGGGTACTCCCCCAACCCCGGCCCTATGCCCCGAACTGCCACCACTCCGAGGTCACCATCCGGGACGCGGCGCCCCGCCCTCTCCCGGGCGCGCCAAGGACGGGCCCCTCCCGGAGGCGGCACCTGAAGTCGCTGTAGGGGTGAATGATCCAGGCCCCCGCCGACTTCACGCGCTCCTGCTCGCGTTCCACGGCCTTCTGGCTGCCGAACATCCGCAGGGAGAACTTGTTGACGCCGGGCTGCAGGAGCGCCCCGAATTGGCGCTGCAAGAAGCTGGCCTGGCTGCCGCGCGGCTCACCCGCCGGGCCCGCCTCCTCGCTGCCCGCCTCCTCGGCCTCCGTGGGCCCCGAGGCCGCCCCGCGGCATGAGAACGACACCTTGGGGCCGCGCGCGGGGCCCTCGGGGCTGCACTGCGGATCCCCGCGCCCGCACTCGCCATTCGCGCCGCCCTTGGCCGCGCTGGGGGTGCAGGAACTGTCGCGGCTGCAGAGCCGGGCGCGCGGGCCGGGCTCGTCCACCGGCTCCGGGTGTGAGGGGGTCGAGGGGTTCGGGGGTGGCGCGGGCGGTGGCTGAGGCTGAGGGGGCACGGGTGGCGGCGGCGGTGGCGGCGGCCCCGGTGCGGGGGTCGTGCCCGGACTGTCACCGGGCCGCCCGCCGCCCCCGCGCGCATCCATGGCAAGGCGGCGCCGGGCAGTGAGGAGCGCAGCGGCCGCCGCCACCGCCGGCCGAGCCCGAGGGAGGGCGGAGTCGGGGGCGGAGCCTCTGTGCGCGGGGGAGGGGCGGGGGCGGGAGCCCCGCCTCCACCTGCGCTACCCTCACCCCCTCACGGGGATGGATGGGGGAAACTGAGGCTAAGGTCAGCAGGCAGACTCAAGGTCAATCAGGCACCTCCGAGACCTTGGAAATGCGCTCAGACTTGTTTTCCCAGGGGAAACTGAGGCCAAGGACGCACCCAAGGTCACCAAGCACAGCCCGCCAGCCCCTGCCTCTGTGCGCGCTGCAGACCAGGTCCTGGTCCACTCTGGGGCTCCCTCCGCGGTCTCTAGGACACCACGGGAGGGGTAACCGCTGGACGCTAACCCCTTTCTCGGCTCAAGGGGCCAGATTCCATAATAAAAGTCTGCTCCCGGAGGCCACCTGGCTCTGTTGCTTTCCCCATCTTCGCTACAGAAACCTATGAATATGTGTGGGAAGAACTGAGATCATTCTAGGATCTAAGTTCAGTCCCTCTCCAAGCCCTGCTTGCGGGTAAACCGAGGCACAGTAAAGCCTCAAATGCATAGTAACTAGAACCTCCTGTGGCTGCTTGCTACCTCATCCCCAAAAGGTGCCTGTCAGCGTAGTAAATGCTCCCAGGACCCAGGCTCAGCTTCTGCCTCTGCACTCCCCCGGCCCCGCTCCTCTCTATCCACTTTACTCAGGCTTCAGCTACATTCTACCCTCCTGCTCTGGGGAGACATTGGCTCCTGGAGGGTCCTAAGCTGTGACCCGAGCCAGGTGACACAAGATCTGGATCTGGATGCCCACCAGCTTCACGGAATGGAGAGGATTGTATGGGGGGGGGCAATATAGGGGAAGGATAGCTGGGAATTGGTGGGAAGACAATTTTCACGCAGTGGACTCTTGGGGCCTTCTTGTGTACCCTCTGGGCTCCTTAAATTATCCTGTCCTTCCCCCATCCCGTTTTCCTTGACCTGCCTAAGTTCATCTATAAATCCCCTGACCCCTCTTAGACTCTTCCGATGCTTCTGGGTCCCCTCCAGACTTCTTTAGATCTTCTTAGTCCTTCCTAGGTTCTTCTGAACCCTCTGGTCCTTTATAGGTCCTCAAAGTCCCTCCAGCCTTTACCATTCTTTGCCTGAATGTCACAGGATGGAGATATGACTTGTGCCTACTTACAGTAGGTATTCATGGTGTCAGGGGTGTGCCCTGCCAGCTGCATGTTCTCATCTGACACAGATGGGCTCCCCTGACCCTGAGGACTCCAGAGATGCCCCTGAAACCCCTCTGGCCTTCACTTTTGAACACCAGAGTTGACAGTGCCGGGCTGTGTCCTGCCCCAGGGCACGTGCCTGTTCCAGATGGAGGGGGATCTTTTATGTTCACCCCGGGAAGATGTCAGCTGGGCAGGTCGCCAGAGCCCCAGGGCTTGTGGCTGAATGCAGGGGAGGAGGCAGCTCGGCAGCAGGCTGTCAGAGACCCTGCCATACTAGAAGACCGCTCTGCCAGTCCAGGGGTCACAGAGAGAGTGCTAGCGCTCAGGGATCTCAGCCTGTGTCTGCACTTGGGGGTCTTGTTGATCTGCTGTGAGCCTGCAATGGATGGGAACTAGACCTGGCTGCTGGTCCTGCCCACACCCGTTCTCACACCTGCCCCAGGGGTACTTGGCTCAGGGCCACAGTCTCACCTGTGTGTGCAAATGTGTGTGTGTGTGTGTGTGTGTGTGTGTGTGTGTGTACAAAGCCAGAGGTCAATCTTCATTCTTCAGGAGCTGCCCACCTTTTTCAACTATCTAGCTACTTTTTTGTTTTTGGATATATTTATCTTATTTTATGTGTATATGTGTTTGTGCCACATGCGAACATGGGCCTATGGAGCCAGAGGACGGTGTTGGCTCCCCTGGAACTGATGTTACTTGGAACTCTGGATTGTTTGCCACCACATGGACACTGGAACAATAAATGCTCTTAAAGCACTCAGCCTTCTTCACTCTAGTTTCTCTGCAATTGCAAACCAACTAGCACTACTTGGTGAGACCCTTCCAATCAATCAATGTCTGAGTGTAGTTGTGCACACCTTTAGTTTCACCTCAGCCCTATAACCCCCCCCCCACACACACACACACTATCTCATCACCTTTTTGAAAACAAACTGATGACCCTAGGAATGTGGTCATTTGTTCCGAGGGTTTCTGTCGCCTTCTCTCATCGTGCTCATCCCCAACCCCTCTGCCCACCCTCCCAGCAGTAACCAGTCATTTCTGATTTAGGATTCCTGGGTGTTTTGGATGGAGACAGAACTAGGCCAGGGAAGGGGTGACAGTAGGGAAGCTGGTCCCAGCAGCAATCAGCAACCAAAGTTGAACTCCTTGGCTGGCAGGATCTGGATAGTGGGCTTCCAGGCCTGAAGGGTAAGGCTCAGGAAAGGTTTGGCTCCCCAGGTTCTGATCCACACAGCCTGGGTGTCCATTCCCCAGCATCTGCATATTAAACAGTGGAGGGGCGCTCTGTGTTTTACTTTGGTCTCCTCCCGTCTGCTTCCAGAGGGCTGAGATGACAGGCATGCACTGCCATGCCAGCCTTGCCAAGGTGCTCCTCCTGCAGACACCACGGATATGGAGCAGCTGCTTCATAAGGAGGCCTTGTCTCTGATGGACTTTATGGAGTCCTGCTACCCTGCTTGACCTCCCTTGCTGTTCCTTCCCTGGGCCTTGGGTTTCCCCACAGCGGCACAATGGAGTCCAGGCAGGACAGCCTGGCCCTCCTGCTCACCAGCTTGGCATCCTTATGGGCTACGACTGGGCAGAAGAGCTGAACCAGGAACTGGAGAGGAATCGGCAGCCCTGGCTGCCTGGAGAAGTGAGCAGTCAGCTGCTGGGCCCCTGTGGGGGTCCAGCTCTGTCAACAGGCCTTTGTTTTATACCAAGGCCCTGGGCACCGTCTCTGCCTGCCAGTTGGGGGCTGGGATCCCTGTGGTTCCCAGGGAGGACCCCAAAGGCCAGTTTTAGATTATCCTAAATGTTTGACAGATCATCCTGTGCCTACCTCCTCTGAAACCGAGCCTGCTTCAGGACAGGGGTGATTACTCCTGCACTATCCTGGGCCAAGGGACGCTAAGCTTTAGTTGTATGGACAAGAACCTGGATGATGTGGGGTATGTCCCCTGGAATACTGCTTTGAAGGGGAGCCCTCAGTAAGCCTCACTTTCTAAACCCTCACTGTGCCGTTGTTTCTGGATCTAAGTCCCACAGGCTGAGGGCCCCAGAGGAAGAGAGCACAAGGAGTGGGTCTGCACCTGCAGCTGGGGGTTTGTTCAGACAGAACCCCAGGTAACCACAGGCAGGCAGAGCTGAGTGGATATCCTGGGTTTTCTAATGTCCGTGTGGACATTTGCACAGGCAGGACTCTGCCCTGGGGAGGTAGTATCCTGTTTTCCTAAGGGACACGCGAGAGCAAGGTGCCCAGGTATATCCAGTTGCAGGTGCGCACTGCAGATATCCCAGCCATTTTTAGTTGCATGGTTCCAGGGACACAGGTCTTACCAGCGGACACTTCGCAGCGCCCTCTGGTGGCTGGAAGGCAGGGATCCCCAAGAAACCCAGCTTTCCCCGAATGCCACTACTCTGGGCCGCACGCTGCGGGGGACCAAAGCTAGCTGCAGGGTCCATCTCTTTGGAGCCAAACTATGCAATGACATCCTACATACGCACCTGACCCCTGCCCAAAACTTGGGTGTGAAAGCCAGCTTGGCTTGAAGCTACCTGTCTATCCCGTGGATCCAGCAAGCACCCAGGCCCTACCCATCTCCTACAACCCAGCATTTCCCAGGAAGTGGGGGTCCAACAGCTGGATCAGTGCTAGGCCAGAGGGCAGCATAGGACGCCAGTGTGGTCAACAGCACCCTCAAGAGGCCAGCTTTTCTCGGATACCCTAGGGCAGTGTGGCTCTCAACTCCTGAGCAAGTCAAAGGTCCCTTTCACAGGGGTGGCGTATCAGATAGCCACATTCTGATTCAAAACAGTAGCAAAATCACTTAAGAAGCAATGAGGGGCAGGAGAGATGGCTCAGCGGTTAAAGAACACTGGCTGCTCTTCTAGAGGTCCTGAGTCCAATTCCCAGCAACCACATGGTGGCTCACAACCACCTATAATGAGAGCTGGTGCCCTCCTCTGGCAAGCAGGCAGGATACTGTATATATAAATAAATCTTTTTTTAAAAGATTTATTTATTAATTATGTATACAGTATTCTTAGTATTCTGTCTGCATGTATGCCTGCAAACCAGAAGAGGGCACCAGATCTTATTACAGATGGTTGTGAGCCACCATGTGGTTGCTGGGAATTGAACTCAGGACCTTTGGAAGAGCAAGCAGTGCTCTTAACCACTGAGCCATCTCTCCAGCCCCTATAAATAAATCTTAAAAAAAAGAAAAAAGAATGAAAATTTTATGGTTGAGGTCACGAGGAACTGCCCTAGGAATGACACCCTTCACTGTCTACATCAAAGCCCTGATTAACCACACCTCTCCAGTCCCTGACGGCAACACTCTCTCCCATCAAGATGGACTCTTGGAACCCCACACAGTGAACACACACATGGCGGGGTAGGTTTTTATTTGTGGGGTCCCAGCCATGTTGTTCATGGTGGGGATGGGCTGTCCCATACAGGGGACCAGGTGGTAGCTCCCTCCACCAAGAAGTCAGAGCTTACCCTTGTCTCTCCCTCATGGCCAAGGACGAGACCCCATTCCCCCACTCCACGGGGTTATAGTGACACGCTTAAAAAGTCAAAAACAAAACCCCCTAAGGAACAGATTCTCTACATAGAAACCTTGTTTAGTTTAAACTAGAAACGGGTGCTGTGGGCGGCTTGCTTCTTCCAGGTGGGCTTTCTGCAAGGTGAGGCTGTCTTCACCCAGGTTGGGGTGGGTAGGCTCGGGTTGGGACAAGAGGGGACACAAGAGTGGAGGTAGACACTGACTGGGGTCAGGTGCCCAGGTGCCCCCACCCTCCGCCTGCTCTGCCACTCAGGTGGCGTTCCTCTGGCGTACACTCTTGTCCTTGTCATTCATGTGATGCCCGCTGCCCTTCCTGAGGAAACAAAAAAAGAGCTCAGCACCAAGAGGCACAGGGCTGGCCTCAGCCCCACTGGAAGGGGAATCTGGCCATTGTTCCAACAGTGGGCACCCACCTTCCCTGAACCATCGAGGCCCATGAAAGATGGGTGCACACACTGAATGCTGGACCCCCCATTTTTACAGAACAGTGGCGGCTCCCCGAAGCACACGATGAGCTGGACTCACAGTGGGGCAGCACCAGGGTCATCCTCGTCCAGCGTCTGGTCCGGCTTCCGTCGCTTCTCATAAATGAAGATGATGGTGACCAGCACCAGGACCTCGGCCACGATGCCCAGGAAGGGCCAGAGGGCGGCCAGGCGGCTCCGCACGCGCAGTGTTATCCTCTCCTGGACGCTGCCCTGGTCGTTGGTGGCGTTACACACATAGGTGCCAGGGTCGCTGTTGATGTCGAGGTTGGTGATGGTCAGCTCTGACTTCTCCGCTGTGGATATCACAACGTACTTGCTCTCGGAGCCATTGGTGATGAGCTGGGGAGGAGGGGTTCGTCAAGGTCTGCCACAGCCTTTCCTGCACGCACGGCCTCCCGACCCTGTCATCTCTGAAACCTCATGTCTCACACAAACCCCTTTCTGTGACACCCCCATGCTGAAGCACTGTCTACACAGCCCTCACCTGGTCCCCAGAGTCAGAGGTCTTAAACCAGGTCCACTCGGCGACAGGAGGGTGGGACGACTCAGACTTGCAGACCAGCCTCACGTTCTCCCCCTCACTGGCGTGCTCCGACTTCTTTCCCACCTTGATCCGGGGCGGCCCTGTGAGGACGAGGCGAGAGCCTGGTGCCCAAGCCTGCAGACTGCCCCTGCCCCACACACAGCTACCTCTTGGCTACCCAGCTTACCCTCCACACGGATGTCACCCCTGCCCACGGGCTCAGGAAGAAAGATGCAGGAATAGTCCCCAGAGCGGTCATCTGTGTCCACCCTGTAGAAGAGAGTGGTTGAGGTAGGGAGCCCACAAGTATGGTGGCTCCCTCCCGACACAGCAAGGCCATGTGGAGCCCTGGCCCCCGAGAAGCATGGACTCACATGTACTGCATATACAGGTCAGGCAGCGTATCCTCCTGCAGCACCTTGTCACCTCTCATCCAGCGGTGGCCAACGATGTCAACACTACTGCTGTTCAAAGCGCAGGTAAGGTATGTCTTGGAGCCGACATCGTGGACAGAGGTTACGATGGTCCCCGCTGAGAGGCCACAGGAACAGAGTCAGCTCAGGATCTAAGGGACTTGGCCCTACACTACCCCATGCCCACGGGGGCTGCTTTTGGAACCACAGTGGACAGCACCCTGCAGCCCCCGACTCCTAGGGCGAGCTGGTATCCCACTAGAAATCACTTCCAATGAAAGGCACTTGCTGCCCAAGACCCCCGCCTGCTGCTCCCACAGCGATGGTTTCAAGGGTAGCACCAGGCCCAGCTCCCCACATAACAAAACCGTGTGGATGCTTCATGTTTCCTTCACTCAGAACTAGAAACCAGTCCCCAGAAGGTTCTGGGGAGCCTTCCACCTGACTTGACCCCTCAAATCTGCAGCAATCAGAATGAACACTTGGGCAGCAGACCCCACCCCAACTAGACAAACACCAGGAGGGCAGGTGCACAGACAACAGGATGGGAGCCCAGGATCCTCCTACAGGGGGCAGGACCAGCAAGGTGACAGGGATGTCCCCAGGTAAGGCAGAGCAGCACCTCGTTCTACAGAGAAGGAGTCAGGGTTGAGCGGCACATGAGGTGAACAGGGAACAGGTGTCCTGGCCACTCACGTTCAAGGACCACCACGCTCGCTTGGGCACGGACCCATTTGACCCTGGGTGGCTGGGTCAGGTGGTTGCGGTCAGGGTCACTGCTGGCCCGGCACTCGTAGGTGCCTGTATCCTCTGTGGTGAGCCCATCCACAAACAGTGTGCTGGCCGCATGCTGGCGGTAGGTGGCATGGATGTGAACGCGGTCCAGCCAGGCGCCATCCCAGAGCTGGGAGCAGCTGTCGTTTGGATCATTCCCTTCAAACCACCACTGGATCTCAGGGATGGGGCTGCCCACAGCCTCACAGTGCAGGACCACACTGCCTCCTGCCCACTGCTCCTGGGACAGCGGAGCCTTGAGGAAGCCAGCTATGGGAGAGGGTTAGCACCCATCACTACAGGGAGGGAAGACAGGAAGGACAGCCACCAGGGCCTACCACAGGGCCTGGCTGCGGCAAACTCCGTCTCCTTTCAGCTTGTGGGGAGAAGTAAGAGGTTGGTGGAAAACAAAACAGAAATGGCTGGGCAGTTGGCTGCCACCAAGTCTGAAGTCCTGAGCTCAACCCACAAGACCCACGTGGTAGAAGGACTTGTGCGCAATCGACAGACAGACAAGACAGATATACAAATGTAATTTTAAAAGGAAAAACAGAAAACAGGAGCCAGGTGTTGTGGTTCACCTGTAATTCCCCCACGTGGGAGGTGTAGGCAGGAGGGCTGCCAGTTTGAGACCAGAAGGGACAGTGGTTAAAGTTGTCTCTAAAATGAAAAAGACAGGACAAAGGGACCCAGGACACTCAGACCTGTATGCTTGCCTCAAACACACGTCCCAGGGGAAGGCAGGTCCTTGCATGCCTACACAGGCATGGATGTGGATGTGTCTGAAGGTACAAGCATACGGGTTTGGGCCCTGAGGCCCTGTATTGGGAGGTGGGGACCAAAGTAGGTACCTGTCACCTAGGTGGCCCCAAGGCACACACAGCACAGCAGCACTGCCAGTGAGACGGCTTCCTAATAACCTACATTCCAGAGCTGAGATCTCCCAGACCTCTGAGCGAGTGGGTGTGGCAAGAATCAGGGTAGGAGAGGCCACAACCTGGCCCTTTCCCTTGGTTCCCTTCCCTGCCCACCACTCCAGGATGTCTGTATCAATATCAGCTTACCTAGGGCTGCCAGTCAGGAAAGACGGATGCCCCCAGGACCACAGCCCCAGCAGGGTTTCTGAAGAGGCACTGAGAATCATCCATCAGGAACATGGCTGCCATGTTCCAGGGACCAGCTGAATGGCCACAAGGCAGGCCATTAGGACCCACTAGGTAGACCACGATCTAGTATCAGGAATGCTGGAAGGCCTGTGGTATTCCTGGCATATGTTACCGACCTCCCCACAGTGTCTAGACACAGGTGGGGTGTAGACCTCTGGAAAGGTACTTTTTTTTTGTTGTTGTTTTTTCGAGACAGGGTTTCTCTGCAGCTTTAGAGCCTGTCCTGGAGCTAGCTCTTGTAGACCAGGCTGGTCTCGAACTCACAGAGATCCGCCTGCCTCTGCCTCCCAAGTGCTGGGATTAAAGGCGTGCACCACCACCGCCCGGCCTGGAAAGGTACTTTATATGCTACTTAGGCGTGACCAGTAACTCTGATCCCAACCTTAGGAGCCTCCACAAGGGCCTTTGAGAAGTCAAGCTGGAAATCTGGCCACGTGACCTGCAGCCCGCAACTTCTAGCCCTCACCTCGGTCTAAAAACAGCACCATCCGCCCTGCCCACTCACAGCAGGGTGGGAGCAGGGCCAGACTGGGCTGTGGGTAAACAAGCCAGCACTCCAGGGTGCAGGAAGGGGGCACTACTCTGGAGGGCAGCCCACACCCAGTGTCCCACTACCCAGGGCTGACCCAGGCAAAGGCTCGTCACCTGAGGTGGTCACTGGGAAAGCAGGTGTACTCCAGGCTGTGTGGAACTGTAAGAGGCCCTAGTGTCCAACCCAGCCTCAGACAATCAGGAAAACAAAACAGGAATGCCCACGCCACACAGGCCCTCTAGGTGAAGCCCCGCCCCATGTGCAGCAGACAGTGAAAATGGCACATTGCTGCCTGACCTGAGCCCTGCCCACGCTGTTTGACTGTGGGGCTGTTCCCAGGAAGGGCTGAAACCTGCCCGCAAGCTACACTTTGCTCTCGGCTCCTGGGCATTGCAAAGGTCTGCTTAACCCCAGGCAGGAAGCCACTGGACCTGTGCCCAGGCAGGGTGGGGGACTCCAGCCAGGCTCCCCATCCGGGACAGGGCAGTTTATCAGCTGTATCCACCTTGCCGGGGGCAGCTATCTGAACCCAAGAGCCAGCCTCATGGGGCACCTCAAGATGTTTTGATGAGGAAGAGGGATGGGGGAAAAGCAGGTCAGGATTAACCCAGGGCACTGCTGCCAGGCACAGCCCCCTCCCAAATCCACTGCTGTTGGGGATGGAAGCCATGTGCCCCAATTCTCCGGCAGAGCTCGGGTTCTGCCCTTTGCCTGCTCTGTCTGGAATAGGCAGGAGAGCAGCTTGCAGGCTCCAGGCCGCTGTCTTCCACTATCAACCTTGTCGTGACCTTGAACACCAGCCTTCCCTACCTTAGGGCCTCAGTTTCCCTTTTGAGCCCCAACCAGGCAAAAACCTAAGGCTAGAACGGGCCAGATTCCAGGGCAGGAGCCAAATGAGTGTGTGTGCGGGGACTCAGCCACCGGGAATCTCAAGCAGAAAGATGAGGCCTGTGAAGCTTCACTCCAGGCGTGTCCGAGCCAAGGACCAGGGACAGCTGGGAACACCTGAAGAGACCTGTGAGACTTCCACTCTTAGGAACTCCCCACCCAGATAACAATGCCGGGGGCACAGACTACGCAACCCCAGTCCTCCAAGCCTGGGGTACACCATCTCCAGGCACCTTTGTACCCCAAGAAAACACAGGTTCAACTCTCATCCCCTTTCAGATCCACATCCTTCAAGACTTGGGGGAATTAAAGGCAAAGCTGCCCCCCACCCCATGGCCAACTCACTCTCATTCTTCCAGATTCCCCAAGAAGTATCGAAGCCCTGAACTCATTAAGTAGATACATCAATGTGACACCTTCCTCCGCTCCATCCCCCTACACTGTCCCCAAGACCTCCCCCCAGGTTGTCTCCCTACCTTTCCCCCTGGGTGAAGATACCAAGTGTTTGGTTTCCATTATCCTCACATCACCACAACCTCAGAGACACTGCCTCCCCAATGCCCACTCACTTCACTGCCACCCACAGACCCAAACTTGGAGACATCACTTCCGGGCACTTCTGGACCCCAAACCTTCTGAATTACCTCCCTGCCAAGCCCCCCAAGTTTGGATACACTGAAATGGTAGGTCCTTCCACCCTAGTCCCCCAACCCCTTGGGGGTCCCCCCCCAAACCTTTCAGGAAAGGCTTCCTCTCATCTACCCTGATCCTCCACAAAGTGGCAGATCTAACTCCCAAATTAGGGACTGTCACTCCTACCCTGTTCCTTGAGCAGGGACACCAAGATTGCAATTCCTTCCAATCCCAGGTCCCCCAAACTTGGGATCATTTCCTGACATGTTCCCTAGGTGGGGACCACGGAGGCAGCTTCCTCAGTCCCCAGGATAACTTCCCAGCCCTCTCTTTCAAGTGGGGAAACTATCGGGGTGGTGATTCCTTTTATCCCTGGGTCCCTAAACCAGGAGGTCGTCAATCTCCGGGGTCACCTCCCAGCGCAGCCCTGCTACCCAGGTGTTAACAGAGATAGCTCTGTCCATGACCACTCAACCTCAGAGGTGTTGTCCCAGGGCAGCGCCTTATTCGAGGCCAATTATCATAGCTACTGTATCGCCAAGCCCCAGGGTCACCTCCCAGCCCTGTTCCGGGAGTGAACAGTACGGCAGTTCTCTCCACCCCCAGTTGTTCCAAATCTGGGGTCATTTCCGCTCCTGTACTCCAAAACCTCTGGATTACCTCCCAGCCCATGCCCAGGTGGGGACTACCGCAAGGTGGCGGTTCCCTCTACGGGTCCCCCAACCTTAGAATGTCTCCCCAGAGCCCCAGACCCCTAATCTTAGATTTGTCTCTCCAGGGCCGCATCCCCATGATCACCTCCCTCCACCCTGTCGCCCAGCCCAGGTTGGAGGTCAACTCGAGGGTCACCCGCAACCAGTTATTCCTCCTCGAGTAGGGAACCAAAGCTGTGGCTCCCTACACCACCGGTTCCCCCCAAATCTGGGGCTCATCCTAGGTCCCTGACCCGAGTCCCAGGTCTTACCCGCCGCGGAGGCACCTTGGCCGCCCAGGAGCGCAAAGCCTAGCGCAAGCAGCAGCGCCGCCGCCATGTCGCCTCCTCCGAGCGCGACCCCGCTACGGCTCTATAAGAAGGACGGGAGGGCGGGACGCGCGCACGCGCGCAAGCACGTAAGCACGCACGCACGCACGCGGCGTCGCAGGTAGGGACGTCCGCAGCGGCCGCTCGGTGGGGGTGGGGAGCGCTGGCTCGTAACCACACAGGCCACACCCACGACGGGATGGGACCAGGTCCTGGGCGGCATCTGCTGGAGTGGATTCAAGTTTTCCTCTCTTTTTTTTTTTTCTTCTTGTTTTTCTTTTTTCTGTTTTGTCTTTTGAGACAGGGCCTCTCCATATGCCTTTGGCCGTTCTGTTTTTTGGGTTTTTTTTTGGATTTTCAAGACAGAGTTTCTTTGTAGTTTTTGGTACCTGCCCTGTCGTGTAGACCAGGCTGGCCTCGAACTGACAGAGACCCTCCTGCCTCTGCCTCCCGAGTGCTGGGATTAAAGGCTTGCGCCACCACCGCCTACTCTCCTTTTCATTTAAAAAAAATTGTAGTTGGGCTGGAGAGATGGCTCAGAGGTTAAGAGAATTGTCTGCTCCTCCAAAGGTCCTGAGTTCAATTCCCAGCAACCACATGGTGGCTCACAACCATCTGTAATGGAGTCTGGTGCCCTCTTCTGGCCTGCAGGCATACACACAGACGGAATATTGTATACATAATAAATAAACAAATATTAAAAAAAATTGTAGTTGAGTCGGGCTGTGGTGGCGCACGCCTTTAATCCTAGCAATTGGGAGGCAGAGGCAGAGGGATCTCCGAGTTTGAGGCCAGCCTGATCTACAGAGTGAGTTCTAAGAACGGGGTGGTTCCACAGAGACACCTTATCTTATCTCAGAACAAAACAAAAACCAACTGTGGGTCTAATGTGCTCCAGAGTCTGAGGTCTGAGGCCAGAGGATCGCTTACATTGGAGTTCAAGATCAGCTAGGCAGCACATACCCGGCTCTGCAGCTCCTTTGAGTGTATGCACACTCTGCCAGGAGCTTCGGAAATGTCCAGGAAGGACACAGCCACGGACAGAGGTGATGGTGAATACAGGAGCCTTGTGTTAGAGGCCCAGGACTCGATGGTAAAACACTTTGGGCCTTGGGACCCACTTACACTCAGCCTCAGCTGCCTCTCGGAGGTTTGGGGCCTCAGGACTGCTCAGAATCCTCAAAGCCTTCATGGAGAAAGCCTTCCAAGTTACGTGCAAAACGAGGGCCAGGGCAGGGGAGCTGCCAGCTGGCATCAAAGGGCCTTAGGGTCAAAACAAACAAGGTCTGGCCAAGTGTGGAATTCCTAACCCCCTACATGTCCAGGCCTCTGGGAAACTTAAAGTTGGCCAGGAAGCCTGGGCCTGTGTTTACACAGTGGAGCCCAGCCCCCTCCCAGGCTTTTCTGTGTCCTCTCTGACCCTATATGGCCTGCAGCCTCCTGACCTCCCAAGACCAGCTTCTAGAGTAGCCTGGATTAGCAGATAAAACATGGAAAGCCTTCAGGAATGGTGGTGTATGCCTGACATTCCATCCCGCACCGGAGAATCAGGAGTTCAGGGGTTTGGATACACCAGCAGTTTGAGGCCACCCTGGGCTGCATGAGATGTGTTAAAAACAAAAAAGCACCCCTGAGAGAAGGGAGGGAGGGATGGAGAGATGGCACAGCTCTTGAAAAGTACTGACAGCTTTTATCTCCCGCACCCACAAGGTAGCCTACAGCCATCTGTAACTCCAGCTCCAGGGGATCTGAGGCCTGCTTCTGGCCGCCTCGGACAAAAGGCACACAAGGGTGCACAAATATGCACACAGGCAAAACACTGTGCACATAAAATGAAATGAAATAAAAAAAGAAGAAAACAACTAAACACAAACTAATCCATGAAATTTGAATGTCATAATTTTAAAACTTTTTTTTAGGGTCTTTTTCATCCAGTGTTTGGAACTTACACATATTGAGAATTATCTGTTGTGTATTTAAAACTTGGGATTTGTTGTTGTTGCTTTGTTTGTTTTGGTTTGGTTTTCGAGACAGAGTTTCTCTGTGTAGTTCTGGCTGTCCTGGAACAAGCTCTGTAGACCAGGCTGGCCTGGAACTCAGAGATCCCATGCTTCTCTGCCGAGTGCTGGGATAAAAAGTATGTGTTACTACTGGGTGGTGGTGGCGCACACCTTTAATCCCAGCACTCAGGAGGCAGAGGCAGGCGGATCTCTGTGAGTTCGTAGGCCAGCCTGGTCTACAAGAGCTAGTTCCAGGACAGGCTCCAAAGCTACAGAGAAACCCTGTCACAACCCCCCCCACCCAAAAAAAAACTGTGTGCTACCACCACTTGGCTAAAACTCAGGATATTTTTCATTTCATTCATTTATTTATTTTACTGTACTGGAGATCACACACACACACATACACATGCACACCAGTCACCAGCCACTCACTCCCACAGCCTCTGACACAATCTGACTAGAGACGTCCAGGGGAATCCAGGTAGAGCCAGAGGAAGAGGGTCAAGTCCCCGTAGAGCCTGTCCCTGAGTCTGGGAGAGGAAGGAAGGACTCTCCCAGGCACTATCTACACAGACCAGGGTCTGGAACTCTGGCTGCAGATGAGAGACCACAGCAATTCTTTCTGACTTGCCCACCTGCAGAGGACTCTTTTGTGGAGTGGATGGGAAGTGGGAACACCAGGAGCTAGCCCAGCCTATAGAAAAGCTTTCCACTTGCTTACTCTCTGGGTGGGTGGGTGGGACAGCCCTCTGACTCTCCCACTTCCTGATCTACTCAGATATAACTGTAATATATACATTTGTTGTTTTGTTTGGCAACTTTTATTTTTAACTTTGTTTTTTTCAAGGCAGGGTTTCTCTGTTAGCAGTTCTGACTTTGTAGACCAGGCTGGCTTTGAACTTACTGAGATCCACCTGCCTCGGCTTCTTGAGTACTGGGTTTAAAGGCGTGTGTCAGCCGGGTGGTGGTGGTCTCAAAAAACCCTGTCTCAAAAAAACAAAACAAAAACAAACAAATAAAATAAAGGTATATGCCGCCACACCCGGTTTGTTTTTTTAACTTTTATAAGAATGTTTAATTTTTTTGGGGGGGGGCAATTTCAAGACAGGGTTTCTCTCTGTAGCCCTGGCTGTCCTAGAACTCACTCTGTAGACCAGGCTGGCCTTGAATTCACAGAGATCCTCCTTCTTTCACCCAAATGCTGGGATTAAAGGCATGCATTACCACCACCTGGCTTAAATTATTTTTATTATTATGTATTCGTGTATAAATGAGGTTTATTTAGTTTTATTTTGTGTGTGTTGGTATATATATATATATATATATATATATATATATATATATATATGCGCATGCCCCCTATGGGTGCAGTTACCAGTGCAGCCAGAAGAGGGCACTGAATCACCTAAAACTGAAGTTACAGAGATTTCTGAGTCACTTTGTGGGTTCTGGGAATAGATCCCCTTCTCTCAAATGCAGCGATGACATGTGGTGGTTTGACTGACGTGTCCCCATACCCTCGGGTCTGGCTTGGGAAGGTTTAGGAGGTGCAGCCTTGCTGGAGGATGTATATCACCATCAGTGAGTGGGTGTTGAGAGGAAAGTCTCACCCCATTTTCAGTTCACGCTTTCTGTTTGTAGTTCACTGTGTGAGCTCTCAGCTTCTGTTCCTTTCACCACGCTTGCCAACTAGGGCCATGCTGCCCCACCACAGCGGACTCTAACTGCCTGGAACTGTTAGCCCAAATCAACTGTCTTCCATAAATTGCCTTGGTCTCGGTGTTTTATCACAGCGACAGAAATGCGGTCCACACGGCAGGCATGCGCACCATGCTAGCTGTACACAGGCTCTAATCCGTGTTCTGTGATCGTTGCTCGAAGCCTGTGTGTGGTTCTGGGACAGCTGCTAGCAGTGGCTGGGTGATCTTCCCCTTGGCTCTTCTTCACAGTGTGATGTCTCTGGAATGGCTGTTTCCACCCCGCTGCATGTCGGGATCTGAGGGGACGGTCTGATGTCCAGTGCTGTCCTGGGGGACCAGGCTGTGCTGGTTCATGTCTGCCACCCTAGCACTGGAAGCTGAAGCAGGAGGATCACTGCGAGCTCGAGTGAGGGCAGAGAGGCAACAGAGCTCACTCTTGCCTCCAGTCGGGGGAGGAGGAGAAAGAAAGGAGAGAAAAACAACATGGGTCTGCACTACTGGGGAAGGGCAAGCACTCTGTCTCCATATTCTTTCTTGTTCGCAGAGGGGGCTTCCTAAGCCCCAGGCCTCCCACTCTTCTTGGGGTTGGGTGGGACAGCTGAGAAGGCTTGGGTAACACCAGTAAACATCTTGCCTGTCACATACAGGTCAGGCCCCTCTGATCTGTGTCCAGTTGGAGCTGCCCTAGAACCCTGCTAAGGGACTGAGGGCAGAGAGGAAGTGCAGCAGGCTGTGAGCATGCAGGCTGGTGGCTGAGATCCAGCTGGCCACTTCCTTCTTATGCCTTACCAAGCTTGCTAGAGGTATAGTCAGGGACAAAGGCCACCACATCCTTGGGAAGGGCCATGAGGGTTTATGGGTAAAAGTTTCAATGATTTTTTTTTAAGTTTTTCAAGACAGAGTTTCTCTGATGTGGGATTCCCCTCTGTGTGCTGTGAATATCATTGGGGAATAAAGAAACTGCCTTGGCCTGTTGATAGGGCAGAACTTAGGTAGGCGAGGAAAACTAAAGTGGGAGAAAGGAGGCAGAGTCAGAGAGAAGCCATGGAGCCTCCACTGGAGACAGAC
Source organism: Arvicola amphibius (assembly GCF_903992535.2). Lineage (NCBI taxonomy): Eukaryota > Metazoa > Chordata > Mammalia > Rodentia > Cricetidae > Arvicola > Arvicola amphibius. Next base: position 100,296,852 of record NC_052047.1, read on the forward strand.
GTGCTGAAACGTTGCTGGTAGGCCACGACCTCGTGGTGATGCATAGATTAATGGAGATACATTAAACTAAGATGTAAGAGTTCGCCAATAAGAAGCTAGAGCTAGGGGGCTGGAGAGATGGCTCAGAGGTTAAGAGCACTGCCTGCTCTTCCAAAGGTCCTGAGTTCAATTCCCAGCAACCACATGGTGGCTCACAACCATCTGTAATGGGGTCTGGTGTCCTGGCCTGCAGGCATACACACAGACAGAATATTGTATACATAATAAATAAATAAATATTAAAAAAAAGAAGCTAGAGCTAATGGGCCGAGCAGTGATTTTATTAATACAGTTTCTGTGTGATTATTTTGGGGCTAAGCAGCTGGGAACCAACTAACGACCTCCTCCAACATTTCTCTGTGTAGCCCTGGCTGTCCTGGAACCTCTCTGTAGACCAGGGCTAGCCTCAAACTCACTGAGCTCTGCCTGCCTCTGCCTATGCCCCCACCTCCAGTTCAGCCTCAAGGATGTTAATCAGCAGAAAACCTAAAGTGAGCTGGGCCGGCTGGGAAACTGGCAAAATCCCTGGTGTACAAACATGAGGGGCTGGGTTCAGCTCTGCAGAGGAACCGAAGTGGCATCGAGGGCTGGAAATCCCAGTGCTGGAAGGGAGGGATAGGCAGATCTCTGGGAATGACTGGGCAGCCAGGCTAACCAATTCAGTCCCAGGTCTCAGTAAGAGGCCTCTGGAGGCGGATCTCTGTGAGTTCAAGGTCAGTCTGTCCTATGGAGGGAGTTGCAGCACAGCCAGGACTACACAGAGAAACTGTTTCAAAAAACAAAACAATGGTCGGGCACACCTTTAATCCCAGCACTCCCGAGGCAGAGGCAGGCGGATCTCTGTGAGCTCAAGCCCAGCCTTGGTCCACAGAGTGAGTTCTGGATTGTGCCATAGCTACTGAGAAACGTGTTTCAAAAACAAACAAACAAAAAAACTGACAAAATTAAAACAACTTTTTTTCTTTTTCTTTTTCTTTTTTTTTCGGTTTTTCGATACAGGTTTCCCTGTAGTTTCTAGAACCTGTCCTCTGTCCTGGAACTAGCTCTTGTAGACCAGGCTGGCCTCGAACTCAGAGATCCGCCTGCCTCTGCCTTCCGAGTGCTGGGATTAAGGGCATGCACCACCACCGCCCGGCTTTAAAACAACTTTTGTTGATACAACCCAAGGTTTCAGGGCTGTTTGTGAATGGCCAGAGGTAGCACAAATGCCCGTGGATGATGAGCCCAGCAGGGCTTGGTAGCTCACACTCTTGACTCCCTAAACTCTGAAGGCTGAGGCACAGGATTACCAAGGATTTTCAAGGTCACCCCGAGACAGAGTAAGGTGTTGTCTCAGAAATGATCAAGAGTGGGGTGTGGGGTGTGCTCTTTTAATCCAGGTGCTAGGGAGGCAGAGGCAGGAGCTGTTTCTGTGAGTTTGAGGCCAGATGGGTCTCCATAGGGAATTACAGGATAGCCAGGGCTACAGAGACCCTGTCACAAAAAAATAAAAATAAACAAATAAATAAAAGGAAAAATAAACAGAAAGAGAAGCTAGTGGGAGTTAATTAGACGAGTGCTGGGCTACCCCAGTCATCCAAAGTGCAGGAACAGGTGGATGTGCCTGTCGCTGGGAAGGTGGAGACAGGATAACAGGGTCTCTGCTGTAGCTCAGGTAGGCTTCAAATCCCTAAGTAGCACAGAAGGACCTTGAACTTCTGAGCCCCAGGCCTCTACCTCCCTCTTCTTTTTTTTTTAATTAGATTATTTTTTAAAAAAATACCTACCAGTTCAGCCGGGTGGTGGTGGCGCACGCCTTTAATCCTAGCACTTGGGAGGCAGAGGCAGGTGGATCTCTGAGTTCGAGGCCAGCCTGGTCTACAAGAGCTAGTTCCAGGACAGGCTCTAGAAACTACAGGGAAACCCTGTCTCGAACCCCCCCCAAATAAATAAATAAAAAATACCAGTCCAAATTCCCACTACCTCCCCTCCTCCGATTCCCTCCACACACCCTCCCACCCTCCTCTTCTTCTAAGATTTACTTTTATTTTGGGGAGGGGGCTTTAGAGGACAGGAGGTGTCTGAGCCCCTGGAAGCTGAGTCACAAGTGGTCAGTGAGCCATCATGTGGGTGCTCGGTTTCAAACCCAGGTCCTTCACAAGAGCAGCCAGTGCTCTTAAATCTCTGAGCCATCTTTCCAGTCCCCACCCCCTCCCGCCGTGCTCTGGCTGCGCCGCCCAGCCTGGTGTGGAATCCTTGCCCTGGCCGCCTCAGCCTCTGAGGGCTGGGATCCTAGGTGTGCCGGTGCCGACACCGCCCCAGCTTTGTTTTCCCTGCCATTCGCCTATAAAACCAAGTTAATCTGCTGATACCTTTGAAACCTATTTTACGAGCCAGGGCCACCCAGAGTCCAGAAGCCAGGTGAGGCAGGAGGGTTCCCTGGGGCATGGCGGAGAACAAGGCTGAGTCAATTCAGCTTTTTGGGACAAAGTGCAGGGTGGAAAATAAGTCGCCCAAAGGTGTTTGAGCTTCATGGCTGTAATTCCACCCTCTGACTTCTGGCTGGCCTTTCTCAGACTTCCTGTTCTTGCAAAGTCGTTTTGTGACAGAAACGAGGGGAACAGTTAAGCGGAGCCCGCTCCCCCAGCACTGAGGTCAGGCAGGTGTGAGCCACAGCAGCGACAATGTGCCTGTCGCCCCAGCACCCAGGCCTGGAAGAGGTCGTCAGGAGGTCATTCTCAGTTACATTAGACACAGGGAGTTTTAGGCCAGGCCGGGCTGCCCGGCACTCTATCTCCAGGGGAAAAAGGAATATTCTGGGAGCAGGCTGTAGAGATGGCTTACCCCCACTTTTGAGACTTCTGAGACAGGGTGTCAAATGGTGCAGGTTGACTTTGAAATGGAGGCAATCCTCCTGCCTCAGCCCCCAACTGCAGAGTGACAGGTTTCCCAGGCACCCTTGTGAATGTATCTAACACCATGGCGATGATTTCTCTCCGGCTGATCTGCTTTCTGTCATTTAACTTAGAGCCTAAGGAAGCCAGGTAGTCAGACGAGGGAGGGTCCTATACCTGCCGCAGTTTGGATGGATCCTGAAGACACAAAGGCCACATGTGTGAAACCCCACGACAGGAAATGTCCAGAACCCAGGAGGGACGATGCCCTGGGCCTAGTGGGGGATGGAGTGACCTCTCACAGAGATGAGCTTCTTTCTAGGGTAGAATGTTCTGGAACTGCTGCTGGATGTGCTGACACCCACTGGAACAACCCTTTAGCTGCTGTGTTGGGGATTCTGTGGGGAGCCTCTCCATCTCTCCAGCTCCCGTGAGAGAGCTGCAGAGGGCAGCTGGCGCCCCCTGCTGGCAAACTGTTGCCATTGCTCTTACCTTGGCACCCAGCAGGCCAGTGTTAGCCCCTGGAAAACGGAAGCTTACAGAGGTCAGAGGCAGTCAGGGCTGGATTTAACAGACACATCATCATTTATTGGTCCTCAGAGGTACACCTAGTCCCTTCCCACCCTGGTCAGCGAGCGTGTCCAGGTCATCAGGTCAACGACGGATGACCTTCCTGATCCAGGGTATGTAGGGGGCTACAGCGGTGGCCACAGGGGGCTTGAAGATGTCTGTGCAGCTTTTGGAGCTGAAAGACAGGATCCCATCCACCTGGCCTCTGCCACACACCAGGGGTCCTCCAGAGTCACCCTGTTGAAGGTGGTTGATAAGGATGAGTGTTTGTGCCTGCAGAGTGGACCAGGGGCCTGGGATGCCCTGGGACCACTTACAAGCCAAGCATGCATCCTTGCCTTCCTATCTTCCTTTCCCTTTTCTCTCTTCTCCTTTCTACTCCAGGGCCTTTGCTCTGGGCCCACGTGACTAGTCTGTGGGCTGGATTTCAAACCACAACTCTCTGGCTTTCTGACTTCTAACCTAGACGGCGTGTTTACTTTCCCAGAGCCTCGGTTTCTGCATCTGAGAAATGATGAGTGTTAGCCCCCCCACCCCGCACTCCCTCCCCCATGCCCCCCAAAGGTGTCAGAAGCCAGCTTGAGCTGCCGCCCAGACCAAGCCTGCAGGTCTCCTCACCTTGCATGGCGCCTGGCTCCTGGCTGCCGCCTCCAAGCACAGCATACTGTCCTCGAGGGCACCGTTCCAGAAGCGGCTGTTGTTACACATGCGGGTGTCCAGGACACGCAGCTCCAGCTCCTGCAGGGCACGGGCTAGGGGCCCACCTTGGTGGGTCCTTCCCCAGCCAGCGGTGCTGCACCGAGCACCTTCTGCCGGCCTGGCTTGATTCTTTCTGGGCAGAGCCAGCGGCTGGACATTCCTGCTGGGCCGCAACCATCCATCCAGCTGTGGGGACGGACAAGAGGGCACTGAGTGGCTGAGCGAAGTCAGGCCGCGGCAGCCCTCAGGCCCTCCATCCCATACCTTTAACAGCGCCAGGTCGTTTTCATAGTTGAGGTTGTAGCCAGGGTGCTTGATGGCCACCTTGATGTGGAAGGTGAGGCCGGGATCTCGCAAGTCATGGAGCTGGTGCAGGCCTAGCACCAGCTTCAGATGCTGTACCCTACAATGCAGAACCCGCTTGCGCACGACCGCCCACAGCCTGAGAACTGCCCCTTTCTCCTTCCCCATGCACCCACACCCACAGCATCCAGTCCACTCCTGGCAGATCATCTTCCATCTTCACGGATACCCTACCCCCACCCCTACCCCAGACCTCCTGCTCCGGCTCCTGAATCAGGGCTCCTCACTTGCAGTCAGGTGAGAGACTCTCAAGGGAATACCTGGACAAGCCATGCCTGAAGCCTAGACTTCAGGAATACATGAGCTAACTTCGTTGTTTTTTTCTTTTCTTTTTTTTTTTTTTTTGTTTTGTTTTATAAGATAAGATCTTAATGTATGATCCTGGCTTTTCTGGAACTAACTATGTAGATCACTTAGAGATCCACCTGCCTCTGCTTCCTTGAAGGCTGGGATTAAAGGCACACTTAAGGGTCCCTTCCTTTTGCTCAGAATTTTTCCCTTTAGTGTTGAGGATGAGATTTGGCATTAGGCTGGCACTCCCAGGATGGATGTATTTGGTGATGTCTCGATGGCAGACTGGGTCTCCTTGGCAGGCTGTCTTTCACAGATTGTTAGGGGTCACAGGAAGGAGGCATCCTTTCCACTTGCCCAGAACCAACAGCCTACGTAGCCCTGAGAGGGAGTCCTTCAGCGCCTTAAGATAGGGAGTCTTTGGAGGTTTGGGGAAAGGGGTGGGATACTCACGGTTCGGACAGGCAGTGGGCAGCCGTCAACACCCACTTTGGATGCACGAGGACTCCCCCGCACACATGGGACCCGGCTTTCTGTAGAGAGGCCATGTACGGGCGAGAGTGTGGAGCTGCCTCTCGACCCCCAATGATGTGGGTCCCAAACGTGATGCCTGCTGAGAAGTGAGACAGAGAGGGCAGGTTAGGGAAGCTGCACCTTTACCCTCCACTGAGCCTGGAAGCCCTGAATCTGGCAGATCTGTTGTCTGAAATCCCCACTGACCCTGTCCCAGACACGACGAGGCCCCAAGGCTCAGACTCTCTTCAGCTGTCGGTCCAGGCTGGAGATGAGAACCTGGGCTCAGTTTCCAGTGTCCACTCCGGGTAACTCACGGCTCCAGGGGATCTGATGCCCCCTTCTGAGCTCTGAGAGCACTACACTCACCACCACCCCATATTACGAAATAGAACATAGAACGAGAGGAAAGGTTACTGGTAGCCATGGAGGGCATGTATGGATGAGGGGCTGACCCCTCTGTTCCCAGTAGACAGGAGTGGGTTCTGATATTTGCCATAACAATGGAAGAACCTTCAGGACACGGTGCTGGGGAAAATCCGACACAGAAGGCCACACGGTGTGAAACTTCATAACAGGAAGTGGATTTGTGGGTGCCAGGGTGTGGGGTGAGTGTTCTTAGGGTTGTGGCGGTGCCTACACTCTTTTTGTTTGTTTGTTTGCTTTTTTGTTTTCTTTTTTTTTTTTTTGAGACAGGGTTTCACTGTGTTGTAAAGTCTTGGTTGTTCTGGAGCTCTCTAGATGAGGCTGGCCTCAAACTCAGAGATGTCTGTCTCTGCTTCTCGAGTGCTGGAACTAAAGGTGTGTGCCACCACCGCCCAACTGGTGCCTACAGTCTTGTGTGCCTTCTGAACGTCAGTGAGCTGAGCAGTGTGTGGATTATTTCTCTATGAACTTCACGGATGTGTTGATCAAGGACGCCTGGCTGGGCTCAGCGTGGAGAGCTTGCCCATTGCACACAAAGCCCTAGCTAAGTTCTAGTCCCCCACACCACAGAAACAAGGTCTAGTGCTGCATGCCTGTCATCCCGGGCCTGGAAAGGTGGGAACAGGAGCAGGGTTAAAAATGTAAAATATGAAGCCGGGTGGTGGTGGCGCACACCTTTAATCCCAGCACTCGCGAGGCAGAGGCAGGTGGATCTCTGAGTTCGAGGCCAGCCTGGTCTACAAGAGCTAGTTCCAGGACAGGCTCTAGAAAACACAGGGAAACCCTGTCTCGAAAAACCACAAAAAAATGTAAAATACGGCAGAGACAGACGGATCTCTGTGAGTTCGAAGCCAACCTGGTCTACAAGAGCTAGTTCCAGGACAGGCTCCAAAGCCACAGAGAAACCCTGTCTCAAAAATAAAAAAAAACAAAAAAAACAAACAACAACAAAAAAAGATAAAAAGCAATTTAAGCCGGTGGTGGTGGCGCACGCCTTTAATCCCAGCACAGGCAGGTGGATCTCTCTGAGTTTGAGGCCAGCCTGATCTACAAGAGCTAGCTCCAGGACAGGATCCAAAGCTGCAGAGAAACCCTGTCTCAGAAAAAAAAAACCAATAAATCAATAAAAAATGTAAAATAAACAAGGCGAAGGTGGTGCACTTTAATCCCAGCACTGGGGAAGCAGAAGCAGGTGATCTCTGTGAGTTCAAGGCCAACTTGGTCTACAGAGCTAGTTTCAGGACAGCCAGGGCTACACAGAGAAACTGTCTGAAAACAAAACAAAATTTAAAATAAATATTGATAAAAACTTAATGTGAACCAACTCAAAATCTCCTTGATTTTCCATCATGTGCTAAGGATCCTGCAGCACCCTGAGCCACATGGTCAGTACACGCCTATTCCAGACAGCCTTTGCGGCCCACCACTACTTCCTCCGGCTGGTTCCCATCCCAGGGCTTTAACACATAGAAGAGAGCCGAGTTCTCTGTTATATATGATTCCCGAAACTTTATTTTATAGAGACAGGGTTTTCCCTGTGTAGCCCTGGAACTCACTCATAGACCAGGCTGGCCTAGAAGTCACTGAGATCCACCTGGGTGTGCACCACCTTCCCCCAGCTCAATTCTGGAAGCTAAAACAAAACAAAACAAAAAACAACAACCAAAAAAAGGGAAGAAGAAGAAAAAAAGAAACCTAAACCAAGAATAAATGAAAGAGAAACCTTTGTGATTTCATAGTCCAGCATGCACTGGAAGGCTGACTGTATCTGCAGAGCCTTGCAGCCAGCGTGCACTGGGAGTCTGACTGTATCTGCAGAGCCTTGCAGTCAGCAGCCATAACTGAGTAGCTTTTCCCCCACCCAAGGAAGCCCCCACCCATGTGTGCCTTCTTCCTTTTCTTCCCATTGAAAAAAACAACAAACTTTATTCTGAGACAGCTTTTCCTGTAGCCCAGGCTGAGAGTGACCCTGACCTCCCAGTCCTCCTGCTTCCACCTCCTCGGTGCTGCGAGGACAGGCGTGTGGCACAATGCCTGGTGGAACATGCTGGGTGATACTTTGAAATCATGTTCCGGACTGAGGCAGGTTCGGTGGTGTAGCCTGAGCTACACTGTATCTCCATCAACTCTCCAAAGTTACTGTGTTGTAACCACACAGAGAGACCAGTGGCTAATCTGCAACTTAAGGAAGAGTTCTGATACTTGCAGAGTCAACTTCCTCCTCCTCTTTTTGCTTTGGAGAAGGTTCTAGAAGGTTCAAAACAATTATGAGTGTAAAAAATTGGGAGGGTGAGCCGGGCGGTGGTGGCGCACGCCTTTAATCCCAGCACTCAGGAGGCAGAGGCAGGCGGATCTCTGTGAGTTCGAGGCCAGCCTGGTCTACAAGAGCTAGTTCCAGGCCAGGCTCTAAAAAAGCTGCAGAGAAACCCTGTCTCGAAAAACAAAAACAAAACAAAACAAAAAAAAAAAAACAAAAAAAAATTGGGAGGGTGGTGGCACACACCCACACCTCTAATCCCAGCTCAGGAGGCAGAGGCAAACAGGTCAGCCAGGACTACAATATTAAGACGTTGTCTCAAAAAAAAAAAGTGTGTGTGTGTGAACATGTGCAGACGTGCACATGTGTATGGAGGTCAGATCAAGTTTGGTGTCTTCCACACGCTATACCTTAACTGTTTGTGGCCAGGTCTTTCCCTGAGCTTGGAGTTCAATGGTTGAGCTTGAGTCCCAGGGATCCTGCTTCCTGCTCTAGAGCTGGGATTGTAGGCAGAAGGCATCACCTATTGTTCTCCCCTGAAGATGCTCTCACTGTGTAGCCTTGGCTGGCCTGGAACTGGATGTCCTCCATCTCAGAGACCCACCTGCCTTGTCCCCACAGTAATCGGATTAAAGGTGTGGCCACCACTGCCCGGTAGGGGTGGGGTGGCTCTTCTTGTCAAGGTCTCACTACGTAGCCCTGGCTGACCCGAGTTCAGAGATGAAAGGTGTGTGATCGTGTGATGCTGCTACGTTGTGCTCCCCTGGCTTTTTTTTTTTTTTTCAAAGTAGGGTCTCACGAGAGCCAGCCTGCCTTAACTCACTAGGGCTGAGGGTGGCTCTGAACCCTCCAGTCTCCCCCTCCAGTGCTGGGATGACAGGCATGTGCCATCTCAGGATGGAAACCAGTCTTTGCGTATGCCAGGCACATGGCCCACTAATTTAAGCTATATCCTAAACCTATGGCAATCCTCCTGCCTCACTCAGCGACTGCTTTTTGTAGAGGCCATTCCTCAGGGATTTCTCAGTAGGCAACCCCACCTCTCCCATCCCCAGGCTCCTAAAGGCTGGCTTCCTCTTCATGCTCACCTGCCCACAGTGTCTCCAGAGCTAGCAAGAGCAGCAGGTGGACCTCCATGCTGGCACGGATGTGTGGTCTGAGGTGTTTCCCCACTTTCTGTGAGGACAGGTGGCCTTCCAAGTTCCGCCCAGCCCACCTAGTACAAGTGACAGCTCCTCCCTCACACCCTGCTCTGGGTGGTTTTAGAAAGTGTCTCTGGGGACAGCAACTGCAGCCGCCATCAAATCCCCAGTGCTCCTTTCCCTGTTGCTTTTACAAGTCTTTTGCTTCCTTGAGCACTGTTCTGGCTGGACTGACACTCAACTCCCACAGAGGCCACTTGCAGGGCCAAGTCTCTCCTCCCACCATGTGGGTCCTGGACTGGAACTCCTGTCCTCATGCTTGGTGGCAAGCCTTCACCTACTGAGCACTGTTGCTGGCTAGCCTGATCTGTACGGAGACCAGGTTGGCTTCACATTGTGTGTAGCAGATCATGGCCTAAAGGTGCTTTTTTTTTTTTTTTTTTGAGGAAGGTCTCACTATGTAGCTCTGGTTGTCTTAGAACTCACTGGGACTTGGCTTGAACTCACCAAGATTAGTCTGCTTCTGTCCCAGAGTGCTGAGACTACATGTGTGCACACCCCCACCCTCACTTAACATTTTTCTCCTAAAGATTTATTATGGTTGGTGTCCTTCCTGTTATTTATGCCTACAGCCCAGAAGGGGCAGCAGATCTCATTACAGATGGTTGTGAGCCACCACGTGGTTGTGAGAAATCGAATCAGGACTTGAGCCATCTCCCCAGTTCCTGCTTTCTTGCCATCTTAATTAGAAGTGAATTGTCCCCAACTCTCCAGTCTCCTTCTGTTACAAACTACTTTGTCCTTCCGTGACCAGCTATGACTGGCAGGGTCCCTTTAAGTACAGTTCAGTAGGCTAATGCTCCAGAGACAGGAACTCCGGACATAAGAGGCCTACTATGGGGAAGGGGCACTGAATGCTGCTTTTTTTTTTTTCAGCAGGGTTCCTCTGTATGACCACTCTGGCTGACTTGGAACTCACTCTGCCCCCCAAGTGCTGGGATTAAGGGGTACCCCACCGCCACCTGGCCTTCCTTTCCTTTATTTGCACGACACCCACAAGCCATCAGAGACCTGAAGTCCTGGGTTCCACCCCAGCGCATTGGAAATGAAGGGCAGGTCTGTCTCCGTGGCACTGGGATACGCTGGCACGTTAGAGTAAGACTCACCCTACCCTTCTCTTGGGGAGTCACCAGGCTGCAGCTCAGTCTCCCAGCCACAGGACCATAAGGACTGCTGGGAATATGGGCCCTCCACATGCCTCTGCATCCAGGGCTTCCCAGAGAAACCAACCTCAGGCCTAGTTCTCCTGACTGAAGGCTTGAAGTGGATGCAGGTGGATAGTGCAGCCGCAGCACCAGCTGCAGAGGGCATGACCTGCAGGCAGCAGGGAGCTGCTTCCGGACCTGGAGCCCACGCAGACCACTGAGCCCGATGAACAGACCAGTAAAAGCGCTTCTTCCTGCCCAGCCCACTGCCCTGGCGTCCTGGCTGTTTCTCCCAGCTTCTCAGAAAGCCATTTTATTTGGGTTTCACACACACCAAAGCAGAGAGGAGGTGGCTGTGGGGCTGGCCCTGCTTGGGCTGGGATGGAGTCTCTGCCTCCCTACGAGGCGGTTCCCAGCCTCCCAGGCTTGTCACCATCTGTGAGTTGAGTGGGATATCTGCCAGGCACCACGGGGTAAGAGGACCTAAGGGTCACGGGGACGGGAGCCGACATGGAACCTCGGTGAGGTAGTCTATCGCCTGAGGCCCACACGGGTCCTGCTGAGGTAAAATTTGTAAGTTTATTTCGGGGACGCGGGTCAGGACTCCTCGGTGCCAGAGTCGTCCTCTTCGTCCCCAAAGCAGCTGTCGGCCTCCTCCACGTCCCCGTCCTCATAGTAGTCATCGTAGAAGAGGTCCGAGCCCTCGTCGGGCGCCGGCGCCTTGGTCTTCACGCAGTACTCAGCCAGTGTGGTAGGCACCTTCACGCCATCACGCTCTGCGTCCACCTTGGTCCCCAAGACCTGCTTCCTGGGGAGACAGGGGAGGTGAGGCCACGGCCCAGGAATCCTGGGATTCCAAAGACAATGGATGGAGGTTGAGGAGCAGGTGAGAGGAGGGGACCAGGACACAACAGGTGGCTCACACCAGCTCCTAGACAGGAAGTAACCACAGCCTGGTGCAGGTCACAGGCAGGAAGTGCTGTGAGTCTAGGGCCAGCCTGGGCTAGCGGGACCTGTCTTAAATGACAAACAGGGCCAGAGACAACGCAGAAAGTGCACCTACTGTGCAAGCACAGGACCCAAGTTCAGTCCCCAGCACCCACACCAGCTGCACGGCAGCCTGCAGGCCCTGCAGGGAAGGTGACAAAGCAGAACCCCAGACTTTGTCCCCCGGCTTCTGTGTGTGCACCCATCCACACACCACACCGACACCAAACAAACTCTCTTAACTGCATCCCAAGCCGAGGCACTGACAAAGGGTGGTCCTGGAGGCCTGCGGTTGAGCCTGGGGGAAGTGACAGGGACACCAGCATGCCTTGGCTGTACTCTGAAGCAGCACAGAGCCAGTGTCCCTGCACAGGGGCAGTGGTTAACGAAATCAAGCCTGGGGGTGGGGCTGGAGAGATGGCTCAGAGGTTAAGACCACTGGCTGCTCTTTCAAAGGTCCTGAGTTCAATTCCCAGCAACCACATGGTAGCTCACAACCATCTACAACCATCTGTAATGAGATCTGGTGCCCCCCTCAGTATGTAGAACACTATGTACATAATAAATACATCTTAAAAAAAGAAAAAGAAGAAATCGGTCTGGACCAGAGCCTCAGACCCCCCGAGGGTCAGGCCACTCCAGGGTGCAGGTCCTACTGGGGGAGGTGAAGAGTAGGCAGACGCTGGTCGTAGCTCCCCAGAGAGGACCGAGAAGACACTGTTGGAGGAAAACCACGACAGCCTAGCCCTGTCTCAAGGATCTCAGTGGAGCCCAGGAGCAGCACAGCCTCCTCGTGGTCACAGGAAGTGGCTCCTGGAGTCAGACTGGTAAAAATAGCCTAGGGCTTCTGCTCTGGGACAGGGACACAGCAAGGAAGCAGCCAGGAGAACTGGGCCAAAGGCTGCCAGGAGGCAGGAGACCTGCAGTGAATAGACCAGATCCAAAGCCTCCATTGGCGCCTGTACCCAGGGGTACTCCGTGCAGGACAGAGTCTACTGCAGCCCAACAGACACCATTATGGCTGACATACCAAGTCCCAACTGCCAGGCTGACTGGAAGTGGATGATGGGAAGGGTTTAGTGTGCCCAAGGTGACCTCAAGCTTAAAACAGTTACAAATGACAGAAAAGCCCACAAAAACAGGCTATACCTAAAATGCATGGTGGTGGCGCACGCCACTCAGGAGGCAGAGTCGGGTGGATCTGAGTTCAAGGTCAGCCTGATTCTATGCAAGCGGCTAGTTCCGGGACAGCCAGGGCTACATAGGAAAACTTTGTCTCAAAAAAACTGAGAAAAGAAACCCCTGATGGAGGAGTGTTTATGTGTTACTTTCATTATTAATAAAGAAAACTGCCTTGGCCCTTTAAGAGAAAATTAGGTAGGTGGAGTAGACAGAACAGAATTGTGGGAACAAGGAAGTAGAGTGGGGGAGACGCTTCAGGCATTCGCCATAGTGAGTCTCCATGCTGCTCCTCTCCGAGATGGACGCAGGTTAAGATCTCTCCTGGTAAGCCACACGTCGTGGTGCTACCCAGATTACTAAATATGGGTTAAAGAAAGATGTGAGAATTAGCCAATAAGAGGCTGAAACTATGGGCCAGACAGTGTTTAAAAGAATACAGTTTCCGTGTAATTATTTCGGGTGTAAAGCTAGCCGGCGACTGGGCGGCGGGAACGCAGCCCGCCGCTTCACACTACAAACCCCACTGGGCAGCTTGCCTTCTTCCCAGCTGGGGATGGGCAAGAGGGTAGTGAGCCATAGGCAGCCTGAGCAGAAGACGAAGGGGACAGGGCTGCAGGGACTTCTAGACCATCCTCAGCACTCACATGCCCATGTAACTAATACCTCCACACAGGAGGAGAAGCAAAGGTTCGTTCTGTTCTGATGTATCTGTTAAAGACCCCAATCCAGGGTCTTGCTGGACCAGCACTGACCACCAAGCTATAGTCCATGTCAATTCTCAGAAGCCAGGCCTGCCTTCTGCAGGACAAGGCACAGGGGTCCCGCTGGGCGGTGCTCGTCCTGTCCACGGCTCCAGGCTGACATGTATGGCTTGCTTAGCACACCTGCTGATGGGCCTGGGCTGCTGCCTGCGTGGAAACAACACAGGCTTGTGTGCTTGGGTGTGTGGACAAGCACGATCCTCCTGGCACCGGGAGGGAACTTGAGGAGAACATGGGGTTCTAGGAAGGCCTGTCTCAGAAAAGAGAAGTCAAGTGACCGGGAATGTGGGTACTTGTGTGGACACTCAGCAGGGCAGGGTTTGACATTAGCCTAGAATCCTGCAAGTTCTATTCCACACCCAAATTTAGGGGTGCAAGGGAGACCACCTGACCCCCGAACAAGCCAGGAACAAGGTAAAAGCTGATGAGGGATATGGACGTGGCACACAGTGGGCTCAGTGACCTCCCCCTTTGCAGAAAGGCTCACACCAACCGTTGAGGATTGTGGCCTAGAGTGCTCTAGTTACCCATGAAGGTAAGCCAGATGACAAGTCAGTGCTCTGGGTGGGGGCACACAGACCCCCCCAGCTGGGGATGTAAGGCTGAGGAACGACTATGGAGCAGGGGAACAAAGGAGCTGACCAGGTGGGGCACACTCCACCACACACGTGAAGCACAGATGACTACAGCAAGCAGCATCTCTGTGAGGAAACCCAGCAGCTGTCCTGGCTGGTACTGGCACTCACCGGATGATGTCCGTGTACTCCCGGTCCTTTCCCTTGCTCTCCTTCCACTTTCTGTACATCACCGAGGCATCCACATTGGCGGGCGAGAAGGTGTTGGGCTCATTCAGCAGGGAGATCACACTCAGGAGGATGGTCCTGTGGGGCCGTGGGACAAGTTCAGCTCCCCGGAGACCCTGGGAACCCCTGACTAATGGAGCAACGAGGAGGGACAGGGTGCAGGGTGTCTCGGGGTGCCCAAGGTGCAAGGACACATGCAGTTCTCACCTGACATTCTGTGTGGGGTTCCACCGCTCTGAGGGCAGCTCCCCACTCTGAGGGTCATCAACTGGGGGATGGAGGATGGAGATGCACACGTCCCCTGTCTGCAAAAGTAACGGGTTAGATGAGCTGTGGGGTGGGCGCAAAGGTGGCAGAAGGTGTGGCGGGGTGTACCTGAGGCAGGCATCCGCAGTGCTGGTAGTGACTTACCTCATAAATGTTGGGGTGCCACATCTTGGTGAGGAACCGGAAGGCTGGTGGGGAATATGGGTAATCAATGGGGAACTTGAGGCGAGCCTGCAGGTGTCAGAAAGTGGGGTGGGTCAATGGTTCAATGGTGGTCCCCTGAGCACTGGCATCAGGCACTGTGCCCAGAGGATGAAGAATGGTGTCTGTGCCGTCCAGGCCCCACCTCTGTGACCTGGCATCCAGGTGACAGTTACCCGCTGTGAGCCAGCCAGGGGATGCGTCAGCAGGTCTCCCACCTCACCCTCCCCACTGCCCTGCAGACTCTCCAGTCGGTAGAGGAGAAAGGTCTGACATTTGCCCTAGTTTTGGGGCTCCCCTAGGGCAGCCTCTGGAGTGTCCCCTGGGCAAGGAGAACAAACACTTAAAGAGCAGTGGTCTGTGACCTCAGAGCTAGCCAGTATTTCAAGCTGGAGGCTCTGCCCCATGGCTCCTTCCAACTGGACTGGACATACACAAACCTAGTGCGGAGTTTCCAGCCCTGATCCCCTCAGGACAGCTGAGAGGGGAACAGAACCTGTCACTTCTACGACTCCAGATGTTTTTTTAAAAATGAGCAAACTGGCCAGGCAGTGGTGGCGCATGCCTTTAATCCCAGCACTCGGGAGGCAGAGACAGGTGGATCTCTGAGTTTCAGAGGGCAGCCTGGTCTACAGAGCGAGCTCCAAGATAGGCTCCAAAGCTACAGAGAAACCCTGTCTCAAAAAGCCAAAAACAAAAAACTGAGCAAAGGGAGGCTCAGCATCGGAAAGGCTCCTACCCATTCCTGGACAGTCCCATTCAACACGAGACAGGCTGGCCATCCAGAGGAAGCTCCTAACAGCTCCCCTCAGAGGGGCTCTATGTCTCAACCACCTACACCACATAGGAGGCACCTACGTTGGCAGATCTGACTGACATCCTGCAGAGTCTCTTCCCAAGCTGTCCTTAGAATAACAGGGGCCTAGGAGGCCCTACCCACCATCCTTTGCAGGTGGGGAGCAGCTCAGGTGTCCATGCTTGTCCTCCTGGCAGTGGAGACTCCAGGATATTAATAGCATCTGGACAGCTCAGAGGCTTCCAGTCCAGACCACAGTCCAGGGTGGGAGACAAGGGTACCCACACACCTCCCATTCTCCATATGCTGCACCCGAGAACCCTGACTCTCAAGTTACCCTGGCGGAGTAGACTACTACAGTCCCAGTCACTGCCCAAGAAGGGTGAGGACATCAGCCACAAATAGAGAGACAGGACCTACACGTGGGACCTGGGCTGGCTAGGATCTGTGCATCCACCTAATCCTCACCATGCTCCTCTTGGCCCTTTGAACAAGACCGAGTCTGCTAGGAGTTCCAGTCCACAGCAGGCAGGATGGTCCAACTGCACGGATGTGGGTCCCTACACTTGGCAACATCGGGTGCACTGAGCCTTAAGCCATCAGAGGGCAGATGACATGGCCTGCAAGGCAGAACTAGGCCTCCAAGAAGCTACCTGCTCTGTGGAATCTGAGAAAGGCCGCCCAGGACGAGGCGAGCAGAGAGCTCTGGGAGCCAGAGGTCTGGGCAGGAATCCAGGGTGTGACTCTGAGGATCGAGGTGGGTAGGTTGGCCCTTGCCTGCACTGTTCTCTTGGAATGTATTACAGAAAGCCTGGCTATGGCTAAAGATGGTTGTTGTCCAAGTAGGCACGGCTGCCAAAGCCCTGTCAGGGCCTCTGCTGGAACTGGAGCAGGTGGCGTCCAGGCTGTACATCTCTTCCCTGGGGACACACCGGCCAGCAGCTACCCCTGGTCCTGTGTCCTGGAGCGGGGAACAGGCTGAGCACATGCCAGCAAGCAGATGTCTCTGAAAGTTTGTGTTCCACGGTGTTGGACAGCCTGGGGATGCCAGGCAGCAGCTGCCCCTGGCTTTTTTTTTTTTTTTTTTTTTTTTTTTTTCGAGACAGGGTTTCTCTGTAGCTTTGGAGCCTGTCCTGGAACTAGCTCTTGTAGACCAGGCTGGCCTCGAACTCACAGAGATCCGCCTGCCTCTGCCTCTCTAGTGCTCTTGGTTCTTTATGTTCTGGGAACATGCTTGCCGGCAGAGGGTTACGAAATCTCCTGTGTCCTGTGACTGGGGATGCCCTGGGGAGCTGTCCCTGGGGAGCCCCTTCACTAGAGCATGCTGGGAGGGGTCGGGATAATCTGGGGAGATCTTTCCCCAGGGACATGCTTGGTCGAGTGCAGGACAGCCTGGGGACAGCCAGTCATTAATTGCCCCTGGTCCTCTGTTGGAGGACAGTCCAGTGACACCAGACCCCGCGGCTAGGTCAGCACGTGCTGAACAAGAAAGGAGGGGCCGCCTTGCACTGAGGGTCTGAGACAACCTGAGGGGGAGAGGGTACAAAGGGGAAACTGAGGCCCGTCTCACCTTGAAGTAGCCGCCCTCGTAGTAGGTGTTGGGGGGCCCGAAGATGGCTACTTCCCAGTTGTACAGGTCGCCCTCGTCCACCAGCGTCACCCGGAAGCCCTCCACCGGCTCCTCCTGCAGCCCCTTCAGCTCCAGCAGCAGCGCCTTCTGCGAGCTGGGCACCAGCTGCCTGGCCATGGCGGTGGAGGCGGCGGCGGCGGAGGGGCCCGGGGCCGGGCCGGGCCGCGGGACCGGCGCGAGCTCGCGGGACGGACCGGGTCGCGCGCCGGCAGGGGGAGAGCCGCCGCCTTCCTCCTCTGCACCGCCGCCGCCGCCACCCGGGGACCCCGAAGGCTCCACTCGCTCTGGCGCCGATGCCCGCCCGGCGCTTGCTTCGGCCCGGCCCGGCCCGCGCCGAAAGCGTCGAATGCGCCTGCGCGCCGCTGCCACCGGGCCTCGGATGCGCCTGCGCACCGACGCCGGGCCCCGAATGCGCCTGCGTACCTTCTTCGGTCCCCGAATGCGCCTGCGTGCTACACCCGGTCCTCGAATGCGCCTGCGCACCGCTGCCACCGAGTCGGAAATGCGCCTGCGCGCCACTGCCGGGTCTAGAATGCGCCTGTGCGACGCCTCCACCGGGTCCGGAATGTGTCTGCGCGCCCGCCCGCGGGGCACGCCGGGAACTGTAGTCTTCTTTCCCCGCCCTGCCTCGCAGGCGCCTTGCGTTTCCGAAGCCCGGGAGGCCGCCGTCGCCTCCGGCGGAAGAGCTCCGCGGGTGCCTGTGTGCGGGGTGGCGGGCAGGGCTGGGCTGCGCGGTGCGGCCCTGTAGCTGCAGCTTTGGGGGGGCTTTTTTTGTGACGTCCTGGGGGTGTGGCTATGGGCGGGTAGTTGGGCGTGGCTTGAATGGGGGCGGAGTAGGATTCACTTGTTACACCCCCTCCACGTGAAGCAGTGGTCTCTGCGGGCTTGCTTAGTAGGAGGGCAGATAGAATTGACGACTTGGGGCCCGCAGGCCTGGCTTTCAAGAGGTGGAATCTGAATCCCAGCGCTGGACCCTCATGCCAGGCTGACCTTTGACCACACCTTAGTCCTGCTTAAACAGACCGGAAACCAGTGGAAAGGCAGTGGGAGCGGGAACAGATGTGCAAAGTCCCTGAGGTTGTCCAGTGGCGACAC
Source organism: Arvicola amphibius (assembly GCF_903992535.2). Taxonomy (NCBI): domain Eukaryota; kingdom Metazoa; phylum Chordata; class Mammalia; order Rodentia; family Cricetidae; genus Arvicola; species Arvicola amphibius. Next base: position 100,314,952 of record NC_052047.1, read on the forward strand.
CTACACTCCGTGCCTGGATCTTTGGTCGTGAGAGTTGGGGGTGGCAACGTAGTTAAACCTTGCAGGAGGGTCTGTGTGGTGTACTTGTGACCTCTAGGGGTAGGTGGTTCTTCTGGCTCAGGGTTGTCAGGTGACTCACCTTGCCTGTGGGCTTTCCTGCATCAACACCTGAGGCTGGGACATGGGCAGCTCCCCACCTACAGCAGCACCTACAGGTGCTCCATCATCCTGTCCTGGTTGGGGATAGCAGGTAGACCGGTTTGGGGACAGGGAAACAGTGTCAAAGGTGGGGCTGGTTGATGTGGCCGCACTTCACGTGCAGCAGAGCCAGGCCTTGGCTCTCCTCCCCCTGGGGACTCTGGGGTCCTTCTACTCAGCACTCTGGGTTCTTGGGCTAGAAGACTTACTGGCTATGCTCTTGAGAGGGCTACTGGTGTTCTCTGCTCCTCTTGTCCCTGTCAGACTTAGTGTCACCTAGTTGTCAGCTCATAGTAAATAGCCCAGGCTTTCCTCTCAGTGTGCCTGGGATTGCCACTCCCACAGCCTACACTGGGAAGCCATGATGGGCAGAGGGACAGGTTCCCCCGCTCCCTCCATGCCTCCAAGTGAGCCTGCATCTGGGCTCATAGACATCCTGAATGCTGGGTGTTGGCCTCTGGCGACTGGGGTCTCCTGCGGGTTCACACATGGATGTCATGACCCCAAGTCCCTAGTCTCAGAGAATGTCTGATCAGGACAGTCCAGGCCTCAAAGCCAGGAGCAATCAGATCCCTACTCCAAACTGCAGGGGTGGCTCATGAGAAGCCTTGGCCCTGGGCATTTTCTCAGAGCAGGCTCAGCAGGTAACAGGACCACTGTTTCCCTGTTGTGGAAAGTTGAGACCTCCCAGGAAGGAGAAGCTGAGGATAGTGTGCTTCTGGGAATTCTGCATTTATTTATTTACTTATTTACTTATTTACTTACTTATTTATTTATTATTTATTTATTAATTATTTATTTATTTATGTGTGTGTGTATGTATGTATTCATTCATTCATTCATTCATTTATTTGTTTGTTTATATTTGGTGGAGACAGGGTTTCTCCGTGTAGCCCTAGTGGAATTCCCTCTGTAGACTGGGCTGGCCTCTTCCTCCCAAGTGCTGGGATTAAAGGTGTGCTCCACCCCTGTCACCTAGTGCCACCACTGCTACCCAGGGCTCCTGTTGACTTTTGAGACAGGGTTTCTCAATATTGCAGAGACTGACTTTTAACTCACTCTAGCTTTAGAATGTGTGATTCCTTTGTCCCAGCCTCTTAAAATTCTGGGTTGCCAAGTGTTGTCCATCAGGCTCCACTTCTGTTATATTCCTGGGTCCAGCCATACCTGACTTTGTGGATGGGAACTTCTGGGTTTTGTTTTCTTTTGTTTTTGTGTTGAGCCACTTGAGTTGGGCCTTTTGTCAACTACCAAGTTTACGTTCATGGTTACCTTGGATAGATCCCATCAAAACCAGGTTTTTGTTTATCTATAAGAAGCATGGGATGAAAGCTGGGTGGTGGTGGTGGTGCACATTTGAATCCCAGCACTTGGGAGGCAGAGGCAGGTGGATCTCTGTGAGTTTGAGACCAGCCTGGTCTACAGAGTGAGTTCCAGGACATCCAGGTCTACACAGAGAAACAAAACAAGAAACAAAAAAAGAAAAAAAAAATGAGTCACAGGGCCAAGGCGAAGGCTCAGCATGAGAATATGAGTTTGGATCCTTGGCATCTGGTAAGAGCCAGGTGTGGTGGCACAGGTCTGTAACCCCAGCAGAGGCAGGAGGATCCCTGGGACTCACTGGCCAGCCAGCCTAGTGGAAATGAGAACCCCTATGTTAGGAATAGGAGGAGGAGCCATTGAGGAATGCCAGTGCGGGCCTCTGGCTTCTTCATGCACTCGAGATCAGGCAGGCACACCATCATGTGGAGCCATTGAGGAATGTGGGTGCGGGCCTCTGGCTTCTTCATGCATGCAAAATCAGGCAGGCACACCATCATGTGGAGCCATTGAGGAATGCCGGTGCGGGGCTCTGGCTTCTTCGTGCACGCGAGGTCAGGCAGGCACACCATCGTGTTCCACAGTGTGAGTAGGTTCCACATTGCTGAACTCAGCCTGACGCGGTCTGACGTCAGCTCCTTTGTGTTTGGAGACGTTGTGTTTCCCTGCCTCACATAGCCCAGGCTGGCCTTGAACTTGCTCTGTAGCTGAGGAATTCTGAACAGGGGCTCCACCCTGACTATGCAGTCAGTACCTCATTGGGAGATTCTGGGCAGGGGCTCTATTCCTTAGCCAGGCCCTCAGCTCTCTTGGAGTTTTTTGTTTGTTTGTTTGTTTTTTGTTTTGGTGTGTGTGTGTGTGTGAGAGAGAGAGAGAGAGAGAGAGAGAGTCAGAGGACAGCTTGCAGGAATCAGACCTGTCCTTCCACCAACTGAACTCCGGTCAGTTTTGGTGGCAAGTGCCTTTACCCACTGTTGAGCCATCTCACCTGCCCTTTGCATTTTGAGAGGTCTCACTAAGTTGCCTGGCTGTCTTGAACTCATGAACTCCTGCCTCACCTTCCCATCAGCGTGAGTGATAGCCGGCACCACCTTGCCCAGCCGCACTGATGCTTTCTAAATCCCATGATTGACAGGAGACAGGCTGGACCTGTTCCATCTCTCAGCATTTCTGGGACACAAGTCAATCAACACTGGCTAAAATGAAAGATCTCCAGAAACTTCCTCAGTGCCCTAACTCCATTCCCCTGGGAACTCACTAGGCAGGTAGGAGGGAGAATCAGTGCCCTCTCACCATGGCCAGGACACAGGAGTGACAGGTATGAGAACCACCTGTTCTCTGCTAGCCTAGGAAGGCTATCCTCCAGGGTTCAGTTCCTCTACTGTGATGAAGCCCCTGGGGCTGGGGCAGGGTGCACTGAACAGAGCCTGGATGGTTGGGATAGGGGTGGAGGTTGGGGGGACTGGCAACGAGCAGAGGCCCCTGCATCTCAACCCATAACTTCCTGAGCAAGGGCCCTCCCCCTTTCCACCTCCTGGCACCGCACCAGTCACGGTCTGGGGGCGTGGTCAGGGGTGGAGACCCGCCTAGAATCCTCCAGTGAGGACCTTAGGGGTGGAGTCCTTGCTGTGGAATAGAATATTTGTTTTACTATGGAAAGATGTGTCGCATCTTTGTGTTGCAGAATAATTGTTTAGCTGTGTAAAGGTGTGTTGCTGCTTTACCCTGCCTGCCTAAGGCGCCCGATTGTTCTAATAAAAAGCTGAATGGGCAGGCGGATCTCTGTGAGTTCGAGGCCAGCCTGGTCTACAAGAGCTAGTTCCAGGACAGGCTCTAAAAAAAAAAGCTGCAGAGAAACCCTGTCTCGAAAAACAAAAAAAAAAAAAAAAAAAAAACAAACAAACAAAAAAACAAACAAACAAACAAAAAAAAAAGCTGAATGGGCCAATAGCTAGGCAGAGGAGGGTTAGGTGTGGCTGGCAGGCAGAGAGAAAAGGGGAGCCAGTCAGACGGTAGCAGGTAAGGTAAACAAGCCTCGGGCGGCACATAGATGAATAGGAATAGGCTAATCTAAATTAAAGGAAAAGCTAACTAGAAACAAGCCTAAGCTAAGGATGAGCGTTCATAATTAACAGTAAGTCTCTGTGTCATGATTGGGGGCTGTCAGTCTAAGAAAGCCTGCTGAAAGTCCGGACATCAGCAGAGATGGGAGATCTTGAGAACTCCTCCTAATGATCCCTTCATCTTTGGTGGTCTGGAGGGACCTTGGGGGTGGCAGTGCTTGGCAATGGTCGGGGAGCTGCACACAGGCGACCAGCAAAGGCGGGTCTTTTCAGATTTTATTTCTGTGAGTATGGAAGACAGGCCAAAACAGAGGGGACTGAGCTGCAGACGCTGGTCCCCTCCCAGGGTGAGGCCCTGTGCAGGATGCCGGGACACCAGTTTGCCTCGCCTTCCCTGCGAGGTGGCAGGGCGTGCATATATTCTGGGCTCAACCCACCGGCTTGACCTTGGCAATGAAGAGGGCTGCAGCCTTCTCCAGGAACTCCTCTCGGGCCATGGGCACGCTGGGCCGCCGTCCTGCTGCTGCCCTGTCCAGGGCACGTGCCAGACTGTCGGGGCCCAGGCGGGAACCGGCCTCTAGGTAGTGTGTGGGCGCGGCCGCCATGTCTCCTGCGCCCAGCGCGCCCTCGAGCGTGTCCAGTACGGCCTGGCCCACTCGCCTATCGGCCACTGCCAGGCCTGGGTCTTCCAGCAGCTGAAAGAGGGCGTTGGCTCGCGCCACGAACTCCAGCAGCACGAAGCACGAGAGCATGCCGGCCCGGAAGATGCCCAGTGGCACAGCCTCGTGGTCCCGGCACTGGATCTTGCGCAGAAGCGGCGCCACTACCTCCTCGGGTGCCCCGCCGTCCCTGCACACACGCTTCAGCAGCTCACTGTAGGTGCGCCCGTCCAGTCCTGGCTTCTTCTTGCGACCACTGGCGCTCAAACACTCGTAGGCCACACTCACGTTGTTGTTGAAGGCCGTCCTGCAGGGATAATGGGTGTCAGGAAGCCCCCAGTATGGCCGGTCACCTGGAGTCTTTCCAGACCTCCCCGGACCCCAGCAATCCCACTCATTGGATCTTTCTCCAGAGTACCAGGCATGGAGGAACCCCCAAGTGTTTGTTTCCTTAAAATTTATTAAGGGGTTGCAGAGAGGTTCGGTCAGTAGGCCTGCACTTGCAGAGGATCTGGGTTGATTCCCAGCAGCACATGGCGGCTCACAACCATCTGGAACTCAAATTCCAGGAGGTCTGATGCCCTCTCTGGCCTCTGAGGCAGGCACCAGGAATACACATGGTACACAGACATACATGCAGGCAAAACAGCCATAGATATAAGTGGGCCATTTTCTAAGCCCAGCACTTGGGAGGCAGGGGGAGGAGGACCTTTGTGAGTTTGAGGTCAGCCTAGTCTACAGAGTGAGACCTTGTTGTAAAGCCAATTTATTATTAGTCATAAGCATGCATATGTATCTGTGATGTGTGAGTGGTCAGAGGGCACTCCATAGAGTTGGGTCTCTTCTTCACATGGCCTCCTGCAACTGAAAGAATTCAGGTTGTCAAAATTTAGCAAGCACCTTTTCTTTTCTTTTCTTTTTTTTTTTTTGGTTTTTCGAGACAGGGTTTCTCTGCAGCTTTTTTTTAGAGCCTGTCCTGGAACTAGCTCTTGTAGACCAGGCTGGCCTCGAACTCACAGAGATCCGCCTGCCTCTGCCTCCCGAGTGCTGGGATTAAAGGCGTGCGCCACCACCGCCCGGCAGCAAGCACCTTTTCTGGACAAGCCATTGGGATTTCTGTTTGAGACACAATCTCATGTAGCCCAGATGGATCTTGAATTCCTGATCCCCCTGCCTCCACCTTCTAGGTGCACCTCGTCCAGTTTATGTGGTGCCAGTGGCTCACGCATGCTAAGTGAGCGTTCTGCCAGCTGGACCCATCCCAGCACACAGTATGCATATAGTAAGTGCCCATTCGACCAGCCTGCAGACGTGCTGGGCTATCTGTGAAGGGGCAGGGGGGTGGTACGGCCAGTCCTCACTGCTGTCAGGTACACACCTAAGCCTTGCCATGATGTCTTCAAGCAGCCATGCTGTGGCAAGTCCATCGTTTATTTTGAAGCAGGATCTCAGTAGCTGAAACATGAGCCTTGTGCCCATGATCTCCCTGCCTCAGTCACCATGGCTTGTAAATAAAGTTTTATTGAAACATGAAGTAGCTAGCTGGTTCTGACATGGACCTGTGGCTAGGTCACATTCTCAACTAAGAGCTAGTGGGCAGAGAGGGAGTGTACTGGGTCAGATGGTTCCTTCTCTGACCTTAGGGTGGGGTCCCTCCTTGTGGATCACAAATCGAGGCTCTGATCAGGCTGGTAGTCTGACTGCAGGACCCAGAGAGTAACTGCCTTACAGTGGACCTTACTCTGGTCCTTGTGTGGCTACAGTGGCTGTAGCTGAGGTGACACTTACACTGGATCAGCCTTCATTTCGAAGTTGTACTTGATCAAAAGAGCCCTACGAGAGCCACAAAAATGACTCCCTAATAGCCTAGGAACAGTATGGTCAGTGTCCCTCTCCCAGCCACTATTATTAGCAGCACAGTAGCCAGGAAGGTAGCAGGGGTTTTGTCCCATGGGTCTGACTCCTGGCTTGGCCCCTGGTGGTCTCACAGGCTGGTGGGGAGGCACCTGATGGGGACACCGGCCATACAGAAGCATAGCCCCTCAGTTCCAGGGACGTGGCAGGGGCTACATGGGTGGTGGGTCAGGTAGACATCAGTCAGGGGGTCTGAAGTGGGGAGCAGTGTGATGGGGACCTCTGGGGGAGGAAGCGAGGCCTAGTTTTGTGACACCAGACAGGGACACAGCTGTGGCTTGGCTCCATTCCATGTCTCCTGCTGTCCTGAGCTGCTGACAGTTAGTGGTATAACACTAGGTCCTGGGGTGAGCAGTGACCCCAAGTTCATGTCCACAAACCTCAGAATGTGGTAAACCCACAGCTTTCATTGTTTCAGGTTAAGAGGAGGCTACGTCAGAGGATGGAAAGCAAGCACTCAGTGGCTGGAGGACACAGAGGCCACATGACCTAGTGACATGGTCACAAACCCCGCCCAGATCCTCAGGTGGGACTGACTTCAACTCACAATGTTCCTATTTTAAATTACTAAGTTGACCACTTTTTACCCCTGGGAGAGTCTCTTCTAGACAGATGCCCCAGGAAGCAGTCTGTTCCTGGTCCCTCCTTCCCTGGGGCACCTCAGGGTGCAGACCTGTGTGCCTGCTCTTCTGCTGAAGTGTTGTAGGATATTATTTTATCTATGTGAAAATGTGCTACATTTGTTTCTGTTGTGGGATATTAATTGAACTAGGCAAAGATGCGTTACATTTCTTTTTGCTGTGTTAAACGACGCAGTAAAGATGTGCTGCTTTGCCTGCCTAAGACACCTGACTGGTCTAATAAAAAGCTCAGGCCAATAGCTGGGTAACAGAATGAGTTGATGGGCAGAGAGAATAGGGGGAGGAAATTAGGAACAAGAGACGAAAGAGAGAGAGAGAGAGAGAGAGAGAGAGAGAGAGAGAGAGAGAGAGAGAGAGAGAGAGAGAGAGAGAGAGACAGAGAGAGAGACAGAGAGAGAGACAGAGAGAGATATGCCTGGAGGCAGAAGCCAGCCAGACATGGAGGAAGCAGGAAAGGAAGACATACAGAATGAAAGGTAAAAAGGCCCAAGGCAATACACAGATGAAAAACAGGTAAAGTTTTAAGAGTGAGCAAGAAATGAGCCTAAGCTTAGGTCGAGCGTTCATAACTAATATTAAGTCTCCGTGTGATGATTTGGGGGCTGGCTGGTGGCCCAGAAGAAAGCCTGCCACACCGATGCCTTCAGTCTTCCCGCTCACACCTCCACTGCCATCTCGGCTGTAGACTCTGTCCACCTTTTTGCTTGGGCTCCTCACCAAGCGGCCAGCAACCTTGCAGAAACACTGGTCTCCCAGCTTTTGTGCCTGTATCCATCCAACCATCCCTGCCCCCTCCCCGCCTCTCCCTGCAACATCGCCGCCCCCCCCTTTCCCTTCCTGGCCATCATCTGGGGACATTGAACCTTTCCCCCTGGCGCAGAGGTGTCTGCTTTGCTCGAATCCACTCCTATCCTGTCCTACTTGTTCCAGCGTCTCTGGGACTCTGAGAGGAAACCAGCAGGAATGTATGATCCCTGGACTTTCACTCTTCGGGAAAGCGGGGGTCACTGCTGTCCAACATCTGAGTCCTGCATGCACCCTTTGTAAAGCCAGTTCCATGCTGCCGCCCCTGGCTGATGAGACCTATTGATCAACTTCCCCACCCACTACGCAATGGAAAAGTGTCCTTCATTCATCTTCTCCACTAGGAACTATTCCCACTGGGGTACAGAAGCGCTTTCAGCTGCCGGGCTCCAGGCAGGCCTTCCTGCAGGGTTCACATCTGCGGGTGTGACCAGCTCTGCGGGTCTAGACCAGCTCTGCGGGTGCAACTCAGGACTGTACTGCGGGGTGGGACCTCAGTACACAGGTTGACAATTTCCTGGACAAGCACCGCAGCTATTTATGCTATAACTGCAGGAATGGCTTTTTGAGCCAGGTCCTCGCTGGGCTTCTTGACCTCCAAAACCCTGGGCTGCGAGGCTCAAAAGTAAAAAACCCCTAGACCATACTCATCTGAACGCGCCAGCTATAGATGGATTACAACGCCCAACCACAAGTTCCAGTACACCCCGCGCTCACAGCGGCCGAAATCTAAGCGAAGCCACACCACCCTAAACGGACCTGGTCCGGGAAAAGAGGACAGACTACTACTCCCGGATATGCCCCGCGCCGGCGGTGGGTTGAGCCCGCGCGGGGCCTATCGGGAGCTGTAGTTCAGGCACCCCGCCCGCCATCGGTCCGCACCTCTGCGAGTGGTGAGCCAGGCGAAGGTGCCACAGCGCGCGGCTCAGGCGCTGCTGCTGCAAGAGGAGCTGACCCGGGGGCTCCCCGGCGCCGCCGTTGGTTGGTGAGCGCAGGCCCATGTTCTCGAAGTAGTGCGCCAAGAAGGCGATGGGCTCCTCGGGCCGCGTCTCCAGCACCTTCAGTAGGGCCGCGCGCAGCATCTCCGTCACTCCCAGCTGCCGGAGGAAGTCCTCTTCGCTCTCGGCTGCGGCCGCCGCCTGAGACGCCGACGTCCGGCCGCTGTCCGCGAAATTGGCCGCTGGTGCTACTGCCGGCCGCCGCTTCTCTACTGCCGCCATCTTTGCTGAGGGCAGTGGAACCGGAAGCGCTGCCATAATTCACAGCACGACAAAGCGCCCTTCTTGGGCGGCCATTTTTGTTAAGGGCAGAGGCAGCGCGAGTTGGGGGGTTCTCTCTGAGTCTCGGTAGTGACAGGCACAGGCTACCGTTTCTCCTGTTCACTAACTGGTGTTTTCCGTTTACGTCTTTCCTGGTACTCCGTGACTGCATCTCTTAGCTTCCAGCTTGCCAGACTTCAATATGGTCCCCCAGGAAGGGCTTGGTTTCCGGCTTGAAGCGCGATTGCTTGCCATCTTGGTAGTGGGCAAGTTTTCCTAAGCATGGTCTCCTAGCAACCAGTCTCCCTGGGTACCTGAGAAACCCCACCAAGCATGCATGCGGTTCTTCCACCGGGAATCTAAAATTGCGAGCGGGAGGCTGGAGAGATGGCTCAGAGGTTAAGAGCATTGCCTGCTCTTCCAAAGGTCCTGAGTTCAATTCCCAGCAACCACATGGTGGCTCACAGCCATCTGTAATGGGGTCTGGTGCTCTCTTCTGACCTGCAGGCATACACACAGACAGAATATTGTACACATAATAAATATTTAAAAAAAAAAATAAAATTGCGAGCGGGATTCAGACCCTGTTACTTTTTTTTCGAGACAGGGTTTCTCTGTAGCTTTGGAAGCTGTGCTGAAAGAACTAGCTCTTGTAGACCAAGCTGGGCTCGAATTCACAGAGATCCGCCTGCACTTTTAGTAAACTTCACCGGATTCCCTTTCCTACCCCAAGCTGTTAGTTACCCTTTCTGACCACCAGAGGGGGTTGCTCTTGTAACTGAACTGCTCTGGCTTTCTAGTACCCTTGCATGTCCCTCTTTTGTGTGTTACCTCCATCCCCTTGGCGCCCCCCCTCCCCCGCATTGTTGCAGAATTCTGCTGGCCTGGCTCCAGAGAGTTAGCAACTAGCACCATTCCTCGCTAGGCCACACCTGGTCTAGCCCTGGAGTCAGCACCCAGCACTAATCCATCCCTTGTGTTACAGATACCCTTTGTCAGCCTGTGTGAATCTTGTCTGAGAGTTTCCCATGGGTACAAAGCTTATGCAGACCTTAGGGGGCCACTTGGGAGGCAGAGGCAGGTGGATGTCTGTGAGTTTGAGGCCAGCATGGTCCGTGAGAGCTAGTTCCAGGACAGCTAGGACTGTTAGACAGAGAAACCCTGTCTTGAAAAACAAATCAAAACAAAATTAAAAAAGAAAGAAAGAAAACAAAACAAAAACTTAGGAGGCATCCCAGAAAACTGTGGTACCTCCTGAATCAGGTATTTGCACTGGGCACTGTATTTTTGGAAGCTTCGTTCAGGTTGTTTTGAGCATATGGAAATCAACTGATTGAAGTGTAAATATGGGAAAAAATAAAAATGCCCTGGGGGAAGGGAAAGTGCTTCTTCATTTCACTGAGGCTGGGAACCCCAGACCAAGTTCATTCTCAAGTGTCTCTGGGTCTTCATTTCATGAACCTGCGTGAGCCCACACACCTGCCCCATGACATCAGCCACACTCCATCTTGGTGTTTGCCCAGGCTAACCCCACCCCCAGTACTTTTTTCAGGCCATTGGGTACCTCCTTAGTTACTCTTATGAAGCACGGGTGTTTCCTAGCCTCGCATCCTCTCACATCCTGCTTGGGCCTACCAAAGATGACGGACTGGGATGTGGGCCTGTCTCCAGGGACCCTGGGTGTAGGGCTGAGACACGTGCAAAGCTTCTCTATTTTCACAGTACGACAGGACACACCAGTGGCCAGACGGGGCCTTTATTCTGTTCTGGGCCAGAACACTGGAAGGAGCTTGCAGATGTGCTGACCACCAAGGAAAGGCACGTTTTGTCGTCCTGACTACCCCAACCCTAGCAGCTGGTCATCCTCCGGCCCCCTTGGTCTGGCACAGCTGAGCATCATAGGAGGGTGCGTGAGCTGGTATCTGGGTGGGGACTTGGTGGGTAGCATTTCCACAGGCGGTAGGCAAGGAAGGCCAGCGCGAGCAGTCCCAACACCAAGCTGCCAATCCACAGGGAGACGACGGAGGCTGAAAGAGTGGAAGAAAGGACGTGCTCAGGCCTGGCGCCTGGAGCCCCACTGTGGTTTAAAAGTGGACTTCCCATGTAATTAACGTGTTGTAAAATTCAGCCATTAAAACAGGTGTGATGATGCGTGTGGGGGCAGGAGGATCAGGGTCACCTTCAGCTATACAGCACGTTTGAGGCCAGCCTCTGCCATGTGAAATCAACACTAAAAAAAATTTTTTTAAAGATTTGTTATGTATGCACCCTTCTGCCTGCACAGTGGAAGAGGGCGCTAGATCTCATTACAGATGGCCGTGAGCCCTGTGGTTGCTGGGATCTGAACTCAGGTCCTCTGGAAGAGCAGCCAGTGCTCCCAACCCCTAAGCCATCACTCCAGCTCTAAAAACAAAACAAAACAAAACAAAAAACTCCTTTCTGGATGCCCTTTCTTTTTAAAGATTTATTTATTTATTATGTATACAATGTTGTGCCTGCATGTGTCCCTGTAGGCCAGAAGTTGGCAACAGATCTCATTACAGATGGCTGTGAGCCACCATGTGGTTGCTGGGAATTGAACTCAGGACCTTTGGAAGAGCAGTCAGTGCTCTTAACCTCTGAGCCATCTCTCTAGCCCTGTTTCATGGGATTTCTGCATCTCTAAAACTTAGTCTGAAAGGTGCTTTGAAGTCTAAGTGCTCTCACAGCCAGGAAATCATACAGAATTTAGGGGGAAACTGAGGCACACATGGCACAGAATTACCTCAGCTGGCGGGTCTTTTGTTTGTTTTGTGTTTTATTCGAGACAGGGTTTCTCTGTGTAACCTGGGCTGTCCTGGAACTTGCTTTGTAGAACAGGCTGGCCTAGAACTCACAGAGATCCACCTACTTCGCCCTGAGTGCAGGGATTAAAGTCGTGTGCCACCACTGCCTGGCCTCAAGTAGCATTTTAATCCCATATGTCTGTCCCTCCCAGGGCCCCAGCACTCACAGGGTTTTGGGGCCACCTGGCCGGAGACATACAGACTGGCTACCTGCCCCCCTGGGTCCACGCGGCACTGGAACCAGCCCTCAGGAATGCGACCTGGGGGTGGCATGCTTAGCCATGCCTGGGCCCCGGCCTCCCTCTTGTGGTAGGCTGCCAAGTCGCCAGGAGCCAGGGTCCAGCGCACGGTCACTCCAGGCCCACAGTGCGCCTCACAGAGGAGCTGCCAGCCCGCCTCTGGGTCCTGATGGATCTCGGGATGGCAGGTTCCAGCGGAGTTCAGAGTCCTAGGGCTAAGTGTGGAGCGAGGAAGGGTATTCGGCAGAGTTGTGCTGGGGAGCCCAGGGGAGCTGGTCTCAGTAGTGCGTGATGAGGTCACAAAGTAGGGCTTGGTAGAGGTGGTGGTGGGGGGCTCTGCTGATGTCCGGCTCTGTAGGACTGTAAACAGAATGTTCTTCCTGTAGCCCTGAGCCCTTCATCTGCAGCCCAGGAGTGGGACAGAACCCCACCCCACCCCCCACCCCTGTCACTCAAGTGACACAGGGCATCATAGTAGCTGGGGCCAGGAGAAGATAATACAAAGAACTTACTGGGCACCGGGTCCTTTGTGTGTCTGCTAGGCCACTGCATATTTTACTTATTTTGGTTTTTTTGAGACAAGGTTTCTTCATGTAGCCCTGGCTGTCCTGGAACTTGATCTGTAGACCAGGCTGACCTCGAACTCAGAGATCCACCTGTCTCTGCCTCCCTAGTGCTGGGATTGAAGGCTAGGCCACTGTTTATAAAGCACCTACTGGGTGCAGGTTTCTATGAGACTACTTGGTCAGTGTTTATAAACATCTATAGTGTGCCAACTCCACCAAATCCTTTCAGCCAGCATTTGTAGAAGACCTACTGAGTTCTGGCACCTACCTTGAGTCTACTGAGCAGTGTTTATAAAACACCTACTGAGCGCTGGCCCCACCCTAGTCTTTCAGGACAGTCTGACCAAAGCCAAGCATTTGGGAACAGAAAAGGATATGGATATCATTTTGGAGCTGGCACAGAGTAGGCCCTCATCTTTTGAATTAGTCTTTTCTCTGGTTGCCTCACGGGGCAGACACTGACCAGTTCTGTTGGGAATCTCCTGGTGGGGACGAGCAATCCTGGTCCCAGAGCCAGAGCAGCGGAGCCCAGGGACAGGTGGAACCCAGAGGGCTTACCTGGAAGCTCCATCTTGTGGGTCAGCGTTAGGTTGAGCAGCTGCATGGTGACCTGACAGTAAAGGGCAGGAGGGGGAAGGGTCTCCAGGGAGGGTAACAGCCAGCGCTGTGTCATTCGGAACAGTAGCGTGCCCTCGGCCTCCTGTGTCTCCTCCTCTTGCTCTGGTTCCAGGGCCTCGACACCCTCCAGCGTCTGGTTTCCCAGTAGCAGGGCGAAGGAGAGTCTGTCTGGGCCTGAGATGTTGTGGGCCGTGCAGGCCACTTCTCGGTCCTGTCCAGGTGCAAGGGTCTCTGGGGACACCACCAGCTGGTCTGGAAAGGCTGTGAATGGCAGGTGGGACCCAGGGTTGAGCTTAGAGGTCAGGGCTGGGCCAGGCAGAGGAGGTAGGTTTGGGGCGATGACGCAACTATGCGCCTTAGGTATCCGGGACAGGAAGGGTGGATACGTCAGCCTGCAGGATTCGGGTGCGGGAACTTGGGGGTGATGGCATCGGTGTGGTGCAAGATCCTGATACCCCTGGGTAGGTGGCACCCGGAAGGTCAGAATGGGCCTCACCATACACAAGGATCATCGTGCGGTGCTGGAGGGTGCGGCTCCCACAGGAGCCCACACACGTCCGGGTGCCCGTGTCTGTCAGCATGCCATGTATAGAGAGGATGCTGCTGCCAGGGAGGGACTGCACATTGCCCAGGTCGGTGTCCAGTCCACGCCACTGCACCCGGGCTATGTCCTCGTCACAGGAAAGGCTGCAGGTGAGCTGGAGGGATGTACCCCTGGCCACTGCTACCTCAGGCTCAGAGGGATCCACGTGAAGGGACTGGCCTGAGGGAAAACAGCATTAAAACCATGTTGGGGCAGCTTGGGCTCAGATTCCAGTCCTGACCCTTGACCTTGGGTTGAAACCCCAGGAATCTAGCCCTCTGCCACAGGTTCCTGACTAGAGAGCAACTAGAGCCCCACTTCCCCAGACCAACCTCTCAGATCCTGGGCTTTCCTCGCACCTCCAAAGCTCCTTCCTCTGTACTTCTACCCACTCATTTCTCAAAGTCCTCTCCCCATATCCCCACTCACCACTGCCAGGCTGGAAGGGCACCGTGACCAGGGCTAGCAGGAGGGCCAGGCTGGGCTCCATGATGTCCCCTCTCTCTTGTGACCGCCAGGGGAAGCGGTTTAAATAGCAGCGCGCTGGCGGCTTCCCGCTGTCTTGAGACCCTGCCTCTCCTCCCCCTTCTCCCTATTCTGTGGGAGTTTCCCAGGGGGCTTTCCCAGCCCGACCCCCACTCTGCAGGAGGCAGGGACCCGGGAACACAATCAGAACAGACGGGCAGGGAAGGCCTGGGAAGTTTCCAGACCCCAGTTTTATGGACGGGAAGGCTGAGGTTAGAGGCTGGGGTCACCATAGTGGGTCAAGTGCTTTGCATGGAAATTAGCCAATCCTAGACTGCTCCGCCCCAGCCGACTCGAGCTCAGCCTTCATTTCCACAGGTGACCACATGAGGGTGGCGGAGGCGCCTGAGCCTGTTCTGAATGATGGGGGTCCCCTGCGGCCACGTGCAGCAGGGTGGAGGGTTTCTCCTGGGACCGAATTCTACCATCAGTCACCCCCAGGCTGTGTCCTCCCCAGCAGAGTCTGGGGTCTGGGCCTGGCTTGCTTTGGATGTGTTTGGGCCTTGAGGCGGAGTTGGAGTTCTGAGAATATCTCTTCTACACTCCTTTCAGTTCTCTACCGCCTTCCTCCAAAACTGGCACTCTGTCCCTCCCATCATTCCCTCCTGGCCTAGGTCTTTATTGAGGACACCCCTCTGCGTATCAACACCCCCAGCGCTGCACTGCAGGCAGAGGAAGAAAGCTAGAGTCCTGTGTCCTTCCTGACCTTTGCACCTCTGCTCTGCACTCTCCTGTCTCCAAGGCGAGACGACACCTCCCATCCCCCACCCTCCTTCTGCCTTCCATGGCCCCTGTGGAGTCCAAGTCTTCAGACATATGGGGACTGTGTTTACCTAAGGTTTTCGTAACTTGACATAAGTAGCGACATTTGGAAAAAGAGAATTTCACTTGGAAAAAAAATGTTCCCACCAGATTGGTCTGTAGGTAACCCTTTGTGGGTTTTTTTTTTTTTTTTTTTTTTTTTGTTTTGTTTTGTTTTTTGAGACAGGGTTTCTCTGTGTAGCTCTGGCTGTCCTGGAACTAGCTCTATTTTTTTTTTTTTTTTGGTTTTTCGAGACAGGGTTTCTCTGTGGCTTTGGAGCCTGTCCTGGAACTCGCTCTTGTAGACCAGGCTGGTCTCGAACTCACAGAGATCCTCCTGCCTCTGTCTCCCGAGTGCTGGGATTAAAGGCGTGAGCCACCACCGCCCGGCTGGAACTAGCTCTTGTAGACCAGGCTGACCTCAAGCTCACAGAGCTCCTTTTGCCTCTGCTTCCAGAGTGCTGGGATTAAAGGTGAATGTCACAATCCAGTTGGGTTGTGGGGGTGTATTTTTGATTAGTGATTGTTAGTGGAGTCATGACTGGGCAGGTGGTCCTGGATACTATCAGGAAGCAAACTGAGCAAGCCATGGGGAACAGTCTAGTAGGCAGCACCCCTCCATGGCAGATGCATCAGCTCTGGCCTGCATGGGCCTGCCTTGGCTTCCCTTCATGGCAGCTCACCTGAGTGTGAGTTGAAGGAAGCCCTTTCCTTTCTAGGCTACTTTTGGTCATGGTGTTTGCCACAGCAACAGAGACCCTAACTAGACAGGGTGAGACTTTGCTCCTGCCATAACCCCTGACCCCTACCCAGCATGCAGACTGTCAGGATCTTGGAAGTAGAAACTGAGGCACAAGTGGCAGGGTGCGTGACAGATGGAGGCTGGTATCACAACAGAGAAACTGAAGTACAAAAAGAGTAAAGCACAGCAGGCTCAGGTGTGTTGATTCAGGACTGTGGCTGCCTGGGTCCCCTCCCCTCCCCCCTTCCTCACCCAGCATGCGACAGTGTCCGGAAGCTGTGCAGGAAGGTGACTCTAAGACATGGGCCCTTCCCGGGAAGCTGGGCCCTTAACCCGGGTGGGGGGCAGTGGGCCTGGTGAATGAGCTGCTTCCCAGCCCCTGACCTGGCTTCCTGCTATACCAAGGCCAGGTGGGAAGGGGTCAGCAGGCGCCTGGCAGGCTGAGGTGCAGTGGGCTGCAGGCGTGGTCCCTGCTTCCTTGAAGATCTCAAGGGACCCTCTTCTCAGCCCTGACCCCACCTGCAGGGCAGTGGAGCATCCCTGTTCCTGGCAGGGAAGAGGGTAGGGGCCAAAGCCACAGGTTAGAGGGCCAGAGGGGAAGGAGGAATGGGGAGACTTGGAGAAACAGAGGGCCGAGAGAGAGAGAGAGAGAGAGAGAGAGAGAGAGAGAGAGAGAGAGAGAGAGAGAGAGAGTGACAGAGACACAGAGAGAGACACAGAGACAGAGACAGAAAGGTACAGAACCATGACACACAGAGAGAGACAGAGAGAGGGGGACAGAGACAGAGAGACAGAAAGGGACAGAGACATCACAAAGAGAGAGACAGAGAGGGTGGACAGAGACAGAGAGACAGAAAGGGACAGAGACATCACACAGAGAGAGATCCAGAGGACAGAAAGACACAGATGACAGGGTCAGAGACATGACGTGACACCAGACAGACCGAGAATGATCAAGGACAGAGAAAGACAGTCACAGATCAGACTAAGAAACAGAGACAGAGAGACAGAGAGAGCTGCAGAGGCAGACGCCCAGACATACAGGGACAGACAGTAGAGACAGTGAGGGCACAGGGGCCTGGAGTGCTGGTGGCCCGGGGGCTGTCCATCCCCAGCAGGGCCAGGGGCCAGCAGGACTCTGTTGTGCTCTGTGGCACTTGGGGCACCTCCTGTCCTCACCCTTTCCCTGAGAGTCCAGGGACCGACCCCCCTTCCCGCCATTGTCCTACAAGGAGGAAGTCCTTCTAGTGCCACAGGAAGCCCTCCTCTCCACAGAGGTTCAACCTCCTCAGAAGACCTGACATCCTGGCTCCCTCGTTGACAGCATCAGGAAAGTTCCAGAAGGTAGTCTTGCTCCATCAGTGGCCCTTCTGCTCACTCTCACTCCCTTGTCAATTTTGCACGCTCGACATTCCTGGCTTTTCAGAGTGTGGTTGCCAGAGATCAGGGTAGCAAGAGACTGGCTGGGATCCCCGGCCCTGTGGAGCTTGAGGAGGTGGGGGCCAGCTGGAGATTGGACTTTGAGGGGACAATGTGGGGGGCTGGGGAGATGGCTCAGGGGTTAAGAGCACTGACTGCTCTTCAGAGGACCCGAGTTCTAAACACGCAGGCCAGGTAGCTCTGTAAATCTAGTTCCAGGGAGATCAAAGTCTGGCTTCTGAGGTCACTCACATTCACATGCATCCCTACCCCATACACACAGACACAGGGTTCGCAGGGCAGTGGTGGTGCATGCCTTTAATCCTAGCACTCAGGAGGCAGAGGCAGGTGGATCTTTGAGTTCGAGGCCAGCCTGGTGTACATAGTAAGTTCCTGCAGGACTATGTAGGGAGGCCCTAACTAAAAAAACAAAGTTAAATAAATATTAAGCAAATAGACAGACAGACAAACAAACAAACGAAAAAGAAAACAAACCTAAAATAGGGGCCGGAGAGATAGGGGCTTAGCAGTTAAGAGCACTTAACTTCTTCCAGAGGACTGGGGTTCATTTCTCAGCACTCACATGGTGGTTCACAACAATCCATAATTATAGTCTCAAGGGATTTGACACCCTCTTCTGGCCTCCATGGCCCTGCATGTATGTGGCACACAAACTTAAATACTCACACATAAAAGAATAAAATAAGGGTCTGGATAGGTGGATTTCTGTAAGTTCAAGGACAACCTGGTCTACAGAGCAAGTTCCAGGACAGCCAAGTCTTCACAGAGAAACCTTGTTTCAAAAAGAAAAGGGGGGGGGGGGCGTTGCTGTTTGTAGAGATGGCTCAGAGGTTAAGAACACTGATTACTCTTCCAGAGGACCCTGGTTCTGTAACTCCAACTCCAGGGGATTTGAAACCCTGATGCAGACATACATGCAAGCAAAACACCAATGCACATTAAAGTTAAAGAGAAAGCATCAAAAAAAAAAAAGAATAAAATAATTAAAAAAAACTTTAAAAACAACAAGCACACCCTAGTGCACTGTCCTGTGCAGACCACCATGGAGGGAGGGCTAGCCCTGGCGACCTACTGTCGGTGGTGGGACACCTGAGTCCAGCCATATGGCCCTTGGGTTCCTGGAATCACTTGTGTAAGCTGTGTTGGGCCTGGAGGGAGGAGCCGACAAATCACAAGCGATAAGATTTGCTCTGCCTGTGTTTGTCATTTGTAGAATGAAATGGAAGTCGGGGAAGTTTTCTTAGGGCCTGCCAGCCAGAGGGACTTCATGCTGCCTGCTGTATTTCTTCTGGAGGGGCCCTGGAGATGCCAGGAATCACAGAGACCCGGGAGGCTGGATGCCTGCTGGGGTGGATCTGGGCCGCTGAGGTACCTGGTCAGGCTGATAGCGACACCTGCTGGCTTGGGGTGGGTGGGCTGGCTGCAGTGTCTTCACAGATCCAAAACACCCACTCTTCACCCCACACTGGCGATCCCTCATCAGGGGTCTGTCCTGGGAGTACGTGAAGGGGTGTCTCAGGCAGTACTGGTCTGGGGAGCCCCCACAACAGACAGCTTGGTGTCCAAGACAAAAGACCTCCCCTGTAAGACACACCGCCAAGTCAGTGGCTTCTGTGCGCAAACCTGGGCGGAGAGGCTGGGAGGTTGGGGCCCCCTCTGGTGGCCCCTCACACCTGCTAGAGGATCACAGTGCTGTGCTGCAGTGATAACTGTTTGGTGGGTGCTGGCTCTGGCCAGGAGTGGGCCCAGGCAGGCGTGGGTAGGGAGTCCCAAGTGGACGGGGGCCCCTGAGCAGGACCTGATAGGGCCTGGCTTCCAGAACTGCCCTCCATTTGATTGAACAACCTGAAGCCCTGACCTCAGGTCTGTTATTGATTGTTTGATGCCAGGGGATGCCACGCTGACCCCTCACTTGAGGACATGCTCCAATAGTGGCCCTGACTGACCTCTCAGAATTCATCCGGCCGATGGTTGGACACAGAAATGAGAAGGTTTAGACATGAGGCATTGAGCCCTGATGCTATCCCTAACCTTCTACTCTGGACTCTGGCTGCCCCTCTACCAGCTCCTGACCCCTCACTTCACATCTTACCCACAAACACTGGGCCGGCCCCTCAGCTTTTGATCTACCTACCCAAGGCCACTACACCCCGCCCATGGGACAGGAGCTGTCTCTAGTCCCCTGCTCACTGAGGACACGCCTATGGGCTCAGCAGCACCCTCTGTTCACCTCTCCGCTGTTGGTTCCACCCTTCCCTGTGATCTCAGTCTAGCCCACCATTCTCTGGAGTCCTTTACCACCACTGTGACTGAACTCCAATTCCCATCATGCTGTGGGCCAAGTATGTGGCCCACAAAACTGTGGAAGTCGGGCAGCTGAGTTTGCAATCTTCAGCACTCTCAACCAAGGGGGCTTTGGAGCTGAGGGGACTTCGAGTCCCACTCAATTTGTCAGTCACAGATCTCACTTGAGGGGCTTTGGTCAGTGCCAGGGTGCAGGGATTAGAGTCCAGGGATGAGCTCATGGTCTCCCTGTGCCAGAAATGTGTTACCACCTCAGGAGTTGGCACTGTTGGCTGGAACCATGGTGACAGGCTGGAATCATGTTGCTAGGGGCTGGGATGATGTTGCTAGGCTGAGACAGTGTTGCTAGGCTAGGATCCTGTTGCTAGGGGCTGGGATTGTGTTGCCAAGGGTGGAGACCTGTTGCTAAGCTTGAGGTCCTGTTGCTAGGGGCTGGTTGAATGTTGATAGGTCTCAGGTCCTGTTTCTAGGGAGATGGGTTCTGTTACCAAAGTTACCGTGCTATTACTAGGGGCTGAGATTATGATGGCAAGTGACAAGGTTGCTAAGCAGCAGGCCTTGTTGTCAGGATGGAGTCAAGTGCCTCACTTCCTTACCTGGGGTGAAGATGCTGGGGAAATCTGATGTTTTACTTATTTAATTTTCATAACCAGGCTGGGCAGGAACTCACTCTGTAGTTCAGGCTGTTCTCAAACTCAATTCTCCTGTCTCAGCTTCCTGACTCCTTGCATACATCAGACACGATATAGTACTGGACACCAGGGTCCTGTTTGATACAATAGCCTTGACAGAGCCCTGTGGTCCTGGAGTATGAGAGTAGCTGCTAGGACAAGACATGGTCAGATAACTCAGGATGGATTTGTTAAGTGTTGTTCTAGTTACCGCAGAGACTCCGGGCCCAAGGATCTTATGCTCTGTGCCTTACTTGACAGATGGTGCTGGGATTAGCTGAGGGCATCGTACCTGGTAGCGAAGCGCGCTACCATCATTACACACCCGACCCCTCACTGGGGATTCTAGGCGGGGCTCCACCCTGACCACGTCCCCAGCCCCCCTCACTGGGGATTCTAGGCGGGGCTCCACCCTGACCACGCCCCAGCCCCCTCACTGAGGATTCTAGTCAGGGCTCCATCTTGACCACACCCCCAGCCCCTCACTGGGGGATTCTAGGTGGGGCTCCACCCTGGCCACACCCCCAGCCCCTCATTGGGGGAGTCTAGGCGGGGTTAGACACTTACACTCCTGGAGCTTTGGTTCTAGGGAGAGGAGGAGTCAGAGCCCCAAGTAGTCCATTTTCTATTACTATAACACCTGGGAAGTGGTTTGTTTTGACTCAGAGAGTTTTGGGAGTTCTTGATGAATTAGGATGTGTGCAGAGACGCATCCTATTCACCTTACAGCCAAGAAACAAAAGAGAGAGCAAGAGCTGGGACCAGCAGCACATACCTGCCATCCCAGCTCTCAGTGGGTGGAGGCAGGAGAATTGCCATGAAGTTGAGCCTAGCCTGGACTTCCTCAGAAGACCCTGTCTCAAAAACAAAACTAGACAAAACCAGGGCCAGAGAGTGAGTGAGTCCCACAAGCCCTTCTGAGGGCACTATGTCAGTACCTGAGAGGACCTCCACCTAGGCCCTGTTTTTTAAGTGTCCCCCATCTCCCCATGCTGGAACTCAGGGATCTTTGGAGGGTGCTCCAGGCTTAAGCCACAGTTTGCTTCCAGCTTGGAAAACAGGCTTTGTGAACTGGCAAGTGTGGTTAGTGTCTTGAGCTACAGCCTGGCTGAATCGGTGTGGGGTGAACTGTGGTGTAGACTGGGGTCAGGAAGGGACAGACAAAGGCCTGGAGGATGGGAGGAGAGGGCGCACCAGGCAGACAGCAGACAGGCATGCTAGCTGGGTTTCAGGGTGTTCTGGAAGAGCAGGAAACAGGAGGGGCTGCCAGAGAGGGGAGGATTTTGTGGGGACAAATGAGTCTGCCAGGTCCCTTCTACAGACCCCCTGGTCTTTCATTCCTGGAGAGGCTCATGTCCCCCTGTTCTGAACCTGAGGCTGGATCTCCCAGCAGAGCACAGGAACTGGTTCTGACCTGCATGGATGGCAACTCTTTCCGGGAGAGACAGGACAGGAGCCCAGCTGGGACAGGACAGGTTTTCTTTGTCAGAGTCCCATGGAACAAGGCCAGCAGGCAACTTCAGAGCTCTGTGAGCCCAAGTCAGCGGGCCTGGCTTTGGGGCAGAGGACAAGATGTGCAGTACCAGGAAGGTAGAGGACAGATCGAGGTGTCTGGGAGGGCAGTTTGTGAGCTGCCACCGGGAAAGTCCAGCCCTCTGAGTCACCCACCACAGGCCAGTGGCACAAACAACAGGAACCCAAGACACTCAGCCCCCTTGGAAGTGCCTGTCAGGCTGCACAGTCTCCCTGCCTCCGTCTCCCCAGTGCTTGGGTGATGGCCATGTACCGCCCTGGCCACCACCCTCCATCTCCTGCCCACTGCCTTGGGATAAGAGTGGATCTAGAATCTGTCTTGTCTGAGCACCCAGTCATCTGGTGTGGGAGGTCCTTCTGTCTATGTGCTGCTTTTTAAAAAAATATTTATTTATTTATTATGTATACAATATTTTGTCATGTGTGTATGTCTGCAGGCCAGAAGAGGGCACCAGATCCCATTACAGATGGTTGTGAGCCACCATGTGGTTGCTGGGAATTGAACTCAGGACCTTTGGAAGAGTAGGCAATGCTCTTAACCACTGAGCCATCTCTCCAGCCCCCTATGTGCTGCTTTTATTGGTTAATGAATAAAGAACTGCTTTGAGCCTATGGCAGGGAAGAACAGAACTAGGTGGGGAAAGCTAAGCTGTATGCTGGGAGGAAGAAGGGCGGAGTCAGAGAGAAGCCTTGTAACCCACCAGAGTTAAACGCTGGAACTTTTCCCAGTAAGTCACAGACTCATGGTGGCACACAGATTAATAGAAATGGATTAAATGAATCTAAGAGTTAGCCAATAAGAAGCTAGAGCTAATGTGGCAAGCAGTGGTTTAATTAATACAGTTTCTGTGTGATTATTTCAGGGCTAAGCAGCCAGAAACCAACAAGCGGCCCTCTCCCTTCCACAAACTGGCCACAATGTGGGGATCTAATACAGCATAAACCTGAGAGGGTGTGGAGAGGAATTCTAGACACAAAAGTGCAGAGTTTAACACAGCTTCTTGCTGCTTGCTGGCAGTGTGCCACAGTTCCTTTAGGAGAGGTTTTCCTGGTTCAGTAGTAGCAAAAAAAAAGAAGAGTTTTGAAATGTTGGCTTTCTGGGCTGTGCTGCTGGCTCAAACTCTGACTCTTCCTGGAGGTCCGGCTATGAAGCACTTGAATAGGGTTTGTGGGCCTGAGTGCTCGTATGCCTGCTTGGGAAAGTAGCTGCCTCCATGCCCACAGCTCACTGACAGTAATGGTACCCCCACCATTTTGAAAGTGGAGAGAGGCAGAGCCAGCATCCAGAGCCACTGCAAACAAGCTGTTTACCATTTTAAAAGCTCTTCAAGACAGTAAAGAATTACAGAGGCACAATAGGACAGATTCAGACATAAAAGACCTCTAAATGGGTCACAGTGTTGGATAAATGTATGTAGGCTTGGGAGAGAGAAGAAAAAGAATACAGAGAGTTGTAAAAAGAAGTAAATTTAAAAAAAAGATATAAGAGCTAGCTAGGAATACACTTGTGCCATTGGCCAAAAAAATTGTAATTAATATAGTTTCTCTGTGATTATTCTCATCTGAGCGACCAGGAAATGAAAAAGCAGTCCCTGTTTATATAGAAACAATAAAGATGGATGTACAAGAAAAAAAGAAGTAAATATTTTTTAAAGGAAAGTCTTTAAAGAGACAGAGTACAAACAGTCATAGATTAAAAGGAGTAAATAGAAAAAAATAGAAAAAAAGCCACATAAAATTTACAGAGAGTCTGGATTATGCTCATTATTGTGTTTCCGGCCGGGCAGTGGTGGTGCATGCCTTTAATCCCAGCACTCGGGAGGCAGAGGTAGGCGGATCTCTGTGAGTTCGAGACCAGCCTGGTCTACAAGAGCTAGTTCCAGGACAGGTTCCAAGGCTGCAGAGAAACCTTGTCTCGAAAAACAAAACAAAACAAAACAAAACAAAAAACCCCAACATTATTGTGTTTCTTTTGAATTTTCTGACTATGAAGGAACTAAGTACAGAGAGACATTTCATTGTATGGGCTGCTAAGCTAAATCAACATATATACCTTAAAGGTATCTTGATTTCAAAATATGAATCTAAGGATATATTGCTTTGGAAAAGAGATTCTGCTTTTGTTTCCACAGAGGATGAGAACCTGTGGAATCCTTCCAGACTAGTGTGGTTTGATGGATCAAGACCCCCTGAAACACTCCCAAAAATACTTTGCCCAATAAACAGCTGGAAGAAGTTTAGAGGAGAACTATGCCCATATTCCCAAATATTGTCTATAAATGTTTGTTTACATTTAAAGGGGGATATGATATAGAGTTTTGCATTGGTATGGATTTTGGTTTATTGATACAAATTTAAGATCAATTTTGTTATATGTATATTTCTGCTCTTGATTAAAGTATTATGTTTGTGCAGCTCATTTAAAATGTAATGTGTAATTAAGAAATATAGGTCAATAGATAATCATCTATAATAGTCAAGCTTGTAGTCATGTTAAGTTAGATTTTCTAGATGTACAGAGATGTATTTCAGATAAATGGGTATTCTTCAACCCTTTCAAAGACTACAGAATATGGAATTTAAAGTGTTTTAATAATTTAGGATTTATTATCACAATGAGTCACATCTGCTGCTGGCAGCACCAAGCTACTTCAAGAGAAAGATGGGCATCGCCGGGTGGTGGTGGCACATGCCTTTAATCCCAGCACTCGGGAGGCAGAGGCAGGCAGATCTCTGTGAGTTCGAGGCCAGCCTGGTCTACAAGAGCTAGTTCCAGGACAGGATCCAAAGCTGCAGAGAAACCCTGTTTTGAAAACAAAAACAAAACAAACAAACAAACAAACAAACAAAAAAAGATGGGCATCAAAGAGACTCCTTATGGAGCTGGTTAGCCATTTGGCCAAGAAACTGCTCTTGCCTGAACTGCTTGATGAACTGGACATACAGGACCCACAGAGAAATGACTGCTGAACTTGCCTAAAGGTGAGATGATCTTTCGGGGTTTCTGCTTCATGAAAGAGTCTGCTACTGCTAATATAGGTGGAACTGTCTTTGAAATTTCCTGCTTCATGAAAAAGTTTGCTGGATATATGGGCCAGTAGGCAGAGAAGATGGATGCCGCAATGTTATAGAAAAACTTTGGGTGATTGTCCAGGCAGTGAGACATCTCTGTCAATTCTAGAGTTTTGGAAGTTGCTTATAGTGCACTTCATGTTAACTTAGGTAATATTATATCCTTCTGGAGTCTTTGATGGAGTTGAAGAATGCATAGTTACAGTTTTCCTTAGTTATGATAAAAGATAAAGTAGATATAAATATTGTAACTGTAATTCTTGCTTGATACCTGTTTTGTTATATGTAATTTTACTATGTTAAAGTTAAAGCCTTCCTTTTTGTTTAAACAGAAAAGGGGAAATAGTATGGGAGGTTCTTCTGTCTATGTGTTGATTTTATTGGTTAGTGAATAAAGAACTGCTTTGAGCCTATGGCAGGGAAGAACAGAACTAGGCAGGGAAAGCTAGGCTATATGCTGGGAGGAAGAAGGGCAGAGTCAGAGAGACGCCATGTAGCCTGTTGGAGGCAGACACTGGAACTTTACCTGGTAAGCCACAGCCTCATGGCGATACACAGCTTAATAGAAATGGGCTAAATGAATATAAGAGTTAGCCAATAAAAAGCTAGAGCTAATGGGCCAAGTAATGATTTAATTAATAGTTTCGGTGTGATTATTTTGGGTCTAAGCTAGCCAGGCGGCCGGGATGAACAAGCGACCCTCCTCAAAAGCCATCCACCAGCTGGGTCCTTGGAGCCCGTCTCTGGCAATGTAGGTGTGTCCTGTTACATCTTCCTGAACTCAGGACATCCATCAGACAATGATAAGGGGTCTGCTTTGTTTTTCAGTCTCCTACATCTTCTTTGGGTACATGTTCATGTGTGGGTGCATATGTCTGTGTGTGTAAGTCAAAGGACAACCTCTACCTTTGTTCCGTGAGTATGGGGTGGAGTGGGATGGAGCTGTGGGAGCACATTCCAATCCTTCAGCCAATAGCCTTTGAGATACCAGCCCACCTGGGCGTGGACTCTGATACTCTAAAAGCAGTTGTGAAGTGTGCACCTTCTGGCTCCCGCTTCAGGCTGCTAGACTCTGTTCCTGTTCAGGCAGAGGACTGTTATCAAGGACAGTGATCTGTAAGTTTTCCCTTAAATAAATAACCCTTTATTATTCATATTTATAAACTGGTGTGGGATTGTTTTGTGACTTCTGTCATCATCATGGGGTTGGGTTGGACAACTGGCAGCAAAATTTGGACATTGGAAGACAGGCTGGTGGCAGTCCTTGCTTTTTTTTTTTAAGACAGGGTCTCATTTTTCCCTTCATATATCAAGGTGGCTGGTCTGAGCGTTTCCAGGGAGTTCTCCAACCCCACTTCCCATCCTGCCCTCAGAGCACTGGAATTACAGTTGACCTCCACCACAGAGATCTATGTGGGTTCTGGGGATTTGAATACACATCCTCATGATTGCTTAGTGTGCTTTATCCACTGAGCCATCCCCTTAGCCCCAGGAGTCTTTCCTTCCTTCCCTGACTGTCCTGGAGCTCAGAGATTTGCCTGCTTCTGCCTCTCAAGTGTTGAGATTAAAGGTGTCAGTCACCACAACCTACTGTTATTTATTTACTTTAAATTTTTTTTTAGCCAGGCTAAATCTCAGCACCTGGGAGGCAGAGGCAGGTGGATCTCTGTAAGTTCGAGGCCAGCTTGGTCTACAAAGTGAGTTCTCTTCTAAGACAGCCAGGACTGTTACATGGAGAAACCCTGTCTCAAAAAAAAAACCAAACCAAACAAAATATTTATTTTGATTTTATGTGCATGACTATTTTTGCATGCATGTATGTACCTGCATGTGCCATCTGTGTGTATTGCCAATACTTGCCAGAAGATGGCGTCATACCCCTAAAATTAGAGTTAACAGAAGTTTGTGGGATGCCATATGGGTGTAGAAGTGAACCCAGGTCTTCTACAAGAGCAGTAAATGCTCTTAAGCACTGAGCTGCCTCTGTGGTCCACTCAGCGGGGGTTCTGTTAACAGTGTGCCCTCGTTCCTTTCAGCACTCCTGTGGCCTCACTGTGACTCACAGGAAACCCAGACATTTCCTTTGCCATTGCTTTGTCTCCATTTGTATGCTCTGTCTCCTGCTAGTTGTTGGTTTTCTTTTTCTTTCTTTTCTTTTTCCTTCCTTCCTTCCTTCCTTCCTTCCTTCCTTCCTTCCTTCTTTCCTTCCTTCCTTTCTTTTTTTGAGACAGGGCTTCTCTGTGTAGCCCTAGCTGTCTTGGAACTCATTCTGTAGACCAGGCTGGCCTCGAACTCACAGAGATCCACTTGTCTCTGCCTCCCGAGAGCTGGGATTAAAGACGTGCACCACCACCTCCCAACATGTAGGGTATATTCTTGATTGATGATTAATGCAGGAGGGTCTAGCTCACTGTGGGTGGTACCATCCCTGGGCAGGTGGTCCTGAGTTACACAAGAAAGTAGGCTGAGCAAGCCATGGGGAGCAAGCTTGTAAGCAGCGCTCCATCATGGCAGTGGCTCTCAACCTTCCTGATGCTGTGAGCCTTTGATATAGTTCCTCATGCTGTGGTGACCGCTGACCATAAAAATATTTTGGGGGCTGGAGAGATGGCTCAGAGGTTAAGAGGATGGACTACTCTTCCAGAGGGTCTTGAGTTCAATTCCCAGCAACCACATGGTGGCTCACAGCCATCTGTAATGAGATCTTGTGCCCTCTTCTGGCATGTAAGCATACATGGAAGGAATGTTGTATACATGATAAATAAATAAATCTTTAAAAATATTTTTGCCACTTCTTCATAACTGCTACTTTTATGAATCACAATGTAAATATCTGTTATACAGGATAACTGATGTGCAGCCCCCATGAAAGGGGCCTTTGACCCTGAAGGCACCACGACCCATATGATAACACTTGCTCCATAGCAGTTCCTGTCTCCAGGGATATCTCTTAATGAAGGAATGTTTTTCTTTCTTTCTTTCTTTCTTTCTTTCTTTCTTTCTTTCTTTCTTTCTTTCTTTCTTCCTTCCTTTCCCTTCCCTTCCCTTCCCTTCCCTTCCCTTCCCTTCCTTTCTTTCTTTTTCTGTTTTGATTTTGTTTTTTTTTGAGACAAGGTTTTTCTGTAGCTTTGGAGCCTGTCCTGGAACTCGCTCTGTAGACCGGGCTGGCCTCGAACTCACAGAGATCCACCTGCCTCTGCCTCCCGAGTGCTGGGATTAAAGGTGTGGGCCACCACTGCCCAGATAAAAGAAAGCATTTAATTGGAGGCTTGGTTACAGTGTCAGAGGGTGAGCCCATGACCACCATGATGGGAACATGGCAGCAAGGCAGGCAGGCAGGCAGGCATGGCTCTGGAGCAGTAGCTAACAGCTTACACCTCACCTACAAGTCGGAGGCAGAAAGAGAGGGAGCCTGGGGCTGGTGAGGGTGTTTGAAAGCTCCAAGGCCACTCCCAGTGACACACTTCCTCTGACATGGCCACACCTCCTCTGACATGGCCACACCTCCTCTGACATGGCCACACCTCCTAATCCTTCCTAAACAGCTCCACCAGCTGGGGACCAAGCATTCAAACATACAAGCTTATGGGGGTCGTTCTCACTCAAACCATGACATTATACCCCCTGACCCCCACCATTGGGGGCTGGAGAGATGACTCAGTGATTGAGAGCACTGGGTACTCTCCCAAAGGACCAGTGCACATGGCAGCTCTGTCTGTGACTTCAGTTCTGGGGGGGGTCTGACACCCTCACACAGACACACATGCGGGCAGATCACCAATGTACACTAAAAAAAAAGTCCCCATAATCTTTTAGTCTCAATGCTGTCTCAGGGATCAATCTTCTGAGACTCAAGTCAGTCTTTATTGTGACTCCCTGTAAAATTAATACTTCCAACATACAATGGCATAGAACATACATTATTATTTCAGAAGGGAAGAAAGGGGACATAGCAAAAACAAACAAAAAATTGTAGGACCAAAGCAAGACTCAGAACTCAGCAGGATAAACCTCAAATTCTGTATCTCTTTTCCCAATGCTGTCCATTGGGTTTATCAGAGGTCTCCTCATGTCTCCCACTCCTTGCAACTTTGCTGACTGGAGCACGTTTTTCTCTCTTAGGCATTTTATGGCCTGTCTGCTGCCCCAGTTGGCTGGTGTCCTGGTGTCTCCAACATCGTGGGGTCTTCAATGCAATCCAGGCTTCATTGGCTTCATGCAACGGCTTCCCAGGCCTCCATGCAGGAACTCCCCTGCCCCACCCCTGGCCTCAGCAGCATTCTTTAAACACAGAGGAAGATTCCACAGCCCCTTTACTCCTGTATCTTCTTCTTTTTATTATTTATTTATTTTCAATAATTTATTTTAGTTTTATTGTATTGCTTTAGAGTAAAAAAAGGTGTCAGATCCCAGGGAAATGAAGTTACAAACGGTCGTGAGCTGCCATGTGGGTACTGGGAATTGAACCCAGGTTCTCTGGAAGAGCAACCAGTACTCTTAACTCTTGAGCCATCTCTCCAGTCCCCCCGGTTTTTAAATTTTTATTTTATGTACAATGATGTTTTGCCTGCATGTACATCTGCATGAGGAAGTTGGATCCCTTGGAATAGGAGTTACAGACAGTTGTCAGCTGCCATGTAAGACTGAATCTAGGTACTCTGTACCTGGTGTTTTTAACTAATGAGCCACCTCTCCTCCTCTCATGTACGCTTTATGACAAAGCCAGAACCACACGGCTGAAGCTACCAAGTTCTCCTGTCTGGGGGGTCTAGAACCTGCTCCTCCCTCCTTAAATTATGTTTGCATAACTTTTTCCTTTCACAGGCTGCAGGGCTAGCCGAGTGAGCTCTCATCTCTTCATTCCATTTACTCTTCCTCTAAACCTCTCATTTCTGCCTGGTGGTGGCGCACGCCTTTAATCCCATTCAAGAGGCATTCAAGAGGCAGAGGCAGGCGGATCTCTGAGTTCCAGGCCAGCTTCTTTACAAAGTGAGTTTCAGGACAGCAAGGACAGTTACCCAGAGAAACCCTGTTTTGAAAAAAATATAAAATAAAATGGTGCGGTCAGTTGTCACCATCTTCCCACTCTTTCACACCTTCACCCACCAACTCAACCATCCTCCCAGGATGCTCCACTATATTCTGTAATCTTCCATTATTTTTTTTTTTTTGGTTTTTCGAGACAGGGTTTCTCTGTAGCTTTGGAGCCTGTCCTGGAACTAGCTCTTGTAGACCAGGCTGGTCTCGAACTCACAGAGATCCGCCTGCCTCTGCCTCCCGAGTGCTGGGATTAAAGGCGTGTGCCACCGCCGCCCGGCTGTAATCTTCCATTATTGTTCACCATATCCAACCATCCCTCACCATCTCCTACCATCCCCCACCATCCCCAACCATCCTCCCCATCCCCCACCACCCTCCACCATCCCCCACCACCCTCCACCATCCCCCACCACCCTCCACCATCCCCCATCACCCTCCACCATCCCCCACCACCCTCCACCACCCTCCACCACCCTCCACCATCCCCCATCACCCTCCACCATCCCCCACCACCCTCCACCATCCCCCACCACCCTCCACCATCCCCCACCACCCTCCACCATCCCCCACCACCCTCCACCATCCCCCACCATTCTCCACTTTCCCATCCCTTCTTATGCTTTTACTTGTCTTTTTCTCATGTCCCCATCTTTCTCTCCTAGTGTTAATCTCTGCAGACCTACACAGACATGCTAGGGCCTATTCACCAGTCATCCACTAGAGGGTACCCGTGAGTTCCCTGTGCTGTGGGCTCCAGAATCCACCAGCCCTCAAGCCTTCCCCTGCCATGGGCCAGGGGAAGATTCCTTCCTGCCCAGACCAGGACTTTCATGCCCGTGCTGCTGTCTCTCTGCTTCCTTCCCCACTCTGTCTCTCTGTCTCTCTCTCCTCTCCCTCCCTCCATTCCTCTGCTCCCAAGACTTTCCTAAACATCCTTCCCTGGTCCCTATGGAGAAACAGACATGCAGGTTGAACCCTAGATTCCTGCACTCAGGGGCTTTCTGGTGGGCTTGGTCCAGGAAATAGCCTCGGGTGGGGATCAGAGAACTCTGCCTGGTCCTGAATCTACCTGGCTCTGGGTCTATGGCCAATGTCAGGGGAAGGATCTTGTCTTTCTGACTGGGCTGCTCTGGTTGTAGAGAGGCAGAATGGGGTTCTGTCCAGCAGGCTGTGCCCTACCCTAAGTTACTCCATATTGGATAAAAGTCGCTCCCTCCCCCCACTGTACATTGCTCTCGGCGACTCCACTACCATTCATTTTACAAGTAGCCTCTGGCTTTGTCCTGAGAAGAATGACCACAGCCCTCCCCGGGTGGACCCATAGCTGTAGCCTGTGTGGCTAACTCAAGGTCGACACATCTTGTATTCCTGGTGGTAGGACAGTACTACTCTGTGTTCATGGAGGTCAATCAAGGTTGTGGGGGACACACGGACATATTAAAGAAACATCAGGTAAACTAGGACCAACGATTTATCAGACTCATCCAAGCAAGGGAAGGTGCAAGCTCCTTTACCCGAAACCCGTGAAGTGAAGGACACTGGTGACCCCACATCTGGATCCCGTGAAGTGAAGGACGCGGTGGCCCCACACCAATTCATTCATCGTCTGCTACCTGGTATGTGTGTGTGTGTGTGTGTGTGTGTGTGTGTGTGTGTGTGAAGGACCAACAAGCTGAGGACTCTCTAACTGTTCCTGGGTGTTGATCCAGTTTTGTCCCCTGGTTGGTACCGTCTGTTGGATTTCCTGTCAGCCACCTGTTTGCCCATCTGGATCAGGATGCAAACCTGCTCTTCCCTGATCACTTTGACTTTTTGCCTTGTAGCAGAACATGGCACCTCACCTTCCAGCCCTGATCCCAGCAGCCCCTCCAGGACTTGGTCTGGTTCATTGTCATCCAATATAGACTCTGTCTCAGCTCCTTAAACTTCATAAACTCTGTACAGCCACTTGAACTATTTGTTTTTGAGACGGGGTTTCTCTGTGTAGCCCTGGCTGTCCTGGAACTCACTCTGTAGACCAGGCTGGCCTCCAACTCAGAGATCCGCCTGCCTCTGCCTCCTGAGTGCTGGGATTAAAGGTGTGCGCCACCACCAGTCGTAATTCGTACCCCTCTATAGCCCATCTATGTACACATAGAAATACAGGTGTGCCGGATGGTGGTGAAACGGAGAAATATAGGCACATCCTCCTCCGTTTCCTCCATCTGTGACCACAGATGGTGCTCTTGACCTCTTGACTGTGATCCTAGCACCAGGGAGGTGGAGGAGTTCAAGGTCAGCCTGGGCTACATTGTGAGTCCTTGTCTCCAACAAAACTTCAAGTCACTACATTTTAAAAAAATGCCCAGCAGCTTAGAGACAAACGTTCAGGCAGAAGTGTGTCCGAGTCCATTTGGTCAGCTTTCCCAGAACTCCCTAGCTGAAGCTGCTACAGCAGCCCCCAGCAAGGGTGAGAACACGGCACCGCCCTAGGCTGCTGTCCTCAATCCTGCCTCAGGACCTCTCCTGATTCGGCCTTCCTTCTCAGCATGCTCCACACCAGAACAATCTATTTCATGTATTGCCTAGCTTCTCTCCCCACGTCAAGAACACACCCGCCCTTTACTAGTTTATTCCTGTTTTGTTCACACCACCCTAAATGGAGTCAGGTATACAACACCAGGTGCTCGGTACATGCCTGCTGATGAGAACCTGGCCGAGTTGCCGAGTTGGGGATGTGCTGTACACAACCCTGGGCTCTGTGGAAATGGGGCGCTGCACTCTTTATCCATGCGGCTGGGGGTGTCCTGTTTGCAGTCCTGGCTCCCTGGGGCCTGCTCTGGCCCAGTGGCCCAGCTCAGTCAGCTCCTTGGGGACCTGTTCAGCTGACACTGGAGTCTTTCCTGGGCCATCCAGCCACCTGGCTGACACTTGATCTCAGCTCCTCTTCCAGGCCAGCGTCCGGCGACCAGCCTGGCTTGGGCCAGGCCCCGAGATCCTTGCGTAGGGACAAGGGGCTGTCTGTGTGGTGGTGGGAGGGTGTGGTGAGGCCAGGACTCTGCCAACACACTGGCTGAGCTGTGAGGATTGGGGACAGTGCCTGGTTTGTGGCTCCAGAACAGCAGGGCACAGGAGCCCACACCAGGCCCTGCTCGCCATGGGGACCCTCAGCTGCGACCCAGCGGCCAGGGTGGCCACAATACCCCTGGCCCGGCGGGTGGCTGAGGATCACATTCCAGAGACCGGGCTGAGGAAGTCCTGTGGAATGGTCACCCTGGAGAATGGTTTGTGCTGGCCTTGTGGGAGAGGGCTCAGCAGAGGCAGCATCTACAGGCAGGACCATATGTCCATATGTCGCCTGTGGGATCTGCTGGACCTGCACATTTGCCCAGCAGGGAGACAGGCTGGGAGCACAGTAGGGCAGGACTGGAGGGAAGGAGTCAGAGGGAGGGTTCCTGTGGGAACTGCAGTGTGTGAAGGGGCTGAGGCTGGGTTCAGCGGGGGGGGCGGCCTTTGTGGAAGTTTCAGGCTGTAGCCTGTGCTTCTGTTTCCCATCCTAGGGAGGACAGTGGGGTCAGATCTACACCAGGTCCCATCTCCCCACCTCTGAGGTGGTGTTTCTCTGTGCTGGCTTCACCTTTCCCTCCAGAATGATCTCTTTGTCTTGGGCTCAGTTTCCCTTCCTCAATGATTTCTATGTCCCCAGCCTTAGTTTCCCTAGCCGTAGTGGTCGCTATATACTGGCCTCGGTTTTCTCTCTTGTGAGTCTCTTTGCTTTGGTCCGTTGGCCTGTTTTCCCGCTCATGATAAGTATCTCTGCCCTTAGTGTCTGTTTCCCCACCTGTGACAGGGTCTATGCCTTTAGCTTTGTAAGCCTCAGTTTCCCCACCAGTGAGGGTCTTTGCTCCCAGCCTGTTTCCTAAACCTCTACAGTCCTGTGACTCATGACCAGCTCACAATGTGAGTGTCATCCAGGCCTCCAGGAGCCTTTCCTTACTTTGCCATGGAGATGACTGGGGACCAGGGTGGGACTCTTTGCCCAGCCTCTCAGGGTTGCAGACACCAGCTGTGATCTGGTCTTTGGGTCTCAGGCTCCGGACCTGGTTTGTACGTTCTTCCGTCCACCGTTGGTTATGTCAACCACGACTGCACCAAGACAGCCAGTCCCGCCTACTCACTGGCTCAGCGGCCCAGTGAAGGTAAGGCCAGCTGAGGAGTACAGGGACCTCTTTGGGCCTGCAAAGTTCTGCTGAAGGAGACCTCAGGGTGAGCAAGGCCTGGTAGGCTGTGCCACGTTGGGTAGGTCGTTGCCTTCTCATGAAGCTCAGGTGCCTCCATCACCTGAATTCTGGGATCACAGATGTATATCATCACATCTGG
Source organism: Arvicola amphibius (assembly GCF_903992535.2). Classification (NCBI taxonomy): domain Eukaryota; kingdom Metazoa; phylum Chordata; class Mammalia; order Rodentia; family Cricetidae; genus Arvicola; species Arvicola amphibius. The sequence goes on from NC_052047.1 coordinate 100,349,128, forward strand.
CCAGATACCAGGGTTTTGATGGGTCAGGATTGGGTGGCCAGGGTGCACGGTGTGGTTCAGTGGGTAGAGCCCTAGCCTACCATGCCTAAGACCTTAGGCTTGGTTAAAAAAAAAAGCCACAGCTCTGCTTGGTGTCCAAAAAGCACTCCGTGTGTTGCGAGTGGATTTTCTGTTCCAAGTGTAGGTTAGTGGCTGGCATAGAAGCAGTGAGCAGGCATGGGGATTCCCTCTCTCTGACATTCTGTAGCGTGTGGCATCTAAACCCCATGGCACGCTTTGAGTTCTCAGTGATGTTGACTGAATGTACCAGCCTTTAGACCCAGCCCTTGGTCCTGCAGCTGCTCTGAGACCCCAGGCGACTGGACAGAGGCCACCTAGGTTGGGAGCTGCTGTGAATACTTAGAGGCCATGAGACAGAAGGGACGGAGGATCCAGTGCGCCTCTCACCAGCTGGGACAGACGAGGGTCCTGGGTGGGCAATGCGATTGTGCTGGGATGGGACCGGAGATGGTGACAGTGGCTCACAACCTCCTGTAACTCCACCTCCAGCAGAATCCGATGCTGTCTCCCAACCTCTGTGGGCTCTGCACCCACAGAGCACAAATTCTCCCGACAAGTACACAGTGTCTAACTGAAAAATGAACTCTTAATTGGATGTGGTGGCACATGCAGGTGGATCTCTGTGAGTCTGAGGCCACCTGGTCTACAGAGCGAGTTCTAGGACACCCCACCCCCGAAAAAAGAGAAAGTTTGGTGAAGGGGGACCCAGGAGAAGAGCCCACCCGCTGCAGCCTGCAGGTCGGGTGGGACGTGTCCTGGCTGGCGAGCTGGGTTCTCTCATTACACAAACTGCATAGGAGATGGAAAGGAGGTTTGCCCGTGCCGAGCAGAGGCTGAGCGCCAACAGTTCTGCCTGCCACAGGCTGGCTGAGGTGACGAGGGACAGGCATCTTCCTGTGTGTGGCCCAGCACATATCGGTGACTGCGACCCCATTCCTCCTGTCCTGGGAGTCATTTAGATTAGCTCTGAGCTAGGGAAGAGCTGTTAGGTGAACAGGCGTGGGGGTGTTTCTGAGCCCACCCTTTAACATTAGTGACCACCATAGGGTTAGTAGGGAGACACTGTGTGTGTGTGTGCAAACACTGCCAGTGTGGGTGTGCACAGAAGCCCACACCTGTGTGGTACCTACGCACATCCTGGGACTCACTGAGGCTTTGAGAAAGACTTGGTGAAGCTTAGTTCTCACCTGCGGGCCTGGCATGGAGTGTCTAAAGTCCAGCAACCAGTGAACAGGCTAAGCATGGTGCTACAGATCTGGTCGTTTTTGGCAACTCAAAAACCGAGGCAGGAGGATCATGGGTTTAAGGGAAAAAGGATGGAGCCCCTACCTAGAATCTCCCAGTGAGGAGCTGGGGACGTGGTTAGGGTGGAGCCCCATCTAGAACCCCCAAGTGAGGGGCTGGGGGCGTGGTCAGGCTGGAGCCCCGCCCATAATCCCACCCCCAGTGATGGGCTGGGGGCGTGGTCAGGCTGGAGCCCCGCCTAGAATTCCACTGGTGAGGAGCTAGGGTGTGGCTGAGGGGGAAACTCAAGACTACCATTTATGACGGCCTAGGTTCCATTCCCACATATACAACTGTGAAAATGGTAACCAACTGTAGCCTTCGTGATCTCTTCCTTCCATACTGATGTGAAAATGTGGGTCAGGCAAGCTGAGCCATCTCAAGGGTGACTCCAGGTGACTCAGCGTGAGCCAAGGCCCTGCTGGGATTGGCGCGCCCCACACAGTCCCTCTGCTTGACCCCTTTCAGGAGAGTCAGCCCTTCCCAGGTTGGCTCTCTGTCGGCTCTGGGCCAGGTGTGGGGAGCCCTTAGCTCACGGAACCTTTGCGCTTCTGGGTCCTTTCCCCAGCACCTCTTCAGGATTCCAGCCCAGGACCTGTGTATTTCTTGGACTCCAGAGTTACTCGCTTTGGCCGTAGCTGTCCCCCTGCCTACTCCATGCAGGGCAGGGGCAAGATTCGAGGTGAGTACAGTGTGTGGTGGGAAGTGGCCTTTTACAGTCTGGGAGGCTGTTCTCTTCCTGAGCGGTTGGAGCGCTGAACTTCAGTGTTTGCAGCGATACGATCTGAGGAAGGCTCACTACTCCAGTCCGGCAGCCTTGAGCAGAGGTGGCAACACATGGTGACCCTGCTGCCTAGGGGCCCTTTTAAAAGCCCCTTCATTGTTTCAGAGGAATGCTCAAACACTTGATTCTGTTCTCTGCATGCTACCAGTCCATCCATGCATCTACCCAGTCATTCATACACCCACCTATGCATCCATACAACCACCCTCCACCAATGCACCCACCCACCCACCCACCCATCCACCTATCTACCCATTCACCATCCATCTACCCAGCAATTCATATACCCACCCACCCATCTATCCATTCTGTCCATGCACCCATGCACCCACCCACTCACCCACCCACCCACCCACCCACCCATCCATCCACCAATCCACGCACCCACCCACCCACCCACCCATCCACCCACCCATCCACGCACCCACCCACCCACTCTTTTGCCCATCCCGTCTTCCTGCTTACCCACTCATCCATCTCCCTGTGCTCCATGGCTCTGCTCAGTCTTCACTCACGGCCCGCCCCAGCTCTTTCGTCACACTAATGTTGGGACATCTGTAGTGAACTTCCTGGTAGACTCAGGCCACCTAGGGCTCCTTCTCATGGTGCCCGATCTTTAAGGACAATCCGGGTGATCATGGGGCCTTGGAGGAGTAGAAGGTACCAGCTGGTGGGCATGGGAAGCAGTAGGTGGATGTCTGGGCTCTGGGGTGGTTGGAGGAAGGGTGGAAGTGGGAGCCTCTGCTGGCTCCGACCAGGAGTATCAGGCAAAGAATGCATGTGTGAAGAAGTTGCTTGGGCTAGACTCTGGGTCTTCGTGATGTATGATGCAGGTCCGGTGAGGCCTCCATCTTGTGCAAATGCTCCTTCACTCCCCAGGTCTGGAGGTGACACCAGGCCCTGGAGCCTACAGCCCAGAGAAGGCTCCCCCGGTACGCCAGCGGAACCCCCCAGCTTTTACTCTGGGCTCTCGCCTCCGACAGAAGCCCCCGTACGCCTCTTTTCCGGCCCCCAATGCCTACAGCATGCCGCCCCTCTGGGGATCACAGATCTTTATCAAACCTAGCAGTCCCAGCTTCACAGTTGTGGGCCGCAGGCCCCCAGCACGCCCCGCTCAGGATCCCTCAGAGATTCCAGGCCCTGGGCAGTATGAGACTCCTGACCCCAACACCTACCGACAGCGTAGGCCGGCCTTCAGCATACTGGGGAGACCCCGAGCCCCTCGGCCCGTGGAGGAGACACCTGGTCCTGGTACTCACAACCCAGAACAGGTCACCGTGAACCGGGCCCGGGCCCCGGCATTCTCCATGGGAATCCGTCACTCAAAGCGGGTATCGACAGTGGCAGGGGACACCAAATGCTGATGGCTGCTGGGTACAGTTTCCCCGGGCAGAGGAGGTGCCGCCCGTCCGGCAGTGTGAGGTCCTTAGAGGCCACTTGATCTTTCTGTCCCTGGGGCCAGTGACCCAAGGCCCCATCCGGGGTCAGGGTGAGTCTTCTTCCAGGGCCTCAGTTTCTTTTCCTAGGTCAAGTCAGGCCAGGGAGAAGTATCCCTTCCCTTGGCAGGACAAGGGACTGTGTGTCCTAGAATTCAGCATCTAGGCCACTTGGGTTTCTGCAGATGAGGCAGGAGAATTCTCCTGGAGGTGACCCTGATACCTCTGCCCTACCTAGCCCACCCTCTAGAGTTGCTTGCCAATAAATTGTTCCTCCAACGGTTGTCAGCATTGTGCACATTGGTTTGTTTATTTATTTTTTTGAGACAGGGTTTCTCTGTTGCTTTGGAACCTGTCCTGGACCTAGCTCTTCTAGACTAGACTGGGCTCAAACTCAGTCTGTCTCTGCTTCCCAAGTGCTGGGATTAAAGGCGTTCGCCACCTGGCTTGCACATTGGCTTGCACATTGGTTTACGTAGCATTTCTCGCTAGGCCACAAAAGAACACAAACATTGCTCTCCAGATCCACAGCTCTACAAACCTCTTCCAGTCCAGATGGGGCTTGGCACCAGGAGGCCAGAGTTAGAGCCTGGATTTGGATTTTGGGACCTACTAGGTTCTTGGGGAGGGGTTCTGTGAAGCTGGGTTTTGAAGGGTGTGTAGGAGTTTAAACTATTGCAGTATGATTTACTGTCGTGCAGCAGGTTAAAGAGTAGAACCAACCCTCTCTACAATGGGGAGGACGCAGGATGGATGGCACCCAGACCCGGAATGCCGAGGTCTACACTCGACATAGCCAGATCCCACAGCCTCCTTCGCAGACCACAGCCCAGCCAGTCTTCCTCCAGCCGAGAGCACCAAGGGCTCGGTGGTATGCCTTTGTTGATGTTGCTAAGCGTCCGGGCGGGCGCGAGCGTGCGCTAGCCGGCCTCCTTCGTAGGCGTACTCAGTGATCTAGTTTCTCTCCTCATCGATCTGGCTGGCCTTGCCCCTCCTCCACACCCTGCCCCGCCCAGCCCTCTTCTCTTTGTTTCCCGGCAGGACTGTCCTGGGTGTGTGTGTGTGGGGGGGGGGGGGGGGCGGGGCGGAGATAGAGGTAGGGTGATGATGCCAACCCCTTTCCCTCACAGACCTCTTGGGGTCTGAGGGAGGCATCTCAGAGGTCCCTTGAGCCTGGGGTGAGACTGGTGGCGGGCCTGAGGGTTCTGATATTCGGGTTCTAATAACCCCAAGAACCAACGGTAGTCCTTGGCTTACAGCCGTGGCAACAGGCCAGGAGTCCGCAGAGGCGGCCTGTATTTACTCTCAGACCCTTCCAGCCGCAGCCCCGCCTGCGGCTGCGCTGTCCCGGGCACTTGATTCACTTCCAGCCGTCAGTTTCCCTTTAAACCTGTCCAGGCCCCAGACTTCAATTTACCCACTAAATAGTAAAACAGGGGAAGGGGACACCTCTGAGTTGGAGTTTCTGGACCCCTGCCTCTGCGCTGGCCCAGGCCCTATTTTAGGTTATGGCTGGAAGTGTCGGCGACTGAGACCCTCACATCCTGCCTCTGCTACCTTCTCCCTTCCCTACTCCTTAGTTTCCCCACTGCTCTGACTTCAGTTTCCCTACTCAGGAAAGAAAGTACGGTCCGGCTGGAACAGTGACTTAGGGGGCACTTAGGGAAGGGAGGACGATGCCTCTACAAAGCTAGGCCTCAGTTTCCCAACTTAGAAGAAAATCAGAATGTTGCTGGAACGGTGGTGACGGGCACCTCGGGGTTAGAGGATGGATGACGCACTGCACCCGCGACCCCAGGCCTCAATTTCTCCATTCAGACGAAGGGTAGAATGGTGCTGGAGCTGGGGCGAAGGGGCCCTTCGAGGTTGGAGGATCACGCCCCGCCTCCCATCTGCAGACTCTAGCCTCAGTTTCCCCACCGGTCAGAGCGTGACTTGACAGCCCCTTCGGGGGCCCCAGCAGGGCGTGCGGGGTTGAGTGCGGTGCTGCCAGCGAAGGGCTGGGGTCCTAAGAGCGCAGCCCCCCGCGGCTGCGCGCTACGCTGAGCGGTGACATCACCAGGCGGGGAGGAGCGCGCGGCTTCGTGCCAGGCTCAGCCGGGGCTCCTCGGCGGCCGCGGCCATGACGCAGGGTCCGGGTGGCCGTACGGCCCCCGAGCCCGAGGCGCCCACCACCTTCTGCGCGCTGTTGCCGCGCATGCCTCAGTGGAAGTTCGCGGCACCCGGCGGCTTCCTAGGTCGCGGTCCGGCGGCGGCGCGCGCGGCGGGGGCGGCCGAGGCGCAGCCCGAGCCAGGGGTCCCCGCGCTGACCGCCGTGCTGGGCGCCTGCGAACCGCGCTGCGCCGCGCCCTGCCCGCTGCCCGCGCTCGGCCGCTGCCGGGGTTCCGCGACGCGGTGCGCACGGGGGACCCCAGACGTCGCCGATGAGTGGGCGCGCAAGGGCGGCTTCATCCACAAGCCGGCTCACGGCTGGCTGCACCCCGACGCCAGGGTCCTGGGGCCCGGGGTCTCTTACATCGTGCGGGTGAGTGCGCCCAGCCTCCTTCCCGGCACGTCGGGTTCGGAGACCCCCTCCAGTTTGGTCCCGTATCTCGAGAGCCAAATGAGCTCTTCCCCACTACCATGGAACCCCGTCTCCCGGTGCGCGCTTCTTGGCCGCCCCCACCCGCAGGCTCTGGGGTCCGGGTTCCCACGGCATCACGTGGGGAGGGGCGGGGAAGAGGGCGCAGGTGGGGGAGGAAACACACGCATGCGCAGGCTATCCCCCCCTTTGCTGTTGGGTGAGAGAGTCCTTAGGTGAGGACCAGGGAGGGGAACGGAGTACCCTATCACTCTCGGAGTCTCAGGGAAAGCGACTTTGCAGCGATGTAGTGGGGACACGCAAAGACTTTGGATGGAGCGTGGAACCTAAGCTCGGTGCTCAGGGTTCTACTAATGAAGCGAATGGACCTGACTGTTTATCCCTTTTATTTTGGCAGGGGTGGGAGGAAAGAGGGATCTGAGGAGGGGATTTGGAGCCCCGACTGCCAGCTCCCAGCCTGCCTTAATACTGGGATGTTACATGTGTGCACCGCTCCCGGAGCTTTATTCTTTGTTCTGTTTTTGAAACAGGGTCTCTTGTAGCTCGGGCTGGCCTGGAAGTCACTATGTAGCCCCTTGCTTCCACTTGGGAAATGTTGGGGTGGCAGTCATGCATCCCACCCCCCATCTGTGTGGTGCTGGGGATGGAACTCAGAGTCTTCTTTATGCCAGGCGAGGTCTGTGTACACTGAGCGCCATCCCCAGTCGCCCCACCACCAGGTTTTTATTTTTCCGTAAGGGATGCGGTGTGGGGGATGGTCTCCCACTTGCCTACCTGTCACCGCGGGCATTTTATCTTCACTTTAAGCCTCAACCCCTGTGTGTGCAATTTGATCAACCACTTGAAAGTAAGCTGGTGTGTGAGGCTCACCATAGGCACCCTAGTCCGTTGTCATGCCCACCACAATTTATGAGATGACAAATGATCCCAGAATGCCGTTTGTTGGCTGTCCTGGACCAGGATGCTGAGCGGGTGTCTGCGTCTTTCAATGTGTCCTGTTTTCCCCACCGTGATCCACAATGTCACTTCCTTCTTGTGTGAACTGGGTTGAGTCCTCCAATGTTTATGCCTTGGGGATCTGCAAATAGGACCTGTTTTGGAGGTGACCTCAGCTGTGACTGGTGGGGCACACCTGAAATCCCAGCATTCAGGAGGCTGCAGCAGGAGGATTGCTGAGGGTTGTAGGCCAGCCTGGGCTACATAGCCAAAGAAAAAGAAGTGGGCATGGTGGTGTACACCTTTAATCCCTGCATTGGGGAAGCTGTGAGCTCAAGGCCAGCCTGGTCTACATAGTGAATTCCAGTTCTGTCTCAAAATGCTCAAACATACAGAAAGGGAAGACTCAAACAAAGGGGGAAGTATGTTTGTTGTAGGTGTTGTGGGTTCAGGGGAGGTTTCCCTGGAACAGGGTGGGACCTCATGCACTGACTGAGACACAAGTGGGGCCAGATATGGTGGCTCACACCTGTCATTCTAGTACTTGGAAAGTGGGGGCAGTGGGAGCAGGAATTCAAGGTTATCCTTGGCTAGACAGTGAGTTTGAGGCTAGCCTAGGCTATTCGAGACCCTGTTATAAGACAACTGAACAGCTTAGAGAAGAGTTAGAGGCTAGAACAAGAGATAAGTCTCAACCCAAGGGCCAGTGGAGATTCCTGGGGACCCCCAGATGCCGTGGAGCGTCAGATGGAGCGTGCTGTCTGCACAGACCAGCCTCAAGAATGGAGTGATAATACGCTCCCGTTGTGTTCTGTCCCTCACCAGCCGTACTTTGATGCAGTAGGCAGATAACTGATAACCCTCCTGCCCTTCGGCCTTGACACCGTGTCCTCTGGGTGTGTGCCTGCTGCCAGCTGTGGCACTGGGTCCCTCCCCGCAGTCTCCTCTCTCCTGTGTCCACATGGTTTGATGTTCAGCTGGTTCTGGTGTCACTGTGAGAAAGCGTCCCATCGATGCTGCCTTCAGCTGCCTCTCACCCAGTTCCTCCAGCCTGTCCTGTCTGGTGGATACATGTTGAGAGTTCACATATGGTCATTGTTGGGGCTCCAAATGTTGGGGTGTAAGCAGTGTGGTATTTTGATCAGCCCTTATGGAGCAGTGACATTATAGAGGACAAGGGATATCTCTGGTCTCTGTCTGCCAGGTCTTTGATTGCATAGGAGAAGTGGATAATTGATGGAGGAGGGTCATCTGTCTATGTGTTACTTTCATTGGTTAATAAAGAAACTGCCTTAGCCCTTTGATAGGACAGAAAATTAGGTAGGCAGAGTAGACAGAACAGAATGCTGGGAAGAAGGGAAGTAAGTCAGTTGCCATGACTATCCTCTTTGAGAGAGACACAGGTTAAGATCTGTCTTGGTAAGCCACCACCTCGTGATGCTACACAGATTACTAAATATGGGTTAAAGCAAGATGTAAGAATTAGCCAATAAGAGGCTGAAACTAATGGGCCATGCAGTGTTTAAATGAATACAATTTGTGTGCTGTTATTTCGGGTGTAAAGCTAGCCGTGCGGGAGCTGGGTGGCGGGACGCAGCCCGCTGTTCCTTCTACATATAATAAATACACAAGAAGACAGCTCATGGGAAGACTGAAGGTCTTGATGGGGCAGGGATGGTAAAATTGTGTGACGTCTGTGGGAGTTGTAGCTTCTCTGGTCACGGTGCTTTGGAACATATGTCTAAGTGCTGAGACTTGAACTTGTGGAAACCTCTGTGCAGGGGGCAAATCTGGAATTTTCTAGGAACAATGGAATGATGTGGGATGCCCGTCTGTGTGTGTGTTGCTTTTATTGGTTGATAAATAAAACTGTTTCAGCCAGTGGCTTAGCAAAATAGAGCCAGGCTGGAAGAGAGAGGAGATGGAGTCAGAGGAGACACCAGGACAGAACTTTACCCTGTAAGCCACAGCCTCGTGGTGACACACAGACGAACAGAAATGGGTTAATTTAAGATGTAAGAGTTAGTAAATAAGAAGCCTGAGCTAATAGGCCGGAGAGTGTTGTAGTTAGTATGATTCTGTGTGATTGTTTGGGTCTGGGTGGCTGGAACAAAAGAGCAGTCTCCGATTGCAGTGGAAGACCTCGATAAGATGGAGCCTGGGGTTTCCAAAGGATCATTTCGGGGTATTGTCAGAACAGTATCATGGGGCACAGAGGTGTTCAGGGATTCAAGGGGGACCTGGAAGGTGTGGGGAGAGCTGACAGTGATTTGGACTGGGTGACTGGGGGTTATGCAGAATGGTGTCCATGTTAGAAATAGACAGGGCAGAAAGGCGTGTGGGGCAAAGCAGCTGAGGCGTCTACCTGCTGCCCAAGCTGAGGCTTAACAGTGTAAGCACGGGGAGCCTGTCTGGCCTCCTGGTTGACAACGAGAAGGTCAGAGCAAGGAACAGCCAAGTCACACGGGGATGATCACAGCGGTCCATCTGAGCAAGGCTCTTGCCCCTCAGAGAGGATGCACCATCTTTATTTACAGATAAGGAAACTGAGGCACATGGAATTGGGCCCGAGGTTGCTCTGTCAATGTCGGTAAGAGGCTCTGTCTAACCAGCACCCACCATGTTCTCTCATATGTCCCTATGGCCAGTAGACTGATGACTCCCACCCCCCAACATTGGGTCCCTGTGACTATAACCTGTGACTGAAGGAACTCACAGATGAGTTCAGGTCAAACCCTGGCTATTTAGATTTATCTGGGGACCAGTGTCACCACACTGTGATGTTTTCAGAGCTGCAGAACCCGGTGAAGCAGAAAGCCGTCTGAGTCTTTCCTAGGAGTGGAGATGCCAGTGTCCTGGCCACTGCCAGCCTGGTTCAGAGGCTCAAACCTGGAGGAGTGTGTCAGAAGAGAGAGACTCTGGGTGAACAGCTTGCATTGGCTAGCCCAGCAGCTTAGTCATGCACCCAGGTTGTGAGAAATTGGGTAAAGGTGCCCCTCCAAATTCATGCCCACCTGGTACCCCAGAATGCAGCCATATTTGGGCATAGCATCTCTGCAGATGTAGGCAGTGGAGATGGGCTTGGACTAGAAAGGCTAAGTCCCAAATCTGGTCCTCAGAAAATCACGGAAGACATGGGGAAGGAGGCTGTGACAGATGAGGCAGAGTGAGCACCATAGCTGCCAATCAAAGGACTCAGAGGACCGTGGCCACGCAGAAGCCTGGGAGAGGCCGAAAGGGCCCTCTGTAGGCAGCTCATCTCCAAGCTAGACCCTAGAGGAACCGGGTCCTGGTCTTTGGCCTCTAGAATGTGGATGGAAGTATTATAAGCACTATCCTTGTGGGAATTGTCAAGTTGTTTCTGGAGATCTAATCATCCTCAGGGTCTTGACTGTCCTTGGCTAGCTCCTCTCCTGGTGTCTGGGGTCCTAGAGAAAGGGTTTTCTTTCTTTCTTGTGGGCCACATTTGTGGTGCTTTTCCTGACTGACCCATCAGAACAGGGCCACATGGTTTCAGAACCACACTGACTGGGGCCTTTGCACATTTGTGTCCTGAGGTGTGGCAGCTGATGGTTGCTTACTCCATCCCCTTGTAGCATAGCCCTCCTGCCCTTAGTGTGTGTGTGTGTGTGTGTGTGTGTGTGTGTGTGTTATGCACATATGCATATGTACTCTCACTGGCCCATAGCTCATCAATTGGGTGAGGTTGACCAGCAAGCAAGTCCCAGAAATTCTGCATCTCTCTCTGTCTCCTACAGTGGGATTATCAGTGTGTCAGTGTATCAGTGTATACAGTGTGGTTATCAGTGTATCAGTGTATACAGTGGGGTTATCAGTGTGTATCGTGATGCCCCATTTTTTTATGTGGATGCTGGGGTTGTGAACTGAGGTCCTCATGCTGTGTGGCAAGTACTTTACTTATGAGCCATCAGCATCCCTGGCCCCCCCTAGGAGGACAGAGTGAGACAGGTAGGGGCCTGGGGCACTGACACTGGCAGAGATGGGTTAGGAATGAGGGATGTGGGAGCAACTGGGTCCTTCCAAAGCAGGGATCCTGGATAATGCTCTCTGATATACCTTGTAGTGAGATACACCTGATAGGGAGTCCACATTGTCTGTTTATCTTATTCTTCTCTATCCAGGAACTCACCATTTGCCGTCAGTCAAACACCTATCTGTTCACCCACCCACTTACCCACCCAACAATCATCCATTCATGACTTATCTAACCACCCACTCCTCTGCCCACCCACCTATCCACCCATCCATCTACCTGTAGATGGAAGTTTCTGTTCCGTCCAGTCCCGCAACTGTGTTTAACATTGAGTCCCAGTTAAACACAGAGGCTTATATTGATTATAAACTGTTTGACCTATTGCTCAGGCTTGTTACTAACTAGCTCTTATGACTCAGATTCACCCATAATTCTTATCTATGTTTAGCCATGTAGCTTGTTACCTTTTCTCAGCAAGGCATTCTCATCTTGCTTTCTCTGCTTCTGGATAATGAATGTGTCTTTCCTATTCCCAGAATTCTCCTAGTCTGGTGGCCCTGCCTATACTTCCCGCCTGACTACTGGCCAATCAGCATTTTATTAAACCAAAACAAGTGACAAATTTTTAGAGTGTACAAGAGCATCATACCCCACAGCATTTATCCACACATCCACCCACCCACTCCACCCATCTTCCCACTCATCCCCCTTCTGACCATCCATTTATCTCATAGGTGAGGTCCTCAGCTCATTCTTGTTTGTAGCTCCCCTGTACCTCTTCGCCTCTGAGTGCATGAACCCTGTAACATCATCACAGCAGGGTCCATGGCCTTGGCTTCCCAGCCTTCTTCCTCTTGTCTCTTCCACTTGGTCTCTAACCCGCTTCTGGCCTGGCAATGCTGCTCCATTTGCCTGGGTCCTCCCGTACTGCGCCCTTCTCTTGGTCATTACCCCGTGGGTCCAGAAGATGTGAGCTCAGAGTCTCCTTCCTGGGCAGGTCCTGAGTGTCCTCTTTGTACCCCTTTTTGCATGTGAGCAGCCTGGCTGGGATACAGGTCACTTCGTTGCTCCTTGCATCCTTAGATAACTGCTAGGGATGCATGCAATGTCCCTGTGATTCTGAGACCCTGTTCCCTTTGCTGATATCATACTGGAAAAATCACATGGTCTATGAGGAGCCAATCATTGCACTTTGGAGTCTCAGTGTCTTCCTGGTCCTCTGCTTGGAGGCTCTCCTGGCTGCTGAGTCCACATACCTGTGAGTGCAAGCTGGGTGTGAGCACGCCCTCTGTGCTCCTTCATGTTGAGTCACACGAATGTTCTCATGATGACTCCCCCTTCCCACCCAGCAGTAGAATTTGGAAATGTCATATAAATTCACAAAAATAACCTGCCTCACTTTTACCACTGTGCGCCATTTTTCTCCACGTGCCATGTTTGTTCAGCTTCTTCAACGCAGTGGGCAGCCGACTTAATATAAACTTCCAGAGAGCATGGGCAGATCTCAGTGTCCGCGTGTCCCACACGAGGTAGCTCCTTGGGCTGCAAAGCTGTTTATTTGCTGATGGTGAATTCGGCCAGCATGGATCACCCGGCCCCCTGTGTCTGTGGAACAGTCTGCTTCCTCTGCTGGGAGTACCTTCAGGGCTGGGACCCCTTAGGAGAAACTGAGGCAGTAGTTACGAGTAGAGGGCTATGGTGGGTGCTGTGCTGGGAGGGTCGGGATGGTGGGTGCCTCAGCTGTCTCCTCCCACCCATGGGGGATCTACCATGTGGCATGGTGCTGATGGGCTGTGGGGTAAAATTCTAGAATTGGAGTCACGAGGTGAAAGCGTGCATACATTGATCTATTTTATTTTATTTTAATCGAGAGCTGGTTATGATGGCACGTGGCTGCAATCCCAGCACTTGGAAGGTGGAGGCTGGAGGTATAAGGTCATACTTTATATAGTGAATTTTGAGGCCAGCCCGGGCTACAAGAGCTCCTGCCTCTCAAACAGCAAAATTACAAAATAAGCTGGGTGTGGTGGTGCATGGACGTCTTTCCAGCACTCGGGGGGTGGGGAAGCTACAGAACGTCTCAGACCCAGAAGTTCGGGGCTAGCCTCTGCACCAAGCACGACTCCAGAATTAACCAACGAAGCCTAAATCACGACAGTCTGGGGACACGCCTGGTTGAGTTAAGAGCCCTTCTTCCTAGTTCCCACAGCTGGGTGGCTCCCGGGAGCCTTAGCTTCAGTTCCAGGGCATCTGGTACCCTGAAACGTTACATGCACAAACCCACACACGCAGCCCGTGGATGGGGGCTGTGCTATGGCTGCCAAGATGGGATTGGAAGGAAGTGGCAGCAATTTCTGGCCACTTCCTCTTCTAGCTAGATTGCTCCTTTCCTATCATCGACACAGTTCCCCTATGTAGCTCAGGGTAACCTCAAACTTCTGATCTTCCTGCTTCAGCCTCCTAAGTGCCCCCATGCTGGCTTTACTTCCAGAGGGGAAGCTAGGTGGTGGATGCACGGAGGTGTCCCTTTCCACTGAGATGTTTGTCTAGAAAGAGCCCTACAAAGTTTCTTCTTCTTTTGAGACCTGGTCTTTATATCCCAAGTTGGCCTCAGGCTCCCTATGTAGCTGGGCTGTGGTGGTGCATGTCTTTAACCCTAACACTTAGGAGGCATAGACAGGCGGATCTGAGTTTGAGGCCAGCCTGGTCTACAGAGTTTAGTTCTGTGACAGCCAGGGCCACGCAAAGAAACCCTGTCTTGAAAAACAAAACAAAACAAAGAACAAATTCCCTATATAGCTGAAGATGATGGCTTTCAACTCCTGACCCTCTCACTGCCTCGTGCATTGTGGTCATGTGTGTGCCACCACACCGCATTTATGGGGTGCTTGGGACAGAGCCCAGGGTCTAATATATGCTGGGTGAGGGCTCTACCAACTGTGGAAGGTGGTTGGCTGATGTTCGCATCTTTGCCAACCAGATGGTTCCTGTCTGGATCTAGTCTGTGGGTGGTGACTGGACTCAATAAACGCATGTGCCACCATCCCTCTGAGAGCCTGGACACAGAGATGGGTGGGACTCAGTGGTAGGTGTGGGAGGGTGGATCTAGGACATCAGACACAGAGTCCTGGGATGGTGGCTGAAGATGTCGGGGAGGGAGGAGAGCTCTGGGGGGCTGGAGATAAAATTACGTTCTCTGCAGGAGTCCAGCTTCTGGGCTGGCTCATCTGCTGACTGACCGCTCTCTCTCCCCAGTACATGGGCTGTATTGAGGTGCTCCGATCCATGCGCTCTCTGGATTTCAACACCCGAACGCAAGTGACTAGGTGAGGCCTTGGGATGGGCTGGGAGCTCGGGTCACAGTTGGCCTCTCGAGGGTGGCATGGTGGGTTGGGGGTGACCTGCTGGGCACCCCTGATAGTAGACTGGGCTCAGCACCGGCCATGCTTCAGCTTTGCGTCTCAGCTCTATCCCTGGTTGTTGTGCACGGCTGCCATGGACACTCCCCTGCCTCCATTTTCCCTCAGCCTGCCATACTGTGGGGTGTGACTTCAGGAGGATGATGGGAAGGCCTTTGTTTATTTCATTTGCTGTGAACTTAAAAACCAAGACACAAAGCTAGGTGTGGAAGCTCACACCTGGAATTCCAGCAGTCGGGAGACAGAGTCATGAGGTTGGCCATCACCAGCCTAGCCTTGGCTACAGAATGGGACTGACCAGGCTAGCCTAGGCTACAGAATGAGACTGTCTCAAAAAACAAACAAGAATAATAGATAGGATTTATTGCCCCAGCCCTGTCCACCGCAGTTCATTGCTTTAAAACAACTCTGCATAGTGTTTTATAACCACCTGATCTATCGAGTTCCAGAACATTCCATCACCCTAAGAAGAAGTCCTGTTTTGAGCAGTTATTCCATCCCCCAACCCACCCAGCACCTACAAATCCCATTCCTGTGGCTGGGCATTTCTGAGCATGGAATCCACTGTGGCCTGTGTCTCTGTCTTCCTTGGTGTTGCTGTGGCAAAGTCCTGACAAGAACAGGGTCTGTTCAGCTCGTTCAAGGGAGACAGTCTACTCAGCCCCTCCAGTGCGTCGTCTGCTCCTCATAATAAATATGTAATAAGACAATAAATAAAAAGCTAAATCTTCTTGAGGGATCATACTCATATAAGGAACAGAGAGAGGTGAATTAATAAACTCATGTTTATGTTCACTTTGCTTTGTCCACTTGTACACAGTCCAGGATCCCCTGGCTAGCAGATGGTGCCACCCATAGTGGACATTCTCCCCACCTCAACTCAATCGAGATAATCCTCTAGAGGCGTTCTCTGAGGCTTACCCCTAGGGATAGACCACCTGTCTCACTGATCCTCACGATCCCTTCAACGCTGTGGTGTATGTCAGACCCTCACTCCTCTTCAGGGCTGGGTAATACCTCTGTGGGTGGGTGGACCATGCTGTGTGTGCATTCACCCATGCTGGACACTGGGTACCTAGGACCCTTCACTTTCCACCAGCCTGGCGTCCTAGTTCTGCCTCTGGTCTTTTGTACCACCCATTCTCATCAAGGCCAGCCTAGCCTCTACCTTGCAACACCTCTCAGGTGGGTCTTGAACTCATTGTCTTCCTGGCTCTGCCTCCTGAGCAAAGGGAAAATCACTCCTGGCTTCCCTTGGCTGCTCTCCTAGCCCTCATCCCTGCTGTTTCTAAGTTTGGTCTCATCCTACAGGGAAGCCATCAACCGGCTCCATGAGGCCGTGCCTGGCGTCCGAGGCTCCTGGAAGAAGAAGGTGGGTGTGGCTTGTGGTCCTGCAGAGCTGGTGTGTGTCTTGGGAGACTGAAGGAACACTGTGGCCACTGGGCCCCGCTGGTCCCAGGCATCTGACTCAGGTGGCTCACTGTACCCTCCTCCCAGGCCCCAAACAAGGCGCTGGCTTCCATCCTGGGGAAGAGCAACCTGCGTTTTGCTGGCATGAGCATCTCAGTCAACATCTCTGTGGATGGCCTCAACCTGTCTGTTCCTGCTACCCGCCAGGTGAGAGCCACCGCCCTCTGCCCACAACCCCACCTTTGCCCAACTTACAACCCTGCCATCTCTTCCCCGTCCACGTCCTGATATTTGCTCCCTCTGACTCTAACCACACACCCACATCCTTCACCCCACAGCCCAGCACCATTCTTCTCAGTCCTACACTTTCAAATGGGGTTTCTCTGTGTAGCTCTGGCTGTCCTGAAACTTGCTTTGTAGACCAGGCTGGTCTCGAACTCAAGAATTCTGCCTGCCTCTGCGTCCCGAGTACTGGGATCAAAGGTGTATTCCACCACCACCACCTTTCAGTTCAGTCCTATAATTAAGTCCCCACATCTGGCTCTGTCCACATCCCAACCCTTAGCCCTGCCCCTGAGTGCATCCTGCCTGCCCACCACTCCCATGGTGCCATGCGCACTTTCAACCCAGTCCACAGCGCCCCTTGCTCCACCACTGGTGAACCAACACCTGGGCCTTGCTCTCTGCTCCACCCATCCACAAACCCTCCACCCTTAGCTCCACCTATCTCAAAGCCCTCAACCACACCCACCCATCAGGCCTATAATCTGCAAGACCCTTAAGATGTGCAGAAATATCTGCTGTCCACTGAGGTGGAGCCAGGAAGTGGGGGTTGTTGTGTGCACGAAGTCCCCAGTAGCCGGGACCTGAAAGGTCTGCTTGCTCCTTTGGTGCAGGGCAAATTTGTCCACAGGTGTCTAGAAGGGTGCCTGGGCTAGAGTGCTCAGAGAGATGTGGGAAGAGTCTGGGGTCTGTCCTGAGAGAGGTGACAGCAGTATTGCAGACTGCCAGGAGCTGAGGGGCAGTGTAGGGCCAGCTGAGCAGTTGTCCTGGCAAGATGGGCCATGGTTATATCTCATGTGGGGTAATTAGGATAATCTGAGAGGCAGAGTGGGCAGGCCCTGCTGAGGGACTCATGGTGGCTAACAGACAGGCTGTGGGAAGACCTTGACCCCAACTGTAAGCACCTGAACCCCAAACCCAACTCTTAATTCTGGTTACCTCAACTCTAGCTCCAACCTCTACCCCAACCCCTAACAAAATCTCACCATGTAGCCTTGCCTGGCCTCAAACTCAGAGATCTACTTGCCTGTGTTGGGATAAAGACATGGGTCACCATGATTGGTTTCAGCCGTACTTCTAACACTAGCCCCAATTGCAAGCTACCCCAACCCCTAACCTTAACTCTAACCCTAACCAGGCCATCAGGTCTGTGGCAGACCTGGCCCTCTTAGCCGTGCACACAAATTCTCATTTTGCCCTGGTAGAGCTGAGACCCAAGGGAGTCTTGAGGTGGAATTTTATCTGCTAGCCAGGCACAGGCTGAGTCTTATCAACACTGGTTCCCGCTATAGCCCCTCAGTGAGCATTCCTTCCATCTCTAAGCCTCCTGGCTGGTGCTGGCGCGGGCATATGCTGCAGTGCAGGAGGGTGTCTCACATCAGCTATGGGACAAGGCTGGCCTTCCATCAGACGCAGGCGGTACCAAAGAAACACGCTTGTGGGCTGGGGCTCAGTGGGAGCGTGGTGGGTGTGGTGTCTTTTCCAAGCTTCCCAGCTGAGAGTGAGGTTCCCCAGCTCCAGAATCCACTGGTTAGTGAGTGGGGGTCTGGAAGGTGGGGCTACTCTGCCCCCCACACAAAGATTGGGAGCCCGCAGCATGGAGGCACCCACAGATGCTGCTGATATAGTGCAGAAGGGAGACCCCTCCTGACACAGGCCTGGGGATAGAGCAATGAAGGCAGAGGGCAGGGGACCAGAGCCTAGGGCAGAAGCCTCAGTTGGATGTCCAAGCTCCGAACCTGGTGGGAGGGACATGGCGTGTTCCATCTCATCCTGAGCCCATGGTTCCTGGGGAAGATGTGGCCACTGAGACCCCAGTTTCAGCTTTCTGAGCTTTCTGAATTTGGTTATTTTGAGTCTTAGGAGCCTCTCTTCTCCCCACTCCTCCCTCTTCCCCACTCCTCCTTCCTCCTCCCCCCTCTTCCCCACTCATCTCTCCTCCCTTTCTCCTTCTTCCCCACTCTTCCTCTCTCCCTTCTCCCTCTAGGAGGGAGTGCTTTAATTCTGAGGAAAGCAAATCTCTGTACAACTTTAGGAACCCTAATGACAGGGAACAGATGGGGTGGGGTTGTGTAAATGAATAGAAATGAACACGTAGCTGGTTCATCTTCAGAGACCAGAGCCTGGGATGGGCTGCTTGGGGCGTGTGTGTGTGTGTGTGTGTGTGTGTGAGGGTGCTGCCATTTCTACACTCAGGTGGGTACACAATCATGTGACTCCAAGACCCAGGCTTCCTGTACCCTCTTTAGACCCTGTTCTAGTCCTCATGGGGGCTGATATCCAGGTGGGACTCTTTGGCCTTAGCAATGGTGGACATCAGTCAGAGGGACATCGTCCATCCCTCCATGTCCGCCTGTCACCCGCCAGCTGGCCGTGTGCCCATGTCTGCTTTCCTGTCCTCACAGATCATCGCCAACCATCATATGCAGTCCATTTCCTTCGCTTCGGGTGGTGACACGGTAAGAAGGGACGGCTGGACCTCTGTGTCCTGTGTCTCTGCAGCCTTCCCCGGACCCCACCTCCAGGGAGCTGAACCTGCCTGATCTCTCCCACTGTCTCTCCAGGACGTGACTGATTATGTGGCCTATGTAGCCAAGGACCCCATCAACCAGAGAGGTGAGTTGAGCAGAGCTCAGGAGCCTGGGCCGGGGGCAGGGATGTGCTGGGGGATCACAGGTGCGCTGACATGTGACCTCCACAGCCTGCCACATCTTGGAATGCTGTGAGGGTCTAGCCCAGAGTATCATCAGCACTGTAGGCCAAGCCTTCGAGCTACGCTTCAAGCAATACCTGCACAGTCCCCCCAAGGCCATAGTGCCTCCTGAAAGGTAAAAAGAGCCCAGGGGATGGCTGCCTTTGCCTTCTCTTTGCCCAGAGTCCCTTGTGTGGCTGCTCCATTTTCAGTGGCAACCTCCTTGTCCTCATCCCATAGCAGATGGGGGTGGGGACGTCTTACACCTGGGTGCTGCCTGCTGCTATAGTACAGACAGCTGCTGGCTTGTGTGGCAGTCTTCCCGTCTCACCAGTGCTACTTGGGGAAGGTGTGGGTGTTAGCTGGCAGTGGGGCTGGGAAGGGAGGACCAAGTGTCCTAGCCTTGCTCTGGGCCCCCAGGCTGACAGGGCTGGAGGAGTCGGCCTGGGGTGACAACGATGAGGCTCTGGACCACAATTACTATAACAGCATTCCAGGGAAGGAACCGCCCCTGGGTGGGCTGGTGGACTCCAGACTGGCTGTCACACAGCCGTGTGCCCTGGCGACACTTGGAGGCCTCGGACAGGTGAGTCTCCACTCCCCTATGGGGCAGAAGGGCCCGGAGCTATCCTTGGGGTAGGTGAGTGCGAAGAGAGCCTGGCACATGCCAAGGTCACCATGCTTCTCTTGTAGGGAATGTCACCTGCACGGAGAGATGCCCGGGGCTTGCCGTGGGACATGGATCCCTCTGGAACAGGTAGGTGGTGCTAACCTTACTGAGTCTGGGGTCCCCTGAAATGTCCCATCCCCAACAAACCTCTCTGTAATTGTGTAATTGTGCCCCACAGCTGTGTGCTCCCTGATCTACCCCATCCTGCCATCTTTATTGCCTCACACAATGAGGTCATTACATTTAGGGGCACACTCAGCTTCGTGCACTTCAGAGCTTCAGGGGCGCTGCTCTCCTGTGAGACTGTGTCTGCTGCCTGTACCCCGACAAGGCAGGCGTATGACATTATCATATCGTATGATGAGTGGCTATGACTATGGAGGTTTCCAGAATCATCTGTGTACACTCTAGCGCTTCCTGTGTCTCCAGAGGGGGCTCACTCATAGGTGACACACTGGGCTCTTGTCCAGGTGTCAGCCCCTGTGGAGTCTTTCCACACCTGCATTCCACAGACCTCTTAATCTTTTCCACGGCTGTATAACACTCGTCCACACAAAGCAGTGTGACTTCTCTCTGGTGTGAGGATTACCTGGTGTCTTCTTAATCTTCCCACCTGGGCTGTGGCTTTGGCTCACTCCTTCCTCAGCACCCCCTTGAGCCGTCAGTAGTGTTCAAACAGCTCTCAGGTCTTGTCAGCCCCTCTCACTCTCTGCTGTATTATTATGATGATGATTTTTGGAGACAGGATCTCATGTAGCCCAGGCTGGCCTTGAATTTACTCTATAGCTGAGGATGACCCTGAGCTCCTGCTCACAAAAACGAGGCTTTTTCTTGAGACAGAAACAGAGACAAAAGAGAACCATGTGAGACAGGGTCTCGTTCTGAGCCTTAGCTGGCCGTGAACAGCACATCCTGCCAGCTCCCTGTGTTACAGAGCCTAAGTGACAGCCACATCTGGGCTCTTGGAGGGCAGAGCCGTGTGTCTTGTATCATGCTGATGATGCAGGCAGGGTTTACACTCCCCGAGGAGGGCTTGGCCACAGCTGATACCATCTGCTCCCCACTTCCTACCTGGGGTTCTGAGAAGTGCCTGGAACCACCCTTGGACTGAGAAATCTGCTCAGCTGAGCTTAGATGGGAGAAATGAATGTCAGGCTGTTCATGAGGTTGGCACGACCCCCAGGGACCCTGAGGGGTGAGGCTGAGGGGATAGGGTGTCCTGCTACCCCTGCGTGGGTGGAGGCAAGTCGAACAGCCTTCAGGAGACTGAGATCCATCTTACAAGTAAATACAAAGAAGACAAGACAAAAGACAGCACAAAGATTCAGATTTAATCTCTTATCTCCCAGGTAAAAGCTGAGTGAGGTGGTCCCTGTCTGGAGTCCCAGCATTGAGGACAGAGACTAGAGGATCCCTGGGGCTCATTGGCCTTCCACCATTTTAGTTTAGAGACCTTGTCTCAAATAATAAGATGGGTAGTGAGTGAGAAGACACCAGCACTGACCTTCAGCCTCCACGTGTACATATATACATAGACACACACAAAAGAGGTGGAGGATTTGCAGAGAGTGGTAACAGCTCAACCACGTGGTGGGTCACGTAGTGGCAGGATCATGACAGCCACGGTCATTACTGTTTAAACAGAGGGTCAATGTGAGCATCTAGCTCTTTGGAGCTTGGAGTCCCTCCCCATCCTCTGGCTGTGGCATAACTGGGCTCTGCCTCAATCTTGCGTGTGTGGCCAGCCTTTGTCCCCAGCTGCATGGCTCTTTACTCGTGTGAGAAGCCTCGGTTTAGCCCCTGTGGGGTGACAGAGGTGGTGTCCCCGCCCGCTCCTGCCTCCCTCTCTCTAAGTCCTCAGGATTTTCATCTCACCTGCCACCCTCCCTCCTTCCCAGCCCCACCTGGGGATGGCTACGTGCAGGCAGATGCTCGAGGGCCACATGACTACGAGGAGCACCTGTACGTCAACACCCAGGGCCTGGATGCTATGGAGTCTGAGGACATGTTCGAGGCCCCTCTGCTGCCTGAGGACAGCCCCAAGAAGGACCTGTTTGATATGCGTGCGTGGCCTATTCCCCCTCTGACCTGGGATTGCATGGGGGCGGTCCTTGGGAATCCAGAGGGTAGAGGGTCCCAGGTTATGAACCTCAGTCAGCTAGGGACAGACTTCTGTGCCATGCCTAAGCTAGTCTGCTGGGTGAGGGTGAAGCCCCTTCTGTGGGCAGCCCAGCCTCTGCCCACAGACTCACAGTCTGAGGGGAGAGCCCCGACCTCCTGTCAGCGGGGGCCCGTCGGTTCCCGCCTACTTGGCTAGGAGACCTCTCTGTCTGTCTCAGTCTCAGCTCAGGGTCTCACGTGGGGGTGGGAGAGCTAGTCCAGCTCTCTCCTCAGAAGCCCCAGGAAGATGACTCAGTCTGATGGCCCTGCTAATCTTTCCTCCAGAGGGGTTTGTAGCACTCCATAGTCTCATGTTCCCTGGGCACTGTCGGTTGCTGACTCTCAGAGCCTCCCCAGGTCCTTTCAGGGGATCTCCCATTATTGTTGTCTTTCTTTGGTGCGTGTCTGTGAGCATTTAGGTGCCAGAAGACAACCTTGGCTGGCGTTGCTCAGTGCTAGCTAACCGCCTTGTTCTCTCAGTGCCTGGGATTTACTAACTAGGTTAAATTGGATGCCCAGTGAGGCCCCGGGATCCTCCTGTCCCCATTTCTTCTGTGTTGGAGTTACCGGGACACACTGTTGTTCCCAGCTTTTTACATGGGTGCTGGGAATCGAACTTTGGCCCTCTGCTTGGCATTGCAAGAACTTACTGAGCCATTTCCCAAGACCTCTCGGTTGCGTTCCTCCTCATCATTGTGACTGTGGCATGAGGTCCCACGTGAGTGCCTGCTGTGTGCCCTGGTACTGGTTACAGAGCAGCAGGAGAACAGGTTGGGGCGAGCTCCCTGCAGAGGCGACAGCCATTTACCTGACTTCCATGGGAAGGTGAGCTCCCAGTTAGCACTTGGTAGCTTGGTCAGTGGGGCCTACTGAAGCTCCTGTATCAGGCATGTGGGTGCCAATCTGTGTCCCCTTTTGCTGCCCCCTTTTCTCGGGAGGGTCCTGAGACTGGGAGAGGTCACTTGGCTCACCGGTGACAGCTCCACAGAAGTAGGCATGTGTGGCCACTTGCTGTTACCAATCATTGGCCATACCAATGGCATAATGTGGTCAGCAATGAGAGACATCTCTGGGGGTAGAGGGCTGGGGTGAAGGGAGTGCTGTGTGCCTCAGCTTCTTCTGAAAACGCTTCGACAGTGAGTGGAACCAGTAAGCCTTGCTGACAATCCCCAGACTGGGGTTGTAGAGGCTGCGCCTAGCACCAGGTTGGGTCTCGTAAATTCTAGGTCTGGGCTTTTAACTGAGCACCTGTCATTCCAGCTAAGTAAGAGAATGAGACAGAAAGACAGAATTTGAGGCTAGCCTTGACAACTTGGTGAGACTCTGTCAAGAAGTAAAACAAGGACTAGGGACGTGACTGAGGGGTAAAGTCCTTGCCTAGAATCCCCAGGGAGGAGCTGGGGCGTGGTCAGGGAGTGGAGCCCCTCCTAGAATCCCCAGTGAGGAGGGACTGGGGTTGTGACTCTGGATTGCACCACCTTGCAAGCCCGAGAGCTTGCGTTCTGTCCCAGCAATAGAAAAAAAAAAAAACAACAACAACAACCCGCAGGACCCTTTGAGGATGCCCTGAAGTTGCACGAGTGCACAGTCGCAACAGGCATCACTGCAGCTCCGTTCCCTTTGGAGGACCAGTGGCCCAGCCCCCCTACCCGCAGGGCCCCCATTGCACCTACAGAGGAGCAATTGAGGCAGGAGCCCTGGTACCATGGACGCATGAGCCGTCGGGCTGCGGAGAAGCTGCTTCGTGCCGATGGGGACTTCCTTGTGAGAGACAGCATCACCAACCCGGGGCAGTATGTCCTCACAGGCATGCAAGCAGGGCAGCCCAAACATCTGCTGCTGGTGGACCCCGAGGGTGTGGTAAGCTGGCAGTTGGGGCAGGAGGGAGGGCAGGGGCCCCGACTTCAGGGTTGGTGCCATTCTTTAGATAATGGATCCCTTACTGTGGCAAAGCTCATTGGCATTAGCTTCTAGAGAACTACAAAACATTTTTCAGTTATTTTTTTTTTCTTCTGAGACAGATTTTCTGTGTAGCCCTGGCTGTCCTGGAACTCATTCTGTAGACCAGGTTGGCCTCAAATTTACAGAGATTCACCTGCCTCTGCCTCCTGAGTGCTGGGGTTAATCAAAGAGGATGTTGAATCCATATCTGTGACTCATGCCTGACATCCCAGCACTGGGTGGGGGGGGGGCAGAGGCAGGAGGATTGCTGTAAGTTTCAGGCCAGCCTGGAACTTCAGAGTGAGAACCTTGTCCCAATACAACAACAGTAATACACTTTAAAGGGGTTTCTACTTTGGGTTCACATAAGCACCTCTGACCCCCAGCCTCTCCGAGTTCCCAGCCTGGGTGTCTGTCCCACATGCAGGATGGCAGTTATGGTTTCTCACTGCATTGTTTACCAACTCAGCCTTGCTGGAATCAGCTGCTCTGGCTCCTGCTTAGTCTCACTGTGTAGCCCCGTCTGACTGACACTCTCTCTGTAGACTTCAGCCTACTTTGGAACTCAGAGCTCTGCCCTGGAGTGCTGGGGTTAAGGTGTGTGCCACCACACCTGGCTCTTGTTCCTTGTTCTTTTTTTCATATTTGTTATTATTATTTTATGTATGTGGGTGTTTTGCCTGCGTGTGTGTGTGTGTGTGTGTGTGTGTGTGTGTATGTGGTGTGTCTGTGGTGTGTGTGTGTGTGTATGTGGTGTGTGTGTATGTGATGTGTGTGTGGCGTGTTTGGTGGTAGTGGTGTGTATTATGTGGTGTGTGTGTGTGGTTTGTGTGTGTGTCTGTGTGTGTGTGTGTGTGTGTGGTGTGCAGTGTGTGTGTGTATGTACAGTATCCTCCAAGGCTAGAAGAGTATCCCAGAGGACTGGAGTTATGAGTGCCCACGTGGCTGCTGTGACTCAAATCCCGGTCCTCTGCTGCTCTCAAATGCAGAGCCATCTTTCTAGTCCCCGTCTATTTATTTATTTTTCTAAACCACAGACTGCCTCTTGAACGGCAGCATGACTGACCTTGGGTTTCCTCCGGCGTGGATATTGCTGGTGCCGTGAGAACCCATAAATGGCCATTTCTGAAGCACCCCAGGCTGGGGAAGTCCTTCTAACTTCATGGGGACTTAGAGGCCTTTTCTAGGATCCTGCTGAGGAAAGATTGGGGCTTGGAGCTTTCTCAGCCACTGAAGCCATAGTTATTTTACTGTCTAGATTAGTAATTCTCAACCTTCCTCATGCTATGACCCTTTAATACAGTTCCTCGTGCTGTGTGACCCCAACCATAAAACTCTTCATTGAAGCGTCATAACTCTCAGTTGTCCACTGTTGTGATAGGCGGGACATCTGACATCTGACCCCTGTGTGAAAGGGTTGTTCCACCCCAAGAGGGTTGCAACCCACAGGTTGAGAACTGCTAGTCTGGCTGGACCCTCGTGTGATTTCGGGGTGTCTTGGTTTCCTGGGGTTCTGAAGCACATGACCACCAATGATACAGCCTAAAAGAGGGCGGGACTTGTCCTGAGGAGAGCTCTGTGCCAGCCCTTTGCCGGAGCCTGGGAGTGGTTGGTGATTTCTGCCCTCTTTGGCTTGCGGACACATCAGCTCCGTGTCTTCTTCTTCTTCCTTGTCTTGTGTGCATACGCAAGGCATCTTCCTCTTGGGGCTTCCTTTCTTTCTTGAGGCAGGGTCTCACTGTGCAGCAGTGTTTGTCCGGGAGCTTGTAGACCAGGCTAGCCTCTGCCCTCTTGAATGCTGGGGTTAAGGGCATACACTTCCCCCCTTGGTCTCTCACTGAAGCTGGAGCTCAGAGATTTAGGTTGGCTGGTGAGCAGGCTCCAAGGGACCCACCTTGGACTGGATCTTCTCTTAGCACTGGGGTAACAGGTGCACACAGCCTTCATATGGAGTTGGAGCTCCAGATTCAGGTCTCCATGCTGTGCAGCAGGCACGTTACTGACCAAAACTCCTCAGCTTTTAAACTTTTTTTTAAAAAAATATTTATTTATTTATTATGTATACAATATTCTGTCTGTGTGTATGCCTGCAGGCCAGAAGAGGGCACCAGACCCCATTACAGATGGTTGTGAGTCACCATGTGGTTGCTGGAAATTGAACTCAGGACCTTTGGAAGAGCAGGCAATGCTCTTAACCTCTGAGCCATCTCTCCAGCCCACTTTTCAACTTTTTATTGTTATTTTTGAGATAGAGTCTACGAGGCTGTCCTCAAACTCAAAATCCTCCTGCCTCAGCCTCTCTGAGCACTAGGCTCATGGGTGTGCCTTATCACACTGGGCCTATGGTTCTGGAGTCTTGGGGCTGGCTCTCGGGTGGAGTCCTACGCTCCAGCAAGCGCGTACTCAGCAGGTCTAAGCTGGTGGGGGCGTGGCCTGTGGGATGCCATCAGGGATGGGTGCTGAGGTTTCTGCCCACAGGTGCGGACGAAGGACGTGCTGTTTGAGAGCATCAGCCACCTCATAGACTACCACCTGAAGAACGGGTTGCCCATTGTGGCTGCCGAGAGTGAGTTGCACCTGCGGGGAGTGGTCTCCCGGGAGCCATGAGCCAGGTGTGTAGTAGCCAGCTACAGCTGCTGTCTTCGGAGTGTTCTGTTCACCACAGATGGCTTTAGTATACTCGCTGGGTTGTGCAGTCATTGCCGCAACTCATTGTGGAACATCTTATCATTCCAAAGGAAGCCCAGCCCCTAGAAGCAGTCACCCCATCCTTCAAGGTGGCTGCTTGCCCAGGTCTCCTGTCTGGTGGAGGGTGGGTTTGGTTTAGCTTCGGATTTTGGTGTCAAGGGGATGAAGGGCTGAGTGAGAAGGAGGGGAAGATGTGATGCCCTCAGGCTCTCTGGCAGAACAGGAGGAGGGAGGTGGCTGTGGTAGGGGAGGGCAGGAGGTAGCAGCTGGCTGTAGGGCTGGGTGGGGGAAGAAGAGGGGCACTGTGGAATTTTCCCTGAAGCTGCTGGTCAGGTCAAGCTGTTCTTCATTCCCATGGCAATGTCTCCTTCCTGTCCCCCTCAGGCCTCCTGCCTGGGGGCCAGGGCTGCAGGCAGAAGTGCTCTGTGAGATGGAGGGTGTGGCCCTGCGGGCCTCTCAGATATCTGTACCATGCTGGGGCCGGTGATGTCACCCAGACAGGTTCTATTCCAGCCTCAAAGCAGTGAACCGAGGTGCCAAAGTCAGAGCTGTCATTCTCTCAGCGCAGTTCTGAGACAGGCTGTGAGGCTGGCAGCTTTGTCCACACAGAGAGTTTAAGATACTGCCCGGGGGCACACAACGGCAGCTTGGGGAACCCCAAGGCCCAGGAAGCTGGGTGCCCATGGCTACCAAGGCCTTTTCTGTTCAGCAACACATAGGTGGCTGTTGTCATGGACACCCTGCCTTCACTTCTTTCTGTCCACAGGTGATGATGGTTCTCAACACAGCTTCTACCCCCAGAGGCCCTTGCAGTGGCCTTGAGGGCACAGCCCTTTTCTCGGACCCTGAAATCACCAGAAAAAGAATGGCTGTCATTTCTCCTTCCGCATGAGCCTCAGGAAGCCACCTATTCCCAGCTGCGCTCGGCTGGCTGGGCCAGTGAGATAGAGTTAGGGTCCAAACCCCTGGTCCTGCCTGAGCCCCCACCCTGAACTTGGGTGGGGTTGTATAAACCAAAGACTAACCGAGTCGCCTTTAACAAAGACACCCCAATCGCAGGCCCTGTGCCTTTGGTCCCTAGTGGGGCAGAGTTATCAGGCTGTGTCTATGGGTGACATGCATACCTCTGTGTGTGCCCTGACTGGCTCTGAGGACCCAGATGCATTGTTGCCTTTGGGGGGATCAAGGTGCTTTTGAGTTTCAAACCCCTGGTGGGGGAGCAGCCTCGGGGCTCGCCTGGAATGGTAGGACATCCAGGTGAGTTAGAGACCAAGGAGCCTCACTGAGGTATGGTATCCAGTCAACTCTTCCAACTGTCACCTCCCCGGACCTTCAACTGTAATTAAACACAGTGTTGAACATTGCCGGCTGTGTCTGTGTGGACCTGCCAGGGGTTCCCGGGTGGAAAACTGAGGCCGAGCAGGAAGCTGTGCAGAGTCCTGGGGCTGGAGCGCCCTTCCGCACCCCGTGCCCCAACTCTCAACAACCCTCCGATTTTATTCCAAGATAAAGCCAGCTTCTTTCTCAATGTTTCTTAGCCCTTTCTTGGAGTCACTGTGGCTTACCTGCTAGGGGCCCTGCCTGATGAACAGACCCTGGACACAGGCAAGGATTGGGCTTCTCTGTGGTGTTCTGGAGTACATGTTGGGAAGGGCATGGGAGTAAAAACCTCCTTCTGCCCCGAACAAGAGATACAATAAAGGTAGAGTTCTCTTCCTCAAATACAGAGTGGCTGAGGGTCCCATCCCCACCCACCCATCCGTCTCCTAACACCCATTCACACGCTTATCTTTCCATCCACCCATTCATATGCCCATCATCCATTTGTCTTTTGGTTCATCTATCCATTCATATGCCCATCTATCCACGTATCTACCCACCACTCATCAGCCCATCCATCCATCCATCCATCCATCCATCCAACCATCCATCCATCCATCCATCCATCCAACCATCCATCCACCATCCATCCATCCATCCATCCAACCATCCATCCATCCATCCATCCATCCATCCATCCAACCATCCATCCATCCATCCATCCATCCAACCATCCATCCACCATCCATCCATCCATCCATCCATCCATCCATCCATCCATCCATGTCTTTCCATCCAACCTTCAGCCCTGTCCACACCCACCCAACCTTTTATCCACTTACTCATCTACCCACATACCAACTCATCCATTCATCCCACCACAGTCTTCAGCAGGGATGTAAGACTATCTCAGACAGTGGTCATTAAGTCACCACTTTACAGATAACATCCAGGGAGAGGACTGTTTTGGAGTCCAGGAAATCTGGACAGCTTCGTTGCAGACCGCTGCTGATCCCAACATGGAGGGCATAGAGTTCTGGGCAGAGCGAGAACATGTAGAGAGGGCCTGTGTGTGTGTGGAGCTGGCATGCCCAGTGAACAGAATGGTGCCCAGGGGTGGAGGATACAGGACTGAGGAGGCGCCAGAGAGGGCTGCTGGGCTGCTTAGGCTTGAGGTCATAAACTTGATTTCCAGTGAGAAGAGCCACTCTGGCAGGGACAGGAATGTCTGAGGGTTGGACTCTGGAACCTGGGTCAAAGAGGTCTAAACTAGCTTCGTTCATCCATTGGTGAATCTTCATACACTAGGTTTTTACAAGGTCCAGCCCCACTCCTCTCTGAATCCCTTCTGGTGCCTCTCAGGACATGTACTCACACCGCCCTGAGTTTAGGGACGTCGGTCTCACGGTGCAGGCTAGGAGACGGATGCTAGTGACTCACAGAGACCCACGCATGGTGAGGGGTGACAAGGATGGCCGAGCCGCCAGGCCCCATTATCTTCTTGTCACTGAGCTGAGCCATGGGTGAAGGCAGCTGGGGCCAACCCTCCTGTTTAGGACTCAGGCTCCATTCTCCAGGAAGCTCAGGTGCTTGGCTCTGGGGATTCCACCCCCAGTCCTACCGTTCACACCAACTACTCAGCAAATACTTGCCCCGAGGATCTCAGATGAATGTGCCAGAGTTCTGAGTTTGAATTCTGGGGTTTTCTTCCTCTGGAGTGCCCATAGGTCCCTTACTCTGAGACAGGAGGCCCAGCTTCCTGTGGGCCTGCCACACACTGCTCATGTCTAAGTGAACAGGCTGTAGGGCAGGAGCCGTCAGGCCCCCCTGATCTGAGGCAAGACTTCTCTTGTTAGAGCTGTGTGGGTACAAAGATTGGCACCAGGTCTTGAGCCCCACACCTTCGTTGTATATAGCACTGCATTGTGTTTCATGTGTATGAGCGTTTTGCCCACGTGTATGTCTGTGAGTCATATGGGTACTAGGAACTGAACCTGGATCCTCGATGAGAGAATGTTCTTTTAAGCACTGAGCCATCTCTTTAGCCCCAGACAGGAGCAAAATGGCACACAGACCTGAGAAATGCCCCTCCCACTGACCCTGGGGGCTAAGGTTGTGCCGAGCAGGAGGTGGCAGACTCAGGACTGTAGGAAGAAGCTGGATCAATACCACCTGTTCTAGGAGCTCTCTCCAGCATGAACTGAGCCTGAGTCCTAGATAGGAGGGGGTTGGCCACATCTGCCTCTGCCAGTGGTTCTGCTCAGAAAGAGGCAGACGGCTTTGTTGACCAAGCGGCTCCTGGTTGCCATCTGCCAGCTGGAAGGGCTGGGCTCCCTCTCTGCAGGGTGGGGTCCATGGGGGCCACTTCCAGATATCTTTCCCCATGGCTTCAATTTTAAGCTTCCGAACATAACAGGGTGCAGGGGACAGCGGCTGGGCTCAGCTGTTGGAGTCAGCCTCTGGAGTCCTTAGCTGAGAGGGTTGGCCAACACCCTTCGCTAAGACACTTGATCACCTGCAGAAAGCTTGGGAAAAAATTCCAGCCAACATCTCTTAGGCTCTCGGGGACTCTCAGCAGTGGACAAATGTGGTCTGTGGGATCACTGAGGGACAGGGAGTTTGGAGGCACATGGCAGCAAGTGCATATGGCCACAAGATTCAGTCTGGCTCCTAGGCACTGTGACCCAGTAGGTACCCGTAGTTTGAGCCCTGGCCTTACCTTGCCAGGTCTCTTTATCTGCCATGACCAATGGCAGTTTCTTCCATTCCCCTGTAGATTTCCTGCCACAGGTTTTTGTTTTTGCTGTTGTTGTTTTGTTGGTTTGAGACAGGGTTTCTCTGTATAGCCATGTAACTCACTCTGTAGACCAGGCTGGCCTCACAGAGATCCACCTGCATCTGCTTCCTGAGTGCCAGGATTAAAGGTGTGCACCACCACGATCGGCTTGCTACAGTTGTGTCATGGAAAGCCACATACCCACACTGTCATTCTCCTGTGTGCTAGTCTGTGGGTACCTGTCTTACTGGGCATCAGGATGGCCATCAGATTGTCTCCAGCATCTGGGTCATTTGGTCATAGGAGGGTCCTAGATAAATGTAGGCCATGAAAGGTGCATTCCCTCAGGACCTGACACTGAGCTGTGGAAACCTAGTTAGTAGTGACCAGGCCTCCCTCTAGGTAGTCCTTCTCCTAGAAACTTTCACCTCATCTACAAACCGCTGAGCACGACTCCCTGCTGAGTGGCCATGAGAACCGAAGATGGATAAAGTCATTTAGAAGCTGATTGGGACTCAGTTCCCAACTCCAATCCTTATAACTACTATGCTCCTCAGAGGTGAGGGGCGGTGCCCAGACCGGAAGTGGCACAGCTTGCCTCAGCTGGGTTCAGTGCCACAAACCCTGCCCCTCAGCTCCCCATCCAGTCTGTATTCCACTCAGTCTAGTACCAGAGGCCCAGATCAGTGCTGTGGGGTCCTGCTCAGGACCACAGGCCATACAAGTTGGTATCAGGGGGTTCAGCCCAGAGCCCAAGACCAGTCCCACACAGCTGGATCCGCCCCTGGCCGTACGAGTGGGTTCCCCTTACCCTCTCAGTGTCCCCACCTTGTGCCAGACAATTGATCCAATACTACCGGCCCTGCACCCAGGCCCCGACCAACAAAGTCCTGCCTCTCCTGCCAGCCCCGCCCCTTCTTCAAACTCCACCTTATTTTAACCAGGAGCCCCGCCCGTCATCAACCCCGCTCCCAGTCTGGTCCTACGTGCAGACCCCGCCCTATTTATATTAGGAACCCCGCCCCCGATTCTCCACCCTCGGCCGGTTCCGGGAGGCCCCGCCCCTCCCGGACTGCGGGGACGCGGGCGCGCGGCCACATTCGGAGGAATACGGCTTGGTGGGCGGTTTCCCGCGCCGAGCGCAGAGCTGGCTCCTGCGCTGCTGCCTCGCTCGCAGCTGCGCCGGGCCCGCAGCCGAGCCCCGCGTTCCGGAGTCGCCAAAGCCCGCAGCAGGTGAACCCGGCGCGCTCCGAGGTGCCCAGACCCCGCGCACGAAAAGCCGGGGGCGCGGTCACCTCGCTGCGCGGGATCCAGGACCGCCGGCTCCCCCCCCCCCACCCCCAACGCAAGGCGCAGCAGCTGAGCGAAGCCACAGGTGGGTGGCAGCTGGGGGCGGGGCCGGGACAGCTCAGGCCTGTGGTTCCTGGGGGAGACCCCGAGCCCTTCAGGTGGGTGGGTAGGTGTGCGGAATACAGGCTGGGGCCAGCTGGCCTGGGAGGCTGACACTACTCAGGGCGCTCCAAGCGCTCAGCGCGTTCCTGCATCACGCTGGCCTCGACCCTGACAGGTGATGCCCACTGAACCAGATGGCAACCCCATGGGGCCCTGGCAGATGACCTCCCGCCCTGTGTAAAGTGCCGGCCCCTGACAGTTCTGACAATCATTTTACACCTGGGCTCAAATACCAACCTCTTGGTAACCCCAACAGGTCCCACCCTCTGACAGATGGCATCTGAGTACATCTGTCACCTCTGATCCCTATTTTTTTTTTTTCTCAGACTCCCTGGTCTCTTGCCTGTTGTCCTCATAAGAAAGACCAACATGTGGTTCTTGGAACGGCTTCGGGGGTCTGGGGACAATGGAGCCAGCCGCGGGGTGGGTGGCGAGGCAGGGGACAAGGCCTCCAAGGGCCCTCTATATAGTAACGTGCTGACGCCGGACAAGATCCCCGACTTCTTCATACCCCCCAAGCTGCCCTCAGGCCCTCCAGAGGCTGAGGGGCAAGCAGACCTGGGCCCATCCACTTCCGAGCAGAACCTGGCTTCACCTGGGCCCCGCCGAGCACCACGAAGCCCCCGGCTGCCTGTCAAGTTGGCCTCAGAGAGCCGGAGTCTGCTGAAGGCAGCCACACGACACGTGATTCAGATAGAGAGCGCAGAGGACTGGACAGCAGAGGAGGCCACCAACGCCGACCCCCAGGCACAGGGTGCCATGTCGTTGCCCTCTGTGCCCAAGGCTCAAACATCCTATGGCTTTGCCACACTGGCTGAGAGCCCCCACACCCGACGTAAGGAGTCCCTTTTCCACAGTGAGCACGGGGCCCTGGCCCAGGTGGGTTCTCCTGGTGCTGGCCGCCGGCGAACAGGTGCCAAGGCCAATGGGGGTAATGGGGGACCCCGGGAGGCTGGTGGGGGCCTGATGAGTCCTAGTCGCTACTTCAGCGGCGGGGAAAGTGACACGGGGTCCTCTGCCGAGTCCTCTCCCTTCGGGTCCCCTCTGCTCTCTCGCTCTGTGTCGCTGCTCAAGGGTTTCGCCCAGGACAGCCAGGCCAAGGTAAGCCAGCTGAAACACTCGGTGGGCCGCCATGGCTCCCTGTCTGCCGATGACAGCACCCCAGACACTAGCCCAGGTGTCCGTCGCCGCTTGACCCGCAAGGCTACCCCGGAGTCAGGACCCGAGTCTGGCCAGGCACCACGTGGAGAGCACACAGTGCGGATGGGCACCAGGGGCAGTGTGAGGCTGCTGGCGGAATACGAGGCGGCTCAGGCCCGCCTGCGTGTGCGCCTGCTGGCGGCTGAGGGTCTGTATGACCGGCCTTGTGATGCCAGGAGCATCAACTGCTGCGTGGGGCTGTGCCTGGTGCCCGGGAAGCTGCAGAAGCAGCGGAGCACCATCATCAAAAACAGTCGCCACCCCATCTTCAACGAGGACTTCTTCTTTGACGGCCTGGGTCCGGCCAGCGTGCGCAAGCTGGCCCTCAGAATCAAGGTGGTCAATAAGGGTAGCAGTCTCAAGCGGGACACAATCCTGGGGGAGGAGGAACTGCCACTGACCTCGCTGCTGCCCTTTCTGTGAGGTCACTGGCTCCTCCCCCTCCACATTGAGCTCATCGGAGTGGGTGGGGGCGGGGCCTGTGGCCCTGTGTTTCCTTGGGTCTCTCTTAGTGGATTGCTCTTTTCATAGAAGGAGATGGGCTGCAGGCGCAAAGCATTGCTCTGCCGGCCGGCACCCCTCCTCCCCCTTCCCATTCCGTGATACGTCTTGGCCCTTTCATCTTGAGTTGTGGGGTTCTTAGCGGTCCCAAGATCCCAGGTACCTAAGGCAACCGGTACCCAGAGATTAGTTCCCCGAGTGGGGGCTGGCCTTTTCCCCCTTCACTGCACAGAGGGTGTTTTCCCTCACAGTCTGGTTGCTACACTCTCTGCTCAGATGCTCCGAGAACCCCTCATCTGTCGGAGGTCATCCTCCCTGACCAGGCTGGCTCCAGGTAGACCCAGCCTCTCAGGTTCTGGGGCTGGTGTTCCATTCTGCCTAGAGCTGGGGAGACTAGAAGGCCAGAGTGCGTTAGGAGCCGAGAGTCGCAGTGTCTCTTGGCTGTTGATTCTTTGGCGCAGGATTCTCTTCACTCCTGGAACTTCTGTCTCAAGCCCACGACTCCCTCCCCACTTGGCAGGCTACAAACAAACTTCCTTTCCAGGGTGCCCCTTGCTCCAGAGTGTAAATAGGCTTTGGTGATGGGTGGGAGGGACAGGTCTGGGTTATATGTGGTTTCCCCGCATAGGAAGCCCTCCTGGGGTAGGATCCTGGCTCCCTGAACAGCGGCTGTGTTCTGCACAAACTAAGACTCTGATTAAATGGACTGCCTGTTGGGTCCTGGTGGACCAGGAAGGGCCCAGTGTCCTTCCTCTTTTGCTATCCTCAAACTCTAAAAGCCCAAGTCCCTCTAGAGAAGAACTGGGAGCTGATTCTTTAGGGAACCTCTAGGCACAGCCGAGTTGACTCTTCCCTGTGCCTGGTCCCCACTGTCTCTGTAACTGGGCTGGTCAGCTGGGGTGATGGACAGAGGGCGCACGGATCACCTGCTGTTTCCCGCTTCCCATCCCC
Source organism: Arvicola amphibius (assembly GCF_903992535.2). Lineage (NCBI taxonomy): Eukaryota > Metazoa > Chordata > Mammalia > Rodentia > Cricetidae > Arvicola > Arvicola amphibius. The sequence goes on from NC_052047.1 coordinate 100,383,665, forward strand.
TATGCTCCGTGGGCTCCCGTTTTCTACACCCTGCACTGTTCGATATCTTTGTGTTTGCAGTTGACTGTGTGCGACTCTTTAAGACGCCTCCCACGATGTGTTTGTTTATAATGCTGTTTTTAGTGTAGTAAAGGTGTTTGGGGAGTGAGGGGGTGCAGGTCTGCTTGCTTTGTGTTTAATAACAACATAGTTTCGCTGTGGATGGTGGTTGGTGGGGGGGGAGAGCCTTGGGTGAGGAAGGCCTTTCTCACACTCCTACTCTCTGTCGCTTGGGACTGCCGGACAGAGAGGGAGGGAGGCCCCAGCCTGTGTGATGAGGGACTCACAGATCCGAGTGCTGGGCCCTGTCCTCACCCTGCGTCCACATCAACAGATCCTAGTGCTGGACCCTGTCCTCACCCTGTGTCCACATCAACCCATCCTGTCCTCCCCATAGTCCAACTGTCTGGAGGGGGTTGAGAGCAGAGCCTTGTCAAACTGCGGTCCTCAGAGAGCTGTCTCTGTTTCCTCCATTTCCAGGTCCTGCCAGATGCCTAAACCAGGAACTGACCTGGCTCTTTCTGGCCCACTGAGGCTCAGGTCTCCAGGCTGCTTCCCCCGGGTGGTAGGCACTTCCTACAGGAAGCCCTCTGGGGCCTCTCAGCTGGAAACAGGGTTTTCTCTGCACTAAGTCACTGTGTGGCCATGCGTCTGATACCAGTTGGGACAGGATCATCTAGTCCTTGGGAGTCACCATCCCCATGCACACATGTATAGGACATCCAGTGTGCTGGGTGAGGATGCCTTAGATGGCAGCAGACTGAGGAGAGAAGATCCCACTGCCCCTCATCTCCTTGCTGGCTACTCTGGTCAACATGGGTTCCTGTGGGTGGGAGGGACCCATGCTAAGAGGGAGAGCTACCATACTGTGGCCTGTGGCCTGTGGCCTTGTGCTAAACCTGGGCATGAGTTACAATATTAGAGGAAAGAAGATGGGAAGTTTGTGACCACGTGTGGAGGCCTGGGCTGGCCGGTCCTTGGCTACAGAAGAGAAGCAAGCAGAGCCTAGGCTGGGTGTCCTGATGACTGGAGGCTCAGAGCCTTGGATTAAAGGCCTCCTAGATTTTCAGGACAGGGCACAGCTCCTGGTGTCCACCTAAGGCCCTGCGGCCTCTCTAATGCCCACCAAGGACCTCATGTCCCTATCTGCCCAGGACATGATCCCTGTGTCCCTCTGACCCCAGGACATGATTCCCGTGTCCCTCTGACCCCAGGACAGAATCCCTGTGTCCCTCTCTGCCCAGGACATGACTCCCGTGTCCCTCTGACCCCAGGACATGATCCCTGTGTCCCTCTGACCCCAGGACATGACCCCTGTGTCCCTCTGACCCCAGGTTAGGATCCCTGTGTCCCTCTGACCCCAGGACAGGATCCCTGTGTCCCTCTGACCCCAGAACATGACCCCTGTGTCCCTCTGACCCTAGGACATGATCCCTGTGTCCCTCTGACCCCAGGACATGATCCCTGTGTCCCTCTCTGCCCAGGACATGACTCCTGTGTCCCTCTGACCCCAGGACAGGATCCCTGTGTCCCTCTGACCCCAGGACAGGATTCCTGTGTCCCTCTGACCCCAGGCCAGGAAGCCATGTCCCTCTCTGCCCAGGATAGGATCCCGTATCCCTCTTTGCCCATTAGTCAGTTTGGCTCACTGCCCCAGGGCACATAAGTCCTCCTGCTGCCTTGGAATCCCCAGCAGCCGCTGTTGCCGGTGACCAGAAGACCAGTACCGCCGAGGCCGAGGTCCTGGGATGTGTTACTGGGTCCACTGGACATCTCCTGGGATTTTCAGGACAGGGCACAGCTCCTGGTGTCCACCTAAGGCCCTGTGGCCTCTCTAATGCCCACCAAGGACCTTATGTCCCTATCTGCCCATTCCAGAGCTAATGTCATCTCTCAGAAGCAAGTGTTGTGTGAGTCACCCTGATACCCTGTGTGACTCTGAATAGATCAGTTTGCACACTTGTGTGTTTGCATGTGTTCACCTGTGTCCATATGTAATGGGAATGTGTCCTGGATGGCTGTTTCACCCTGCGTCTGTGTCGGGCAGGGGCTTCCCCACACCAAAGCACATGAATGGTGTAGCATGAATTCTAGTTGCTTTTCATAAAAACCTGGAGCCAGATATTAGGGAGTAAAAACTGAGAGATCAGAGAAACAATGTGGCCAGCCACTAGAGAGACCTTTTACCTCTACCAAATACTCAGACCGAAGGGATCCCGTACTCAGACTGTCCTCTGACTGACTGCTCCAGACTGCAATTGTCTCCACCAAACGTCACACTGCATCTGAGCAGCTGTCTCCTCCCGCCCTACATTCCTCCCTCTGCCCAGCCCCGCTTTATGTCTCCACTTCCCTAGTCTGGGATTAAAGGTGTGAGCCACTGAGCCACCACTGTTTGTCCCCTAGTGTCTTAGCTCTGCGCTCTGGTCTCAGGTAAGCTTTATTTGTTAAAACACAAACAAGATATCCCTACACACAGGTCCTGCATGCCCATCCCGTCTCTCCTGAAGATGAGAGCCCTTTTGAACCTGGTCGCCTCTCTGCTTCATGCTGCCTAGGAGGACACGAGGGAGCACGGACAGTGTCCAGGGTTGCCTGGGAGAACTTTTCTCTGCCTTGTCCCCAGGGGACTCAGGTCCCTCTGGTCTGTGGTGATGACAAAGGCAGGTGAGTGTGAGCACACAGCCCTGCCCTGCCTTGAAGATGCAGTGGACATCCAGGTCCTCACAGGTGGAATCCGAAGCCTTTTAGTGGATTCCACGCACAGCGGACGTGCCTTCTTCAGATGGGACCAGCGTAGGAGGAAGAGGAACTGAGGGTGAGGGTTACATCCATGCTGGCTCCCTGGGTCCAGCTATGCTTGAAGTCCATGACTGGGCATCCTTGCAGCTGGGAAAGGCACTATGCCTCTTTTGTGCTCCAGCCTGATGAGTTTTGCCAAGAACAGCAGTGCAGTGGCCTCATGACTGAGGGGTGAGGTCCCTGTCCTGGGGAGCCCCAGGAAGAAGCAGACAATGGATAGAGCTCCAGAAGCCTGGGCTGTGGATGTTTGGAGAGCTCTGGAGGAAATGAAGAGGGCATGAGCCTCCTGCCCGAGATTTGTGGAAGGCACTAAACCGAGGAAGGGTGTGAGGAAGGGCCACAGGGATGTCTGGTTGATGCCCTGCTGGCCCTGCTCCCCAGCTTTCCAGGATCTTTGGAGCCCCACCTGCCGCCTCCTCAAGTCCACTCACTGGAAAGGCATGCTGTGGCTGCCTGAGGGGCCTCCCTTCGTCTCCATGCTCCAGCTTAAGCCTCTATTTTTCCATTGACTGTGTGGGGTTCCAGCTGAGCATGTGATTGGTTTGGAAAGCCTGTGTGTGGTCTAGAGTAACCTTGGGCTCACAGCTCAGTGCTCTACACTGCAGTGGTAATGAACACAATCATATTAGGTGGTAATTGCAGGTTGTCTGAGACAGTGGCTCCCTGGATGGTGATCCCCCACTTCCCTCCATGCTCTGGGTAGGAGGGGTCTTGGCTGTCTCAGCTGACTTTGGGTTTCAAGCTGCTGGAGTTGTGTGTGTGGGGGTGACGGCCGCATAGCAGTGAACGCGGTGTTTACAGGGTGGTCTGTGAGCTGCCAGCTGGCATCCACTTTACAATGGGCTGCTATAAGTGCCCAAGTTCAGGGCTGCAGATAGTAGGACTCAGGTTCAGGGCTGCTCTGTGTGCAGCCTTGGCCTGCATCCTGGGACTCTTCTGTCCTGATGGTGGTGTGGGAGGGATAGAGTCTGATACACATGGCACTGGCTCTGCTCACGGGAGGGCCCTGGTGGGAGTCAGTCTCTCCTGTTGTCGGGAGGGAGAGAGGGCTAGGCTGGGCCTGGCTCCTGGGAGAGAGGTCTGGGAAGTCTACTGGGAGTCTTGACTGACATGGGGAGGGCTTTGGGTCTCAGGTAATCAGTCTTGACTTGATCATACTGCCTTGGCCCAGAACTCACGTGCCATGCCATGCCATGCCACATCAAGCCACACTACGAGACCTCAGTCTAGGGTATAATAAGAAGGCAGCAGAGATGTTTTTGTCCCTTTCCAGGCTCTGGGTTTTCTTAGAAAGGAATGAGGTCAAGACTTGTGACCCATCGGCCACATGATACAGCCAGCTGTGTGCAGTCAGTGCTCAGCACATGCTGGCTGCACACAGCAAACCATGCCTTCTGGGCAGACAGAAGGTGCTCCGTCCGCATTCATTAGCTGGCATTCAAGTCTGGCTCCGGAGTCTCTGGTAGAAGGTAGGAGCCTATGGGGACTCACGTTCCTGGAACAGTGTCCCAGATGACACCCCCAACCCTCTCTCAATTTGGGCAGGTATGTCATGATCCCCATGGCCACGTAACAGCAGGATGCGCTTGTTTTTTTCCTCGCCTGCTCTTAATTAGGTCCTAAAGAAACCCAGGACAAATGGCTGACTGTGGTGCCTGTTAACATACAAAATGCGCACTGGGCACCAGGCTCCTTCTGCACCCGTGGCTCCTCTCTGCTCTTCTCACCCCAGCTTTCTAAGAAAAACTGTCATCTTGGCCACATGCTGTCTTGGTTCTTGATTCCTCTTGATCTCCTGCTCTTGGCTCCTGGTCCCCATCTCTTGCTTCTCTCTCGTCTCTTCCCCACCTTTCCCCTATTCTGCTGGCCATGTTCAATCTGCTGCTTTGACTCTCTGCTCTGTCCTCCTCCAGATGCCGATGACTGAACTCTCTGTAATATCTACAGTAGGAACCGTCTCCTCGACTATGCCTCCCAGTGACCGTGTCCTTGTTCTCATTCACTCTTTGCTTACTCTGGGAACCTGCCACCCTGCCGAGGGGAGGTCCAGGCAGCCAAGTGGCCAGCTGGCAGCACACAAGAACCTAACCTCAGTGGGACAAGGGCTAAGGGCCCCTGTGTGCCTGAGCTCCCGTTCAGTCCAGTGCTGTGTCACCAGAGAGGGTGAGACTAGGGGCTTCCTGGAGCGGGAGGGGACAGGAGAGGGAGCTGTGTGAGTAGCAGCAGGGAGTGAAAGGTTGGGTTCTGAGCAGGGAGAAGCCTCTGGGTATAAGGTTTTTAAGAAATATTATTGTTATTATTATTATAGCATTCTTGTTAGGTTTCCTGGGTTTTGGCAGCAGATGAATAAAAAGGAAAGGGCTTGGCGCCTCCGAGGTGTGGTGGGGGAGAAGGTTACTGTAGATACAAGGGAGACACAGCCAGAGGCAGGGGCATGACCCTGAGTCAGGGGAGAAGTGGGGGAGGGGAAGAGAGAGGCAATCAGGTGCAGCAGCCACGAGGTTCAATCGAGAGCAGTGTCACCAAAACGGCTGGATTATATAGGGAAGGCCAGCCTAGCCCCTAGGCTGAAGAATTTAGGGTAGGGACTAGATATGCCAGCCCGAAGGGCCCTGTAAGAGAGAGGGACTGAGGGTTGCTGGGAGAACCTGGAGGCCAGGTCTGCTTTGATATGTTAATGGACACCAGCCTTTTGTCCTGGGGTTGAAACCTAACAAGTATTATTATTTTATTCATGAGGCAGAGGCAGGTGGATCTCTATGAGTTTGAGGCCAGGCTGGTCTACACAGCAAGTTCTAGGCCATCCAGGGCTGCATAATGAGATTCTGTCTTGAAACAGATTTTTTTATATTTATGTATTTATTTAGTGTGTATATATAGTGTGTGTATGTGTGTGTGTTTGTATGTGTCTGTTTGTATGTGTGTTTGTATGTGTGTGTATGTATGTATGTGTGTGTTTGTATGTGTGAGTGCATATGTGTGTGTTTGCATGTATGTGTGTGTGTTTGTATGTATGTGTGTGTGTGTGTGTGTATGTGTGTGGCAGTCAGAGGACAACTCATGGGAGTTGGTTCTCCCCTTCCACCCCATGGGTCCCTGGGCTCAAACTTAGGTTGTTAGGCTTGGGTGCAAGGGTCTTTACCCATCTTGCCAGCCCAGGCAATGGGTTTTGATGATATTTTAAAGGATTCCTGCTGTGGGACAATGGTCTTTTACCATGTAAAGATTTATCAGTTGTATTGCTTTAATAAAACACTGATTGGCCAGTAGCTAGGCAGGAAGTATAGGCAGGGCCACCGGATAGGAAGTAAAGGTGGGGTGACCAGAACAGGAGAATTCTGGGAAGAGGAAAGGCTGAGTCTGTAGTTGTCACCCAGACACAGAGGAAGAAAGATGAGAATGCCTCGCTGCTAAAAGGTACCAAGCCAGTGGCTAACATAGACAAGAATTATGGCCTGGGCCAACTGTGTGTTAGAACAGCTGTGGGACCAGGTGGGACAGAACAGCTGTGGGACCAGGTGGGACAGAAATCTGTCAGCAGATTTCCCCCACCTACCCCGCTGCTGCCAGATGTCTGTGGGGCAGGACAAAGATGGGGTGGGGCTGGCCCTGTCTGATGAGGGGGTGCAGAGTTTCCAGGCTCCTGTGGTGTAGAGTACCACCATTATCTACTCCCAAACACACAGATCTGGGTAGAGGAAGCTCAGCTGTGTCTCCACAGCACCCCAGGGTGCAAGACCTGTGGCCTGTGAGGAGGCTGAGGAGTTATTGTGCTGCCGCCCAACTGTTAACCCTGAGAATTGCCTAATTAAAGCAAGCTGTATTTTGGGTATACCAGGACTAAGCAGCCGGCTGCCTTACCCTGTATGGGTCTGAGTGAGCAGCCCCTGCTGGTCTCTTGGGGTCCTTTAGGCCACAGAAGGTGCTCACAGTGGTGAGAGGGTTGGTGGTTGTGCATTATTAGGAAACATTATTAGGAAAGGGGGCGCAAGCAGTTCCTGTCAGACCTAAGAAACGGAACTTAATTACAAGTAGAAACCTTAACTTGCAAGAACCTGATGCTCTAGATTTTTCTTTTTCTTTCTTTTTTTCTTTTTTGAGACAGGGCTTCTCTGTGTAACCCTGGCTGTCCTGGAACTCACTCTGTAGACCAGGCTGGCCTTGAACTCAGAGATCCTCCTGCTTCTACTTCCCGAGTGCTGGGATTGAAGGCGTGCACCCCTGCCTGTCCAGGACCTTATTCTTAGCTGTCTTAACTATAAAGAGAACCCTTAACCCACAAGGTATAATTTTACTGTTTTGGTCTCATACAACATGAAGTGAGGGGCAGGTAGAACCCAGGATAGTCATGGTGGGGGGTAGAGGCCTCTGGGGACATCAGTGTTCTCATTCACGGGTGGTGAGCTCCCAAAGGTCAAGTGCCCAGAACCATATAATGTAACGGGTGAGCAAGAACTGAGCAGACAGTGTCTAGAGCAGTGGCTTCCTGCCTGTGGGCCGTGGCTCCTTTTGGGTCAAACGACCCTTTCACAGAGGTTGCTTCATCTCAGATATTTAGCAAAGCTACAGTTATGAAGAAGATAGCAACGAAGCACTTTTATGGCTGGGGGTCATCACAGCACCAGGAACTATATGTTACAAAGTCGCAGCATTAGGAAGGTGGAGAGCCACTGCTCCAAAGATTCAACACTCACAGAGATCACTTATACCACCCAGCACAAGGAAAATGCAAATGAAAATCATGGGATAATGCTTCATACCCACAGATGTCAGCCAACAAGGCTGCTGGGAAATGGGACCGTCATACATGACAGCTGTCTTGGAGCAGTCTGGGGGGAGGGGGCCCCTCAGGTAAATGCAGATCAATTGTTTCTGCTCACATGTACATGCGAAAGGGAGGAAAGCCATGGCAGAGCACAGAACTGTTCCTGTTATTAATTTGATCCCTGTTAAGAGACAAGCCATGCCCACTCCCTCCCCATCTGCTGAGGCAGGCTGATCTTCAGCTTCCGGCCTGAGCTCACTCTCTTTTCCATCTTCCTCTCGGAGAGGCAGCTTTGCTTCTGCCTCTCTCCCCACTTCTCTGCTTTCTCCCCCTCTCCCCCCGCCTTCCCCCTCCATAACCCCCTGAATAAATCTTCAACCTCACTCTGCAAGTCATGTCTATCCATGTCTCTGTCTCCTGCCCGCCTGCCATGTGTCTCCCTGCCTGGGACCAGCCACTGCTCGGGGACTGGCAGCCATATCTGCCTGGGACTGGCTGCTCCCAGAGCCTGCTGCCTGCCACCATATGGCCTGCCACCACCGCTCTGGCCACCGCTCTGGGACCGGCAGCCATCTCTGCCTGGGACCAGCTGCTCGCAGGGCCTGCTGCCTACCGCCACATGGTCTGCCACCACCATTTGGGACCTACAGCATTTCTGCCTGCCTACAGCTGCCGCCTGGGACTTCACAGCATTTTTTTTAGGAACAACAGTTCCTATCTGCATTGTTTCCACCTCAAGATGCAGAGAGAACTAGGCTGTCTCTACAGGGATGAGGGACATACAGGAGATTGATCCACATGCTGGAACAGTGCCCAGGTGTGAACAGGAGCAAGGCTATGGTAACACGGAAGGACCCTTGGTGTGCTACGATAAGTGAGATTCGGTACAAAAAGTTACACAATATGGTGTTGGCGGAGGCTGTTCATCCATTTCCCAGACACTCAGACCCAAAATAGCTGCACAGAAACTATATTAATTGCAATACTGTTTGACCAATAGCTTAAGCGTGTTTCTAGCTAGCTCTAATATCTTAAATTAACCCATTTCTATTAATCTGTGTATCGCCATGTGGGTTGTGGCTTACTGGTAAGGTTCCATCTGGCGTCTGACTGCTGCATCTGTCTCCTATAGCAGCTCCATAACTTCTGTCAGACTCCGCCTTCTTTCTCCCAGCATTCTGTTTAGTTTTCCCACCTAGCTCTGTTCCTCCCTATCACAGGCCAAAGCAGCTTCTTTATTCATTAACCAATAAAAGCAACAGATATACAGAAAGACTTCCCACAGTATGGTGATGTGGGATTCCCCTCTGTATGCTGTGAATACCACTAAGGTTAATAAAGAATCTGCCTTGGCCTGTGATAGGGTTGAGTAGAGCTAGGTGGGGGGAAACTAAACTGAATTCTGGAGGAAAGAAGGTGGAGTCGGGAGACTCCATGTAGCTGCCCTAGGGAACAGACATGCCAGAACTTTGCCACAGCCACGTGGTGATATGCAGATTAATAGAAATGGGCTAAATTATGATGTAAGACTTAGCCAATAAGAAGCTAGAGCTAATAGCCCAAGCAGTGCTTTAATTAATACAGTTTCTGTGTGGCTATTTCTAGTCTGGGCAGCAAGGAATGAAAAAGCAGCCTCCTGCAACAGTACGGGACTCTGGAGATGTGAGTTCACGGATGCCAAGGGTTGGGAGGACATGGGGAGACTGCTCATGGGCGGGAGTAGTTCTCTATGTGACAGAACAGTAGAGTGAAGACAAGGGTTGCATAACGCTGCAAAAGTGTCGTGGACCTGAACTGAGGTGTACGACAGAATTAGTTTGATATCCGAATTCTGCTGCAGTTACACAGCAGCACACTTGCTCTGCACAGCCCTTCTGGTGGTTAATATCTATCATCAACTTGGTGGCGTTGGAATCACCTATAAGCCAAGCCCTTGGCTGTGCCTGTGGGGGTTGTCTAGACTGGTCAGTCGAGGTGGGAAAGTTGCCTTGACTGTGAGTATCTTCATCAGGGTCACCACTGCTGTGATCATTGGGGAGGAGAGGGTTTATGAGGCTGACACTTCCACATGACTTCATCATTGAAGGAAGTCAGGACAGGAACTCGAACAGGGCAGATTTCTGGCAGCAGGAGCTGATACAGAGACCATGGATGGTGCTGCTTACTGATTGTTCCCTGTGGCTTGCTCGTCCTGCTTTCTTAAAGAACCTAGGATCAGCAGCCCAGGGATGGCAACACCCACAATGGGCTGGGCCCTCTGCCACTGATTACTAATTGAGTAAAATGAGTCTTGCCTACAGCCCATTATTATGGAGGCTTTTTCTCAACTGAAACTCCCTCCAGCTGTGTCAAGATGATTTAAAACCAGCCAGTGCAGCAAAACAGCCACATTTCCGTGTTTTGGGGCTCCTCTCTCTGCTTCCTGACTGCACACGTGATGCAGCAGTTGCTGCATGCTCCGACCAGCATGCTCCCCCATCATGGACTGTACCCTACAAGTGTGAGTCAGAACAAACCTCTCCCCTTAGACCGCTTCTGTCCATGTGTGTAGTCACAGTGGCAGGAACAGGGAGAGGACCGGAATGGCCAGGAGAGTCATTGCTTTCATAGACCTGACCATGGAGTTCTTGGAGCTTCGGAACAGTTTGTGGGAGGAATGTGGAAGAGTAGAAGCTGGGCCCAGGAAAGTCCTCAAATGTGAGGACCTAATGGGTTGTTTTGATGAATTTTTGGAAGAATATAAGGCTGGGGGAAAATCCATAAGGACTGTGGAGGCCTGGCTCACCAGATGTTAGAGGGTAGCAAGGGCTAAGGGTTTGTTCTGGCCAAGAGAGAACTTGGTGAGGCTGAATGCAAAGACTCAGAACTGGAGAGATTGCTCAGTGGTTAGAACACTGGCTGCTCTTGCAGAGGACCCAGGTTAAGTCCCCAGAACCCACATAGCGGCTCACAATCATCTGTAATTCATTGGGGAAGGCTTCTGTCCCTCCCAGTCCTGCAATAAACACACAGAAACTATATTATTTAAAACACTGCTTGGCCAATAGCTCCAGCATGTTTCTGTCTAGCTCTTATATCTTAAATTAACCCATTTCTATTAGTCTGTGTATCACCACGTGGCTGTGGCTTACCAGCAAGGTTCTGGTAGGCTCCAGCTGAGGCGAATGTTTCCTGCATAGGCTACCTGGCTTCTCACTGATTCCGCTTTCTTTCTTCCAGCATTCAGTTTAGATTTCCCCCGCCTAGCTCTATTCTACCAAGCCACTGGCCGAAACAGCTTTATTCATTAACCAAGAAAAGCAACACATATATAGAAGGACCTCCCACACCAGGAACTCCAGCTCCAGGTGATTCTATGCTTTCCTCTGGCCTCTGAGGGTGTTAGGCACACACATGATGCACAGACACATATGCAGAGAAAATAACTATACACATAAAATAAAAATTAAACAAATATACAAGTTAATGGATTCATTTATTTGGCAGAGGAGGTTTCAAGACGAGAGACTCAGCCTGTGGTCCATTTATAACATACATAAATGCTGGCTGCACAGTGCAGGTGTACAGTGAGGGAGAACACGGTTGGGTAGAACGATATTCAAAGTGTGAGGCTTGGTAAGGAGATGGGGATGCTCGGTTGTCTACTTGACTACATCTAGCACTAATTAAAACCCTAAGGGCTGGAAACGCCTGTATCAGGCTGGTTTTTGTTTTTGCAGGGGGTGATGGTGGTGGTTACCAAGCAGCTCTTAAATCAACCTGGTTCTCTTTATCTTCCTTTGGCCTCGGGGCTTATTACCTTTCTTCCTTCTGTAGATCTTACTTTCACTGCTTCTCTGACTGGCTGGTGTCTGCCTGAATTCTTGTTTCAGGCATGTCTCTCGTTCCCTCCTCTTTCTTCTCTAGTTCTTTCCTTTTTCTTTCTTTTGAGCCCAGATTTCTCCTTTCTGCCTCCCAGTTCCTTCTATCCTATTCCTGCCTTCCTATTGGCTAGTGAGGTCTTTATTAGACCAATCAGGTGCCTCAAGCTTGTGAAACAGATGCAACACATCTTTACAATATTAAACACACATCCTCACATCATTAAACAAATACAGCATAAACAAAAGTAACACAGCTTTGTCCACTTAAATATTCAACAACAAATGCCTGTGAAGGACTGACCTTCCTTCCTTCCTTCCTTCCTTCCTCCCTCCCTCCCTCCCTCCCTCCTTCCCTCCCTCCCTCCGATCCTTCCTTCTTCCCTCACTCCCTTCCTTCCTCCCCCTCCCTCCTCCTTCCCTCTCTCCTTCCCTCCCTCCCTTCCTCTTTCCTTCCTTTCTTCCTTTTTTTGTTTTGTTTTTCAAGACAGGCTTTGCTTTCTGTAGCTCTCTAGCTGCCCTGGAACTTGCCCTGTAGACCAGGCGGCCTCGAACTCACAGAGATTTCCCTACCTCGGACTCCTGAGTGCTGGGTCTCCACTGCCCAGAGGGATTTTTCTTAATTAGATCATTCAAAGTGGGAAGAACCACCTCTAATCCAGATCTTTGAGGTGGGAAGATCTGCCTTTAATCCAGGCCACACCTCTATAAAGGACATGGAAGAAGGAAGCTCTTGCTCTTTGCCTGCTTGCTCGCATTCTCTCTAGCGAGTTCATTTCCCCCCACTGGCATTGGAGCCGTCTTCTTCAGGATTCCTGACTATCCTGAAGGCCAGCTGAGACGTCCAGCCTCGTGGACTGAACAGCTACTGGATTCTTGAACCTTCTGCTGGTAGACAGTAGTTGTTGGACTAAGTGAACCACAGTCCACGAGCCGTTCAGATAAATCTTGCCCCCCATGGGTGTCATATTCATCCTGTAAGTTCTGTTCCTCTAGAGAATTAGACTAACACACCGAGGGAAAGAACACACACAGCTTAAAGTTTCCGCCAAGACACACACTGAAAAAGAGAAAGCCTTCTGCACTGCGGGACGATAGGCAGTGTGCCCTCAGGGCAAAGACCCATCAAAGGTTCTGATATATAAATGCAAACTTCTCTGAAAGCAGACAGCCTGCATCAAGAATGCACCTGAAGGAGTTCGCTGCTGGACAAACCCGCTCGGGGCAACTTTTCTTAAGACTCATTGCATCAAGGCTGCTACGTCGCAAGTGTGTCACAGCTAGCGGCAGAACTTGGCAGCATCACCCAGGAAGGCGGGTTTTCCAGGTATAAAAGGGGTCAGGGAGTCTTATACCATGATTCCAGAGAGTCACTGAGCCAGGCAATGGAAGGTAGGGTTGGAGTCTCTGCAAGAAGGCGTTGAGAGGCCACTGTGGTGAAAGCAAAGTCTGTGTTTCAGTAGAGACCCAGAAGGAAGTAGATGCCAGGATCATCTATGCACTAGCATAGGGGAGCCATAGGCATGGAGTGGGGTAAGCCCAAGAGAAAGGTCACATTGCTTCAAGCGGCTGAGCTGGAGGGATGGGGCTCCCAGGTCTTCTGGAGCTCAGATGGTTTTGTTATAAACCACAGATGCTGGACATGGGGCTGGCGGACTTGTTTGCATCCTGAGTTTTATTCTAATTTTGTTCTGGTAGATAATCACCATAGCCTGTCCTCTCCAGTCTGGGATGGAAATGTTTACTGTGCACTGTTGTGTATTGGCAGGATGCAACTGTGTTTGATTGTATGGGATTCTTCACATCTAGGGATATCTTGAACTCTCCAAAGTGTTGGAGCTGTTAAAGGCTATGAATGACCTTTGAAATTGGATGGGATGCATTCTTCATTTTGAGATGGCCACGAACCTATGGGGGCAAGGGGAGAAAGATTAGGATGTAAAAGTGGTATAAGTTTAGGTCAAATAGACAAGAAGTGTGTGAGCACCTGTGGAGCAGAGAGCCTCTAGCCCTGCTTGCAAGGGGTTGTGTAGATTAGGTAAAGTGAGGTAGGACGACCCACCCTAAGTGCTAATGGCACCTTTCCTGCCCTGGGGTCCTGTGAGCCAGGCTAGTGCTACAGCCTTTGATCCCAGCACTCAGGAGGCAGAGGCAGGAGGATCTCTATGAGTTTAAGCGTAACCTGGTCTACAAAGGGAGTTCCTGGACAGCTAGGGCTACACACTGAGACCTTGTCTCCCAGCAGGGGGGCAGGGATGTGGAGGGAGAAAGTGAGCTGAGTCCCAGAATTCATTATTCTGTTTCCTGCCAGGATACAATGTGGCCAGTGAGTGCTCCTGTTGCCATGGTTTCCCTCCATGATGGCCTGGGCCCCACAAAATATGAATAAAAATAAAGCCTTTCTCTTTTGTTTTTGTTTGAGTATTTAATATTTTCTTCATTTTTTATTTAATGTCTATATATATTTTGCTTGCAGGTAGGTCTATGTTCTGTGTATTTATAGTGCCAACAGAGGCCAGAAGAGGGCATTAGATCCTCTGGAACCAGAGTTAAAGGTGATTGTGAGCCACCATGTAGGTGCTTAAAACCTAACCTGGGTCCTCTGCAGGAGCAGCCTGTGCCCTAGATTCTGAGCAGTCCCTCCAGCCCCACAGGAGGGTGTTCCATTGCAGTGACAGTAAGCTGACGCAGCCCCAAGTAGAAGGTGTCCAATGACTGATCCTGTCACGAACTTCAAAATCCATTCCATAATTTTTCCTTCATCCTGCCACTGTCTTCCCATCTTTCCGCTACATTCTTTGGATCCTCCTACCATCCTCCAGCCATTGTCTTCCAACCATCCTCCCACTACCATTCCCCACCACCCTCCACCATCCCCCACCATTCCCCACCACCCTCCACCATCCCCCACCACCCTCCACCATCCCCCACCTCCCTCCACCATCCCCCACCATCCCCCACCACCCTCCACCACCCTCCACCATCCCCCACCTCCCTCCACCATCCCCCACCATCCCCCACCACCCTCCACCATCCCCCACCACCCCCCACCATCCCCCACCACCCTCCACCATCCCCCACCATTCCCCACCACCCTCCACCATCCCCCACCACCCTCCACCATCCCCCACCATTCCCCACCACCCTCCACCATCCCCCACCATCCCCCACCACCCTCCACCATCCCCCACCACCCTCCACCATCCCCCACCATCTCCTCTCACTCCCTGTCCTAATTTTCTCTTTCTTTCTTTCTTTTCTTTTCTTTTCTTTTCTTTTCTTTTCTTTTCTTTCCTTTTCTTCCTTTCTTTCTCTCTTTCTCTGTGTAGCGCTGGCTGTCTTAGAACTCATTCTGTAGACCAGACTGGCCTCAAACTCACAGAGATCTGCCTACTTCTGCTTCCCAAGTTCTAGGATTAAAAGTGTGTGCCACCACTGCCTGGTTAGCTTGTCCTGAGGTATTCAGGGGTTAGTAGGGGATGGGTTATCTTGGCTTGGGACTAAGGTAGTCAGGGACTAGCAGGAGATAGGTTAGCTTGGCCTGAGGTAGTTAGGAGTTTAGTTCTCACTGATGGTAGGTGAAGGGTTAAATATTCCTTCTGTTCTTTGCCCTCATAGAAACTGGGCATGCTCCCAGCAGCTCAGCCCCATGAGTAACAAGTAAGTTTTAATCTAAATGAGCCATGGGTTTTCCTGAAGCCTAAGCCCCAGTGGCCAATATGAGGCTGTACCCCGCAGCTCCAGCATCACCTCCAGACCAGATGATGGCCAGATATGCCATCTAAGCCCTTGGCTGGGAGTATTCCATTCTCCACCAGCCATCCTGGGCCAGGTGGGCTCTCAAGGACATCCACGTCTGGTTGGGAGGGGTGATGATGGCGGGTGTTGTGCCAGCTTGTGGTCTCCATAGCTACCGCTGCTCATCGCCTTACCCACTGTGCAGTCATCTGCACTCGGGATGCTTCTGCTCTGGGGTTCCTGGGCCCTGTTGGGGTCATGCATGTCTCTCTGAACCAGGGGAGCTCCCAGCATGGAGTGGGATGGTCACTTCTCCGAGAGACAGAAAGCCTAATGCCTATTAATAAACTTCTCTCAGATGGAGCTGCTCTGCGGCCACCCCTCACTGAATGAGACCTTGGTGGGCTGGCTGCATCCCCCTCAGGCCCTGGGCGCTGACTCACCCTGGCTCATTTTAGATTCTCTCTTTCCACCTCCCGCACTGGGACGACTTAATTTAGCCTGAGGCGAGAGCCTGGCGCATGGCGGGAAGCCCAGCTCAGCCTGGTTCCTCTCTGGGCGTCTCCATAGGAACCAGACTGTGCTGGAGATCGGTTCTGCCTCTGCCTTCCTGAAGCCTGGGCTTGTGGATGCTCATGGCAGCCATTGAGGGTGCCTTGGCAGCTCCAGGTCCCCTCTGACTCCTAAATGCTGACATGGAAAGCTGTGGAAGCCCAAGCTTAGCTCACTCCTGCCCTTTCTTCTTCTTTAGAGCGACTTCTGGGATGTTCTACCTGGGGGAAAGAATTGTAAAGTCTCAGAACAAAAAATAGTCCCCCAGCCGGGTGGTGGCGGCGCACGCCTT
Organism: Arvicola amphibius; assembly: GCF_903992535.2. Lineage (NCBI taxonomy): Eukaryota > Metazoa > Chordata > Mammalia > Rodentia > Cricetidae > Arvicola > Arvicola amphibius. The sequence continues at coordinate 100,399,713 of NC_052047.1, forward strand.
TAATCCCAGCACTCGGGAGGCAGGGGCAGGTGGATCTTTGTGAGTTTGAGGCCAGCCTGGTCTACAAGAGCTAGTTTCAGGACAGGCTCCAAAGCTACAGAGAAACCCTGTCTCAAAAAAACAAAAAAAAATAGTCCCCCACCACCATGATGGCGGGAGATACAAAATAATCCCACACTAGTTCAGAATTACATATAATAAAGGGTTATTTATTTAGGGGAGACTCACAGATCACTGACCTAGATCACAATCCTCTGCATGAATAGGGAACAGGAACAGAGTCTAGCAGCCGGAAGTGAGAGCTGGAAGCAAGATAGCAAGCCCAGGCTTTACAGCTGCATTTATAGTATAAGAGACCACACACAAGTGGGCTGGTATCTTAAAGGCTATTGGCTGAAGGAGTGGAAGGAGCTCCCACAGTACCTCCCCTTTTTGTTTAGATAAGAGAGTTCTAAACCCAATAAAAACTATATACACTAGGAACAAATATTAAGTATAAGATGAGAATTACAACCAGCATAAACAATATTAAGCAAGGAACAAATGCTAAATGTTTTAATAAACATTCTGTCCTAAGGAGTCTAAGTCTTGTATTGGAAATGGTTGGCTAAATCATAAGAGGAAGGTAACTATGACTATCTAATCTTCAACCCATCAAAAGTCTGAGAAGGGAGATAATATTACTTGAGTAGGCAGGAAGTGCAATCAAGCAGCTTCCAAAATGTGCAGTAGATGAGACAGCTGGCTGCCTGAGCAATCACCCAAAGTCTCATTTGCAATGTTGAAGCAACCAACTTTGGCTAAGGCCTAGAGTAACTGACAGACCGTTTTCAGAGGCAGGAACATTCTCAGAACCGTCTTACTCTGTCTTGGCAAGGTTTGCCAGTCTTTTTCCTTGTACCATGTTTGTCCGGACCAGACAACATTCACTTTGTCAGTGGTCGAGGCACGGGCAGTTCCTTGCCCAAAGGCCAGTTGTGCCAAGAAGAAAACAAACTCCAAGTGGAGTGTCTTTGGTCCTCAACATTCTCTCAGGAATAGATCAGTGCTGCCAGGAGCAATCGTGTCTCACGTCAACAGAACCCTAAGTTATTTAAATGCCATGTTCTACAGATCTTTGAAGTATTTGAATATTACCTATCTAAGCAGAATACAATCTCTATGTGTCTAAAGGACCTAATTAGTCTGACTAAAAGTATTGTAGTGTGGAGCTCGGCGGGCAGGCCTGCTTTTCATCCCGCCAGGCTCCCGGCTGCTGGCTAGCTTATGCCCCAAAATAATTACACGGAAACTGTATTCTTTTAAATACTGCCTGGCCCATTATTTTCAGCCTCTTACTCACATCTTGCTTTAACCCATTTCTAATAATCTGTGTAGCACCACGAAGTGGTGTCCTACCGGAAAGATTCTAGCGTATGTCCATCTTGGGCTGGAGCTTCATCGTGTCTGGCCTCTCTCTGAGGAGAGGCACGGCGGTCTGACTAATTTAGGAGAGGCGTGGCATCTGACTGAGCCATCTACCTCACTTCCTTCTTCCTGTTCTGTCAACTCCACCCACCTAAGGGCTGGCCAAGGCAGTTTCTTTATTAAAACAGAAGACCCTCCCACATCAAAGTATAACAAACATGAATGACTATTGAGCTATAATACTTAATACCTATATAACTTAAAGATTAAGACTTCATATTAGAATATTAAACAATGTTTAAACAACTGTGCAGTAAAGGAGGACAATGACATAAAAATGTAAACAATGTATAAATACCTTGATCAGAGGTAGAAATATATAATGCAATATGATAAATATATCCTAAAATTGTACCAATATACAAAATGTCTTTAACAGAGGTAGAAACATGTATGCATACAATCTGACAAAATAACTTTGTATAGGTGTACAAATATTGTAAACAGAAATAGGAGCATATTCAATATAACAAATGTAATTTGAATTTGTGTCAATATATAAAAATCTATACCAATGTAAATTGTCCATAAAGAATAGCTCACAAGTATTCACTCTATTACTCACTATTATTATTATTAGTGTGAGTAAGTTCACACTAATCTACCTATTATCCCCATATAATTTTCCTTCCTTTTTTTGAGATCTTTGGGCCTACATAATTTCCATTCCAACCCTGAACCCTACACAAGTAATAATTCACCCCTAAATGGTGTTCCTAACCGTGAGGACAAACTTTGTTGGGAGAGGAGACATTGTTTTCTAGATTGCTTCCTGTTGTCGTGGGGGCGATGTTCTTTCTATGGGATCCTGTAAAAGTAAAATGATGGTTAAGTTTCAAAGTTTCAAGATCGCTGTTTTGTATAATTGCAAATGGTCTCTGAGTAGTCGATAGGTTTTTTTTTTTTTCTTATTTGGAGTTCTGGCCAGAATGTTGTAGAAAGGTATACCATTTCTGCAGCTGGTACCCCCAAACCAGTCTCACAGTAGCATTATCAGCATCATGATGTCATATCAACCAGGTGGAGTCGTTGTTGTGGGGCCCCATCTTTTTCCTGGAAACTTTAAAGACTTCTATAGGCGAGTCTACTGTTCATTGTGGAAAACTTAGACATTATTTATGTATTCAATGAAGGATACAATATAAACAAAATGTGCATGGAGAAAAGTAAGATATTTCCTTAAAATCTATCTTCTTTCTATTCCATACCAGATGGCTCCTGACATGAGACAGAAATTCTGAATTTTTCTTTTAACAACATGCTTGGATTTAGAGAAGGATAACCATTGTCCAACTCCAAAGCCAGCTCCTATTTTTAAGTAGAGATGTATATGTGTCCAAATAATCAAATTTTACCATGCAGATGATACAGCATTATAAGGCAGATTTCTCTTTGCTTGTTGATTCTTTCTGGATAGCCATCTTTTCATCTTTAGGCATCTAGATGTCCAGGTCTCTCGACTCTTTGAAGATGAGTATTTTCCTGCAAAGACAAGAACAGAACCCTGCCCCAACCCTTATGAGGTTTCCTTACCATCTGTGGATGAGCCGTCATTTCTCTTTCTCAAGAGGTTTCTCTTTTACAGACCAAATCTTTATCAGTTTTGATGGTATCCAGAGCTTTTCTTCTCCTGTGGAGACAAGAGTGAACCTCCTTCCCCAATGTAGCACATCTCCTGGCTTCCATTGTGAGGTCAGCACATCCTTAAAATACATTGGCTGATTTAATTCAGAAGTTTTTTTTATTATCCATGTCTCTCTGCTGCTGTTGTTCCTTTCTCATTAGCATTAAGAAAATCCAAGGTTAATAAAGCATTATGCAATTTATTTCTGGGGGTATTTTCCATCCATTTCTGTTTGTTCAGCATATCCTTTATAGTTCAATTTGATATTTGTATAACTGACCTGTAGCATTGTTCGGTATCCCTGTAATATGCTTTATATTATAATAAGCAAAAAAGTTTTTCATTTTCTTAGACACATATGCTGGACTATTGTCTGTCTTTATTTGTGCAGGTATACCCATGTTGGCCATAACTTCTGATAAATGTATGACTACTGAATCGGCCTTTTCTGAGCTCACGGCAGTTGCCCACTGGAAACCTGAAAATTGTCAATGGTGTGGTGTACATATTTTAATTTTCCAAATTCTCTAAAGTGGAACACATCCATCTGCCAGATTTCACTTCTTTGAGTACCTCTTTCTTTAAATTTTTGCTATTGACATGATGTTTCTTATGAAATTCTGAGGCCCTCAGCACACTTCCAATCAATAATCGGTCAATTTCTGCATTACCTTGTGCTAGAGGACCTGGCAGACCCGTGTGGGATCAGATGTGTGTTATGTATATGGGACAAAGCCTATTCCTGATTATGTCTTGCACCTGGATAAATAATGAAGTCAACTCTGTGTCATCTGGTATAAATTCAGCAGTTTCAATATGCAATACAACTCTGCATATTGTGAATCAGTAACTATAGTAAGAGGTTCTCTAAAATCCCTTAGCACCATGAGAATAGCATATAACTCTGCCTTTTGGACAGAATTATGAGGACTTTGTTCCAACTTACTTAATTCTTCTGATTTGTAACCTGCCTTCCCTGATTTATTTCCATCAGTATAAAATGTACAGACGGGCTCCAGTTATTGGTGCATCACGTACAATTCGGGAAAGAATCCAAGAAGTTCTCTTTATAAGGTTAATTCTATCACTTTTGGGATAATTGCTATTAATTTCTCCCAAGAAATTAGCACAAGCTCTTCACGAGTCCTTTCTTCCCTGCCTTTCTGGTGCAGGAGTTTGAACCTACAACCATATGCGAGCTAGGCAAGTGCTCCTCACTGAGCTGCAGCCCAGCCTGCAGCCCAGCCTGAATCTCCATCAGCTGACTGTACATGCTTGAGATATATCAGGGTAGCCAGCGGGGCTCACACGGAAGCCAGAGGGGCCCAAACGGAAGGCCTCCCGTAGAGTTCCTCCAGGGGACCCCTGGACACCAAGCAGGTGGTGGAGGACGGTGACATGCCTGCACATATGCACCAGTCTTGCCTGGTCACCAGAGAAAAACCTGGAGGCTCACACAGAAGTTGATGGAAGTTTAGGTCCCCAGGCAGCAGGGTCCAAAAATCCCCACCATCCCATGCGCTGCGTTTCCTAGTTCTGATCACTCTGTGGGACCTCAGAAGAGGTCCCTGTTCTCAAAAGAGCACGTGGGTACTGCTGGGGCAGCAGGACCTCCAGCGGAGTTTCAGGGGCGTAGGGAAGCCACGCAGCCCCACGCTTGTGCTAATTGCTAGGCCATGGGTGCGCCTTCCTGGGAAGCTTAAGACTGTTCCAGAAGAGAATAAATGGCAGAGCCCAGGAGATGAGGACAGGAGCCCACTTGCTTTTGGTTAAAGAAATTCTGGGAACGTCAGGCTTTTGTTAGAACCAAGCAGTCCCTTGGAGACCCGAAGGATTGGAATTTTCGCCTTTGTATTGATGGTTTCAACCCTGCTCTTCCACGGGGCACCAGATCAAGATATCCTTGATCTGTGGGACACCCGCGACTCTTCAGAGAGTCGACAGTCCCAGGAACGATGCTTTGGTCCTAAGCTCTGTTCAATGGCGGTTTTCATCCACGCAGGCCGTTGGGCACCCCCCTTTCTTGTTTGTAAACGCTGCCCAGCTGCAGGGAGACCTCGGCTCTAAGCAGGGAGCCTTTTCCTTGTAGTAGGGCACCGGTGGCCGTGAGTAGGCAGCCACCTAGTGGTCATTATGAGCATCGCCACAATCTCGACTTGATGCATCGCTGAGCTGGAGCTGTCCAGGGGAGACCCTCCATCCTCAGGACCTTTCCCCAGACTCACATAGCGGGAAACGTGGTATCTGCTTTGAAATGGAGAACCGGAGAAGTGCCAAGGACCAAAACTAACGGTTCCACAAACTGGGAACCAAGCATCCACAACAGATATTCTCATTCTGTTTTGGGGTGAGTAGGAGGCGTGGCCATGCTAGAGGAGGTGTGGCCATGCTAGAGGAGATGTGTCACTGGGAGTGGCCTTGGAGGTTTCAAACGCCCTCACCAGCCCCAGGCGCCCTCTCTTTCTGCCTCCGACTTGTAGGTGAGGTGTAAGCTGTTAGCTACTGCTCCAGAGCCATGGCTGCCTCCCTGCCTGCCTTGCTGCCATGTTCCCATCATGGTGGTCATGGGCTCACCCTCTGACACTGTAACCAAGCCTCCAATTAAATGCTTTCTTTTATCTGGGCAGTGGTGGTGCACACCTTTAATCCCAGCACTCGGGAGGCAGAGGCAGGCAGATCTCTGTGAGTTCGAGGCCAGCTGGTCTACAGAGAGAGTTCCAGGACAGGCTCCAAAGCTACAGAGAAACCCTGTCTCAAAAAAAAAAAATCTTTCTTTTATCAGCTTCCTTGGTCATGGTGTCTCTTCATAGCAATAGGCAGTAAGACACCTGCCAAGGCCAGACGATGGTGTTCGATGCCGTGGAGCTGGAGTTACAGGCACTGTGAGCTGCCACACGAGTGCTGGGAGCCAAGGAGGAGCAGCAGATGCTCTTAACTACAGAGTCACCCCCTACAGAGTCAACCCCCCCCAGAGTCACCCCCCAGAGTCACCCCCCCGCAGAGTCACCCCCCAGAGTCACCCCCCCCCCTCAGTTCATCTGTTCTACATAGCCACACCTGAAGTTACATGAACAATTCTCAGGGGAAAGGGGTCTTGAGGAGAAACAGTTAAGCAGTCGTGCTTCCTCTGGCTGAGCCTGTGGTGCCTCTCATCATGGCGACGACAACACACAAATAAGGGGGTGGACTTTGTTCCCCTCTGGGAACCCCAAGATGGAGACTGCACCTCCATTCACCACCAGAGTGTCCAGGGCCTGCAAGGGTTCCGTTCTACTTTTTATGTGTGTTAGCCAGGGTTCTCGGGGGACATGAGGGACAGAATGAACATCTGTAGCAAAGAGCATTTATTAGATGAGCTTACAGAATCTTCAGAGGCTGAGGGAATGTCTTACCAGTCCCAATCTGGCACTGAGGGCCTTGAGGGGTCCTGGGGAACCACCAGTCTTAGTCCACCCTGGAAGGCTAAAGGAACAGGGTCTGAAGGCAGTGAAGGAAGGCGGTGGCAGAGCTCACGACAGAGTAGACACATTTGCCACAAGAAGCAAAGGGCAGCAGGCAGCCCTGCCTTCCCTGAGACCTGCTATCACTGCACGGACTGGAAAGGACTGCCACTCTGGGGGAGTGTTCCCCACACCAGTTAATCTCCCCTGGAGAGGCTCTGATAGATCAGCCAGGCCATCTCTTCGATGGCCCCAGATCCAATCATATTGACAGTCAAGGTTTCAGAGGCTGGGGTAGCACCCTGGGTCTGGCATTTGCTGTGATCTTTGGACTGGCATTGTCTCCTAAAATCCTGTCTTAGTCAGGGTTTCTATTGCTGTGAAGAGACATCATGACCGCAACAACTCGTTTTTCTTTTTTAAAATTTTGTTGATTTTTATTGAGCTCTACATTTTTTCTGCTCCCCTCCCTGCCTCTCCCCTCCCCTTCAACCCTCTGCCAAGGTCCCCATGTTTCCAATTTACACAGAAGATCTCATCTCTTTTCTACTTCCCATGTAGATTAGATCTATGTAAGTCTCTCTTGGTGTCTACATTGTTGTCTAAATTCTCTGGGATTGTGGTTTGTAGGCTGGCTTTCTTTGCTTTATGTTTAAAAACCACCTATGAGTGAGTACATGTGATAATTGTCTTTCTGGGTCTGGGTTACCTTACTCAAAATAATGTTTTCTAGCACCATCCATTTGCCTGAAAAATTCAAGCTGTTGTTATTTTTTTCTGCTGTGTAGTACTCCATTGTGTAAATGTACCACATTTTCCTTATCCATTCTTCTGTTGAGGGGCATTTAGGTTGTTTCCAAGTTCTGGCTATGACAAACAAAGCTGCTATGAACATAGTTGAGCACATGTCCTTGGGTATGATTTCCTGAGCATCCCTTGGATATATACCCAAAAGCGATATTACAGGATCTTGACGAAGGTTGTTTCTGATTTTCTGAGAAATTGCCACATTGACATCCAAAGAGGTTGTACCAGCTTGCATTCCTGCCAGAAATGCAGGAGTGTTCCCTTTCCCCACAACCTCTCCAGCATAAATTGTCATCAGTGTTTTTGATCTTGGCCATTCTTACAGGTGTAAGATGGAATCTCAGAGTTGTTTTGATTTTCATTTCTCGGATGACAAAGGATGTTGAACATTTCCTTAAGTGTCTTTCAGCCATTTTAGATTCCTCTGTTGAGAGATCTCTGTTTAGGTCTGTACTCCATTTTTTTAAATTGGATTATGTGATCTTTTGGTGTCCAGTTTTTTGAGTTATTTGTATATTTTGGAGATCAGACCTCTGTCTGATGTGGGATTAGTGAAGATCTTTTCCCATTCTGTAGGCTGTCATTTTGTCTTGTTGACCATGTCCTTTGCTTTACAGAAGCTTTTCAGTTTCAGGAGGTCCCATTTATTGTTTCTCTCAGTGTCTGTGCTGCTAGGGTTCTATTTAGGAAGTGGTCTCCAGTGCCAATGCGTTCAAGTGTACTTCCCACTTCCTCTTCTATAAGGTTCAGTGTGGCTGGCTTTATGTTGAGGTATTTGATCCATTTGGACTTGAGTTTTGTGCATGGTGATAGATATGGGTCTATTTTCATTCTTCTGTATGTTGATATCCAGTTATGCCAGCACCATTTGTTAAATATGCTTTCTTTTTTCCATTTGATATTTTTTGCTTCTTTGTCAAAAATCAGGTGTTCAAAGGTGTGTGGATTGATATCCGGGTCTTCTATTTAGTTCCATTGGTCCCCCTGTCTGTTCTTATGCCAATAACAGGCTGTTTTCAGTATTGTAGCTTTGTAGTAGAGTTTAAAGTCAGGGATTGTGATGCCTCTAGAAGTTCTTTTATTGTATAGGATTGTTTTGGCTATCCTAGGATTTGTGCTTTTCCATATGAAGTTGAGTACCATTCTTTCGAGATCTGCAAAGAATTTTGCTGGGATTTTGTTGGGCATACCATTGAATCTGTAGATTTCTTTTGGTAAGACTGCCATTTTTACTATGTTAACTCTGCCTACCCCAAGAGCATGGGATATTTTTCCACTTTCTGTTGTCTTCTTCAGTTTCTTTCTTCAAAGATTTAAAGTTCTTGTCATACAAGTCTTTTACTTGATTGGTTAGAGTTATTCCAAGATATTTTAAGCTATTTGTGGCTATTGTGAAGGGTGATGTTTTTCTGATTTCTTTCTCATCCCATTTATCATCTGTGTACAGGAGGGCTACTGATTTTTCTGAGTTAATCTTTTATCCTGCTACATTACTGAAGGTGTTTATGAGTTGTAGAAGTTCCTTTGTAGAATTTTTGGGATTGCTTATGTAAACTATTATGTCATTAGCAAATAGTGAGAGTTTGACTTCTTTTTTTCAAGTTTGTATCCCCTTGATCGCCTTTTGTTGTCTTATTGCTCTAGATAGAACCTCAAGGACAACTGTGTCTTGTTCCTGATTTCAGTGGAATCCCTGGGAGTTTCTCTCCATTTAGTTTGATGTTGGCTGTTGGCTTTCTGTATATTGCCTTTATTATGTTTAGGTATGTTCCTTGTATCCCTGCTCTCTCCAAGACCTTTATCGTGAAGGGATGTTGCATTTTTTCTAAAGCTTTTTTGGTATTTAGTGAGATTATCATGTGGTTTTTATTTTTAAGTTTGTTTATATGGTGGATTACGTTGACAGATTTTCATATGTTGAACCATCCCTGCATCCCTGGGATGAAGCTGACTTGATCATGGTGGGTGATGGTTCTGATGTGATCTTGGATTCAATTTGCCAGTATTTTATTTTATTTTATTTTATTTTGTTTTTTTGAGACAGGGTTTCTCTGTAGCTTTGGAGCATGTCCTGGAGCTAGCTCTTGTAGACCAGGCTGGCCTCCATCTAACAGAGATCTGCCTACCTCTGCCTCCTGAGTGCATGTGCCACCACCGCCCAGCGATTTGCCAGTATTTTATTTAGTATTTTTGCATCAATGTTCATGAGTGAGATTGGTCTGAAATTCTCTTTCTTAGTAATGTCTTTCTGTGGTTTGGGTATCAGGGTAATTGTAGCCTCATAAAAAGAGTTTGGCAATGTTCCCTCTGTTTCTATTGTGTAGAATAATTTGAAGAGTATTGGTATTAGTTCTTCTTTGAAAGTCTTGTAGAATTATGAGCTGAAACCATCTGGTCCTGGACTTTTTTGGTTGGGAGACTTTTGATGACCGTTTCTATTTCTTCAGCAGTTATAGGTCTGTTTAATTTACTTATCTGGTCTTGATTTAATTTTGGCAAGTGATATTTATGCAGAAAGTTGTCCATTTCCTTTAAGTTTTCCAATTTTGTGGAGTCCAGGTTTTCGAAATATGACCTGATGATTCTCTGTATTTCTTTTATGTCTGTTGTTATGTCCCCCTTTTCATTTCTGATTTTGTTAATTTGGATATTCTCTCTCTGCCTTTTGGATAGTTTGGATAAAGGTTTGTCTTTTTTGTTCAAGAACAAACTCTTTGTCTCGTTGATTCTTTGTATTGTTTTCTTTGTTTCTATTTTGTTGATTTCAGTTCTCAATTTGATTATTTCTTGCTGTCTAGTTCTCTTAGGTGAGTTTGCTTCTTTTTGTTCCAAAGTTTTCAAATGTTCTGTTAATTCACTAGTGTGGGATTTTTCCAGCTTCATGTAAGCATTTAGTGCTATGAACTTTCCTCTTAACACTGCTTCATTGTGTCCCATAAATTTGGGTATGTTGTGTGGTCATTTTCATTGAATTTTAGGAAGTCTTTAATTTTTTCTTTTATTTCTTTTTTGAGCCATTGATGATTCAGGTGAGCATTGTTTAATTTCTATGTGTTTGTGGTCTTTTTGGAATTTTGGAATTAGTATTGCTGTTGACTTCTAGTTTTAAGTCATGGTGATCTGATAAGATATGTGGGGTTATTCCATTTTTTTGTATTTGTTGAGTCTTTTGTTGTTGTTTTTTGTTTTTTTTTTCCAAGTATGTGGTCAATTTTTGAGAAGGCTCATGAGGTGCTGAGAAGAAGGTATTTTTTGTTTATGTTTGGATGGGATATTCTATAGATGTCTGTTAAGTCCATTTGAGTCATAAAATCTGTTAGTTCCTTTATTTCTCTGTCAATTTTTTTGTCTGACTGACCTGTCCAGTCGTGAGAGGGGAGTGTTGAAGTCTCCTACTATTTGTGTATGGGGTTTCATGTGTGATTTAAGCTTTAGAAGTGTTTCTTTTACATATGAGGGTGCCCTTGATTTTGGGGCATAGATGTTCAGTATTGAGATTTCCTCCTGATGGATTTTTCCTGTGACTAATATGAAATGACCTTCTTTGTCTCTTTTGACTGATTTTACTTTGAAGTCTATTTTGTTAGATATTAGGATAGCTCATCTGCTTGTTTCTTAGGTCCATTTGATTAAATTTTTTTTCCCCCAACCCTTTACTCTGAGACGATGTTTGTCTTTGAGGTTGAGGTGTGTTTCTTTTTTTTAATATTTTTATTTTTTTATCATGTATACAATATTCTTTCTGCATGTATGCATGAAGGCCAGTAGAGGGCACCAGACCTCATTACAGATGGTTGTGAGCCACCATGTGGTTGCTGGGAATTGAACTCAGGACCTTTGGAAGAGCAGGCAATGCTCTTAACTGCTGAACCATCTCTCCAGCCCAGGTGTGTTTCTTGTATGCAGAAGAAGGATGGATTCTGTTTTCGTATCCAATCTGTTAGTATGTGTCTTTTTATAGGTGAGTTGAGTCCATTTACATTAAGGGATGACCAGTGGTTGCTATCTCCTGTTAATTTAGTTTTCATTGTTGGTGATGTTAATTTGTGCATTTTCCCCTTCTTTGGGATTGGCTGTAATGAGATTATCAATTGTCTGTGTTTTTGTTGGTGTAGCCAACTTCCTTGGGTTGGAGTTTTCTTTCTAGTATTTGGTATAGGGCTGTGTTTGTGGTTAGGTATTGGTTAAATCTAGTTTTTGTCATGGAATGTCTTTTTTTGTACTTCTACAGTGATTGAAAGTTTTGCTTGTTTTAATATTCTGGGCTGGCATCCGTGGTCTCTTAATGTCTGCATAAAGCTTGGCCAGGACCTTCTGGCTTTCATTGTCTCCACTGAGAAGTCAGGTGTAATTCTGATAGGTCTGCCTTTATATGTTATTTGGCCTTTTTCCTTTGCAGCTCTTAATATTCTTTTTTTATTCTGTATGTTTAGTGTTTTGATTATTATGTGGCAAGGGAATTTCTTTTTGATCCAGTCTGTTTGGTGTTCTGTAAGCTTCTTGTATCTCCACAGGCATATCTTCCTTTAGGCTGGGAAAGTTTTCATCTATGATTTTGTTAAATATGTTTTCTGTGCTTTGAGTTATACCTATTGTTCTTAGGTTAGGTCTTTTCATGTTGTCTCATATTTCCTGGATATTTTGGGTTAAACTCTTGTTAGATTTAATGTTTTCTTTGACTGATGAGTCCATTTCTTCTATTGTATCTTCAGTGCTTGAGATTCTCTCTTCCATCTCTTGTATTCTGCTTGTTTATATTTGTATTTGTTGTTCCCGATTGTTTTCTCATGATTTCTCTTTCTATAATTCCCTTGGCTTGTGTTTTCTTTATTTTCTCTATTTCAGTTTTCAAGTCTTGAATAGTTTCTTTCATATGTTTGATTGCTTTTACTTGGTTTTCTTTAAGGGATTTGCTGATGTCTTCCAATTTTTTATTTGTCTTTTCCTCCATTTCTTTGAGGTAATTTCTCATTTCCTCTTTAAGAGTTTTAAACATTTTCCTGAAGTTATTTTTTAGGTCATTTTCTTCTGCTTCTTCTATATTTGGTTGTTCAAGTCTTGCTGTTGCAGGCAGTAATAGCGCACGCCTTTAATTTCAGCACTCGGGAGGCAGAGGCAGGCGGATCTCTGTGAGTTCGAGTCCAGCCTGGTCTACAAGAGCTAGTTCCAGGACAGGCTCCAAAGCTACAGAGAAACCCTGTCTCGAAAAAACAACAACAACAAAAAGTCTTGCTGTTGTAGGGTCTCTAGGTTTTACTGGCGCCATGTTGCTCTCTGTGGTGTAGCCTGTGTTCTTGTCTGCTCATCTTTTCCTCTAAGGTGTGGTTGGCGCTGTCTGTGATTCTGGTGATTAATCTTCTAGGTGCCTGTGAATCCAAGGCTCAGATGGTTCTTCCTTGTGGTACAGTCAGTGCCACGGTTCTAGTTTCCCCGTTGGTCACTCCATGTTTCTGGAGGTCGCTCAGCACTCCCGGGCTTTGCTCTGCTCCTGTGTTTACTGTCTCAGGCCTGCTCTAGCCTAGGTTTTGGCTCAGAACTGTTTCTTTTTATTATTATTATTTTCTTTTATTAAATTATATAATTTTACAATTTTTCACTTCCTCCCCTCCTCCCATTTCCCTCCCCCTCCCTCTCCAGTCCAAGGAGCAGTCAGGGTTCCCTGCCCTGTGGGAAGTCCAAGTTCCTCCCCCCTCCATCCAGGTCTAGGAAGGTGAGGATCCAAACAGACTAGGTTCCCACAAAGCCAGTACATACAGTAGAATCAAAACCCAGTGCCATTGTCCTTGGCTTCTCAGTCAGTCCTCCTCGTCAGCCACGTTCAGAGTCCAGTTTGATCACATGCTCCATCAGTCCCAGTCCAGTTGGCCTTGGTGAGCTCCCATTAGATCAGTCCCATTGTCTCGGTGAATGGACGCACCTCTCACGGTCCTGACTTCCTTGCTCACGTTCTCCCTCCTTCTGCTCCTCATTTGGACCTTGGGAGCTCAGTTTAGTGCTCCAATGTGGGTCTCTGTCTCTATCTCCATCCATCGCCAGATGAAGGTTCTATGGTGATATGCAAGATAATCATCAGTGTGGCTATAGTATAGGGACAGTTCAGGCCCTCTCTCCTCAGCTGCTCAAGGAGCAAGCTGGGGACATCTCCTTGGACACCTGGGAACCCCTCTAGAATCCAATCTCTTGCCTACCTTCAGATGGCTCCCTTAATTAAGATATATGCTTCCCTGATTCCATATCCACTCTTCCTCTATCCCAACTGTCCCATTCCCCCAAGCTCTCCCCATCCTCCCCTTCTCACTTCTCTCTCCCTGTCTCCCAGAACTGTATCTATAAATGTCCATGGTCTGGATCCATTCCTGCAGAGGTCCCTGGCTTGGGGTTGGTCCTGTAATGGTCTCTAGCTCTGATCTATTTCCTCAGAGTTCCCAGACTCGGATGTACCCAGACGGGCAGAGGACTTGGCTCAGGCCTACTCCCTCAGAGGTCCCAGACTCATGCCTGGACCTGCAGAGGTCTCTCATTCCTGCCTACTCCCTTTGACGTCCCAGACCGACGCCCAGACCCACTGAGGTCCTGCCTCAGGCTTACTCCCTCAGAGTTCCCAGACTCAGATGTACTCAGACGGGCAGAGAACTTGGCTCAGGCCTACTCCCTCAGAAATCCCAGACTCGGCTGTACCCAGACGGGCAGAGAACTTGGCTCAGGCCTACTCCCTCAGAGGTCCCAAACCCTCATTCATGACTGCAACAACTCTTATAAAAGAAAACGTTTAATCAGAATGACTCCTTTGCACTTTCTGGGGTTCAGTCCGTTATTGTCATGGCAGGGAGCATGGCAGTGTGCAGGCAGACACACGCTGACTACATCTGGATCAGAAAGCAACAGGAAATGGGCTGCTGTGGTACGGAGCGAGCAAAGTCTATCCCCATAGCGGCACACTTCCTTCAACAAGGCCACTCCCTATGAGCTTATTGGGGTCAATTACATACAAACTACCACAGCTCCCTTGAGTCCTGCCTCTCCCACACGCACCTTGACCTCCTCTCGGTCTCACCCCTGTGGAGGCCGTGAAGGTGGAGAAGGCTCTCGAGCCATGGGATGAGGGCCAAGGTCCTCAGTGCCATTAGTTCCTTCCATTTCCAGGCTGGAGATGGGGGATGTGCTGGCCATACCCTCTGTCACAGCCATATTTTTATTGTGAGGATGCAAGCTGGCGTATTTGGAAGGTATTTCTTATATAGCTGGGTGGCAGAGTTTTCTCGTGTCATAGTGCTTTGAGCTGTGAGGACCTGAGAGTTGGCTACCAGAGGAGGACGTACAGCTCCAGCACCATCTCTGAGGGCGTGCAGTTTGGAAGCCCCAGAAAAGGAAGCCTCATTTTGGTCACTTGCTATCAGATTAGCAGGCTCCATGGTCACAGAGTCTCTGCTGAGCATCAGACATTAAAAACAGACCCAATTCTAACCAGGAAGAAGAGATGTGCTCTCTTTTAAGGAAAAAAGAAAGAAAGAAAGAAAGAAAGAAAGAAAGAAAGAAAGAAAGAAAGAAAGAAAGAAAGAGCGTGTTCCTAGAAATCTCCATGGAATCCACAAGCCCATTGACGGGAGAGGGGCAGCCTCTGGTGAGATCCGAATCTTGGCTTGACTCTGGAGTCCAGTGCAGATGGATCATCTTAGCACTCAGGAGGCTGAGGCAGGAGGAGCTTGGGTTCGAGGCCAGCCTGAGCTATATGTCACCCCCTGTCCCCCACTCCAAAAGAAAGACATGTGTAGTGGGACCCTGAACTATGCCCCTCAGGCTTAACTCCCAGACTGGATGGAATGGGGGCCTCGGAATCCATAGGTGGGCATTCTGTTACTGTGGCAACCACATATCCATTTGGGTGTTGAAGGAGTGGGGTTAAAGGGTTAGGAGGACCAAGCACATGGGGGAACTCGGTGAACGCAGAGCCAGTTTGCTCAACAACCCTGTCCCGGAGGCCAAGACTTCGGGGGGGTCAGAGCGTGGGCAGAACAATGGCGGTCTGGGCAATGGCGGTCTGGGCAATGGCGGTCTGGGCAATGGCGGTCTGGGCAATGGCGGTCTGGGCCCCCAGAGCACGTCATTTGACAGCCACTGGCTCCAGGGCTCCCAGGCCACCGCAGGGCTAGCCCCAGAAGACCCGGAGGAAGAGATTCCCCAGGAAGAGGTAGCCGGGGAAGAGCTAGCTGAGGCTCCCAATCCGGATGGTAGTCGAGAGCTGGAGGTGGAAGTGGTTGAAATGAGGTGGGTGCTGGGGAGCAGGAGGAGGCATGCGCTGACACGCCAGCCCACCCTGGCCATCTTCACTGTCCTTCCCCTCAGAGTCCCCAGCTCCCCCTGTCCTGCTCTGGGTCCAGTAATGGCTGCTGAGAGAAGTGAGCGTGACAGCCTCCACATCATGACACAGAGACTTCATATTCATTATGAATGCTCAGTCTTAGTTTAGGCGTATCCCACTAGCTCTTATAACTTAGAATTAACCTGTTTCTCTTCATTGTCACCTCAGGGCTTTTATTTCCTTTCAGTCTGTGTGTCCTGCTGTCCTGGGATGGCAGCTGCCTGCCTGGCTGGCCCCAGGTGTCTCCCTGTCTCTCTCCCTTCTCTCCTCTCCTCCTATTTATTCCCTCTGCCTGCCAGCCCCTCCTATCCCTTTCCTGCCTAGTTGTTGACTGTTCAACTTTGTATTAGACCAACCAGGGGCCTTGGGCAGGCAAAGCAGCACATCTTTCCATGTTTAAACAAACACAATACAAACAAATGTAACACATCTTTACATACTTAAAGTAATATTCCACAATAAGTGAGCATTGTGTTCTTCATTCTCTCAACGGCCCCAGGAGGTGGGAGCTGGTTTCTTCCAATTCCATGGGCTCAGGGCTCAGTTTCCAGACATTGTGGGGCCCCGGGTGACAGAGAGACCAGAGCCAACCAAAGATTCCTGATTGTGGGGGACTGTTCTGTAGTTTCTCAGACAAATCAAGGTGGACCAGTAGACCCCTGACACCAAACTCTGTTGCAGCCAGCTGTCCATCACTGAACGGACTCCCAGCATCTCCACAGCCAAGAGCAGGAGGAAAAAGAAGGGCCGGAGGCTGCTGGAGCTGGCAAAACCCAAGACCAACTGGCAATGCCTGAGAGACAGGTGAGGGTTGGGGCCCATGAGGTGCTGAGGCAGTGGGAGCCCCAGGCCTCCTGTGCTCTTCTGAACTCTTGTCTCCAGCCCATTTCCCCCTCCCTGCATCACCTTGGGCAGGCACCTAGAGAATAAATGGGCCACCGGGGAGGCATCAGGCAGGACACCAAAGGTGGGGTCCTTGGGTGGTAGTAGAGGAGAGTGAGCAATCTGGGAGCCAGTGGGGACCCAGAGGCAAAGGCAGGGCCTGGGACCCTGTCTCATCGCAGGAGGGGGTGCTGTTGTAAGGGCTATGCCTGGATTTCCCCACGTAAGAACAACTTGCACTTCTGCCTGTATTGGTGAGTTGGGGTGTCCCCTCCCTGTGTCACCTGTCCATGTCAGGGACATGCCAGGCCCCAGGGTTACACCCGAGCTGCCTTTTCTCCAGGGACCAGGTTCTGGGGGTGAAGGGCTCTTGGCTGGGGGAAGATTGTCCTGCTTGCTGTGGACTGAGCCTGCTGGCAGTGTCTGTGCCGCTGAGGGTCCCAGTTCTCCAAACGGCACTCGGCCTTCCCACCTGCCCCGTCTTGGAACGTGGGCCTCGCTCTGCACAATCTGTTTCCCCTCGGTACTCGCTGCCCTCGGTCGGCCCGACCTCCGTCTCCTCCGGGTCCTCCTTCCACTTTCCTCGGGCTGCCCTCCCTGGTTCCCCAGCTTCCTGTTCATTGTTCCAGGACCCCAGGCTTCCTTTCCCCAGCAGGGCTCAGGGCACAAGGCGCTCTGCCCTGAGCTGCTCGGCTGTATTCCAGGCCTTCTGTATACTGGACCGAGCGGTTTATCGAGGACACCACCTTAAGCATCACCGTCCCTGGTAGGTCCCATCTCTTCAAGGCAGCCTGGGTGTCCTCTGCCTGGCCTGGGACCACCTGTGTCATTTCCCCAGTCTTCCCTCACCTCCCTGAGTGGCTCGAATCCTGTAGACACATCACAGGGCGCAGGGCTCCGGGCAGTTTCCAGGGCAAATCTGGGCAGGGCTAGTATTTGTTTCACAGAGTCCCACCTTCCTCCCCAAATGGGATCCATCTTCTTCAAAAGCATGGACTCCTTCAAATAAAGCCCCCCACTAACAAGAGCTCCTATGTGGACGAGCGTAGCAAGCAGGGTCTCTCTTGGGGCTCCAGATCCACTCACAAGCCACAAGCCCTAGAAATCCCAGGCCTGCACTAACTTCCAACAAAAACCCAGTTTCTGGGCCTCTTGTGCTCAGCCCTGGACAGGAAGGAGCTATAGTCCCGGCGTCCTGTTGTCCACTGCATTATGTATGCCTGTCCTCCCTATGAGAGCGTGTCTGTGGACACTCATGTCTGTGGCCTATGCCGCTGCCTGGACCGGTGAAGGGCTGAGTAGAGCCCTGGGGTGGAGGGTGCTTCCCACCAAGGCCCTGTGTAACCACGGTGACTGGACCGTTTCTGTGCAGAGGTGTCCCGCCGAGTGGAGGAGCTGTCGCGGCCCAAGAGGTTCTACCTGGAATATTACAACAACAACAGGTGAGAGGGCAGGCAGACGCCTCAGCTCCGAGGCCCTCCATGTCCCACTTCTGGGCCTTGGGGCTCAAGAGCTCCCAGCCAATGTCCCACGGTGAACTGACCTCAGGGGTCACGGGGACAGCACCCATAGGTGATCAACCTGGCCTCGTATCATTGCTGCTCTTGACTGTAGGCTATAGAGGCGGGGGCTGGAGGACAGCCATGCTTTCTGAAGCCTGTCCTCAGAGCCACTCAGGCAAAGCTTGCTGTCTCTGTGCACAGAGAAGATAAATCCCCACTGATGGCCACCACAGTGGAGTCCTGGGTTTTCATACCTGTGTTTATGCACTGCCCTGTTCTGCGGTAGTGCCGTGTTGTCACCTGAGCGGGAGGAAGCTGAAGTCCTCTCACCTGTGGGTGGCAATGCCCTGGCACTAGAGTGGATTTCAGCGTGAGCCTCTGGCAGCGAATGGGAGAGGTGGCTTCGCAGTCGCAGAAGCCCAGGTCACAGCGGCATTCTTGTGACAGTGTTTACTCCTGGACTGGGAAGACAGGGACCTGGTTTTACCCTTTGAGCTCAGGCTTTCGGGGCAGCCACAGGACGTTATCCTTGTATCCTCATCCCTGTCAGGAACCTGATAGGGATGGAGCTGGCCACTCTACCCTCCAGGCTGGACATCTGGGAGAGGCCTGTTTTGACCCTCGCTGGATGTCCTCTGGGAGCCATTTCCTGCCCCAGTGTCCCCTGGCTCACACATCCAGGAGCATTCTGAGAATTCTGAGAAAGACCATACATACTGTTAGTCCCTCACGGGGACCCGGAGGCATGGGGTGATGGCGGAACTCGGGGTGCCTTTTAGGACCACACCCATCTGGCCCATCGCTCGATCCACTTTGGAGTACCAGGCTTCTAACCGGCTGAAGCAACTGGCTATTCCTAAGGTCCGCAACAACATCTGGAGCATCGACATGTCTGAGGTAGGTAGCATTGGCCACACCCCCCGAGTGGGTGGAACAGTGGGGACAGCTGCATTTGGGTGTAAGTGAGGGGGGCAGGGATGCAGCCTTACAGAGTGGGTGGGTTCACCACTCATCTGGAAGACTCTGCTTTCCCATATTCTAGCCCTTGAACCTTGTCTTCTGCCCTCCAAGCCACCCCACCCCAGTCCAAGGCTTCTTGACCACCCCCAGTCAAGCCAGCATCTGGCCTCTGGCTAGGATGGGGTTCCACTGAGAAGTAACCCTAAAGGGATGTGACCAGTCACTCTGTGTGGTCATTTGTCCCTGCTTTTTAGAATAATTTTAAAGCCCAGGTGGGGTTCCCTGGCCAGACAGTCTAGCTGAGTCACTGAGCCCCAGGTTTGAGAGACCCTGTCTCCAAAACCAAAAACATGTCAGGCATGGTGGTGGTGTGAGCCTTTAATCCCAGCCCTGCAGAGGTAGGAGGAGGCAAGAGGAAGCAGGTGGATTTCTGTGAGTTCAAATCTAGCCTGGACTACATAGTGAATGCTAGGACTGTCAGGGCTATGTAGAAACCCCGTCTCAAAAACAAAAACGAACAACTCCCCCAAACGAAAGCAAACTAAATTCCCTGCTTATCTCAGAGGTGACTTTTGAACTTAGTTTTCCTTTGGATCCAAATGAGAAGACGGTTCTTCTGTCCCTCCTGTCCCTGCCCTCACACTCGGTGTGACACACCCACCTCCTTCCTGCTGGGTCCGGCATTCAGGTCACTTCCAGTGTCTCAGGGTTGCAATCCCCTCAGGCCTCTGTGGTCGCCAGGACCCTCTGAAGAGTCCAGGTTCCTGGGCCTGGAGTTGAGGCCTCACGGGGGACTTTCTGTCCTTCTCAAGTGGTTCCCTCTGAAACAGGTGAGGGTCTAGCCTCAGCCAAGCCCTTCTGTTCTCAAGCGGCTCCTTCTGAAACAGGTGAGGGTCTAGCCTCAGCCAAGCCCAGGCTTTGCCCAGAACAACTTCTCAGTCACACTGGTCCTACACAAGGCCCACCTTGTGTGTCTCGTTCCTGTGCTCACTGGCCTGGTCTCTCTGGGGACTCCTGTCACAATCCATCCGTCGTCCAGAAACCAGCTCACCAGGGCTAGCACTGCGCCTTCCTGGTGCGTTGGCTCTTGCCGAGCTCAGCAAGTCCCGCTAGTATCATGTCTGTGCTAGTATCTCCAGTCCGTGTGTCAGCAACATACATGCAGTCTTCTCTCTGGGCCCAGGAGGGAGCAAGGTTAAGACACCCGTGAGAGTGTCAGTGGGGAAGACTCGGGCTGGGAAATGCTGCAGCTTTTCACAGGTGTGTGATGAGCCATAGCCACGGGTCTAATGCTGAGGCCTTGGACAGTGGGTTGTGGCTGGAGAGGCAGCTCAGTTGTTATTAGCACTAGCTGCTCTTCTGGAGGACCTGGGCTCCACCCTCAGCACCCCCCCCCCCCGTGCTGACTCCCGTTCCGGAGGATTTGGCGCCCTCTTGTGGCTACTGAAGGCAGTGCACACATGTGATGCACAGACTCAAATACACATACAAATTATAAAAATATTTTTTTTATAAAAAGAATGTACCTTAGGGGAATATGTCTTTTGGCTTGCTTCCCTTTCCTACCTCAGCAGCCCCTCCATGTCCTCCTGCCTCTGCCTCAGCAGCCCTTCCACGTCCTCCCGCCTCTACCTCTACCTCAGCAGCCCCTCCGTAGCCTCCCCGTTCCAGGTGAACTCAGCATTGCTACCTGCTGGCTTTGCATGTGTGTTATGCATTGATGCCAGAGCTGTGAGGTTCACTCTGAGTCACAAGCTGTGTAGAGTTGCTCTCCTGCTCTGGTGTCTGTAGTCTCTGCGACCACATTGTCACCAGCGATAGCCTTTTTCTCTCTGTTTATTATTTATTTGCTTATTTTATTCATTTTGAGACAGGGTTTCATTCTGTAGGCCAGCCTGGCCTCAGACTCACAGAGATCTGTCTGTCTCTGCCTCCCCAATGCCAGACTGAAGGCACGTGCCGCCATGCTGGGCTATTATTATAGTATTTCTGGTATTTCCCTTGATGATTTCCTTCTCCAAGTCAGCTGAGAGCACTGCCATTTTGTCCCCGGAGGGGTTCTTTGTGTACTAAGGCCATTAATCCTTGTTGAACACATTGCAAACCTCACTTCTCCCCAGGAGAAGGGCGGTCCTGCTCCACAGACTTGAGGAATCGTGACTGCTTCACTCTTTCCCCTCTGTTCCTGTTTCCAGGTTTCTCAGGTGTCCAGAGCAGCCCAGATGGCAGTCCCTACCCCACGGACCCTTAGCCTGGCAAAGCCCAGGCCTCCCGCCATCCTCATGGAAGAGTGGGACCCCATGCCGAAACCCAAGCCTTATGTGTCTGACTATAACCGCCTCCTCCAGCTGGCAAGTGAGTGGCTGCCCTCCTGCTGTGGGGTGGCTGAGGAGACAGGGTGGAGGCCTGCATTTGCCAGGGCTGTGCCTTCCTTGTGCTGCATCCCGCCCCCTTAGCTGTAGACTGGTTGTCTGAAACCTTGCAACTGTCAGAGGGTACAGCAGACAAGATGGGCACAGGGTATGTATGAGGTTGAAGGCAGGCACCTGGCAGCCAGGCTGAGCTGGGAGGGCTGGTTTGAAACAATTATTTGTTTGATTCCCTTCTGTGTGAGAGTCAAATAGCCATTCACCAGCGGCAAAAGTAATGTGTACTGTTCACAGGAAAAACGAAAGGGCCGAAAGAAGAAAGTGAAAATAACATTTAGCGTCACGGCTTAGAGGCCACCCACAGTGCAGACCCCGTGTGGGCTGGTTCATGCACCTCTTCCAAGCTGTTCCCCACTCTCATTCTGACCAGTGGGCTGAGCCGTTAGCATGCTGCCCCCCCCGCCCCATGCCTTCCAGTGCACAGCAGTCAGCGGGCTCTGGTGACCGTCACTGGATACCTTCCTGTGTCGTTCCTGCACACTGTCTATCTCGGACACGGAACCCTGGCACAGTCCACGTGCTTTCTGCACATGGCATGGCCTGTGAGTGATGTGTGCTCTGGGGTGCCTTTGTCGAGAGCCCATCAGCTTGTAGAGCTGCTGGTCTGTGCTGCCCTGGCTGTGCCTGCACAGCTGGGGGCTTCCCCACCTTCTCCCCAGCTACCTCCGTCCTGGGTTCTGGTTACAGATTGGAGGTCTCTTATGGAGGATGGTGACCGACTGAAGTGAAGCCTTCCAATTCACTTGTCCTTTTAAAATTTGCCTGTGGGGTTTTCTGTTTGTTCTTTCAACAGCAGATGGTGAGGGGTGAGGCCGAGGTGGCGTGAGCATGTGTGAGCATGCATGTCTTTGTGTGTGTGTGCCCTCTCACCCAGGCCTTACTGTGTACACTGTGGGCTAGGGTAGCTTCAGGCTTTGCTGTCCAACACGAGTGCCCAGTCAAAAGGACTGTGACCAGTACTTCCTGGCGCTGAGCTTGCCAGGCGCTCCCTCTGCTGCTGACAAGTGGGGTGTGCTTAGCGATGTGTGGGAGCACGTACCCAGTTCTGCTTCTATCAGTCCTGTCAGAGCAGGAGGGGGCGGGGCTCTTCTCCACTGTCATGCTGTGCTTCACCAAGTCTTAAAACCCAGATGTCGGGGTTAGAGAGATGGCTCAGTGGCTAAGAGCATTGGCTGCTCTTCCAGCAGACCAGGATTCGATTCCTCCCAGTCCCCATGTGGCAGCTCAAAACCAGCAGTAACTCCAGCTCCAGGGGACCCGACACCCTCTTCTGACCTCTGAGGGCACCAGGCACCCACAGATGTGCCTATGGGCAAAAGCATTCATACATATTAAACAATGAAATTGTTCTGAAGCAGAGATAAGCTCAGGTGTTACCATTGCTGAAAGCTTCGGTGCCCTGAGTCCAGGGAGGGTTGAGTCTCCTGCCTTGGGGCTGCCGGGTCCCAGATGTTGGCTCAGTTTTACCCCGGGACCTTTGCTCTTAGAGCTTTAATCCAACCTGAGGTCTTCTGGGTTTTGAGGACAGGGCTTGTATTAGCTGTTTACCCCTGCAATTTGAGGGCACAGCCCCCGGGTTGGTGCCCCTACATTCAGGGTGTTCTTTCCTGGCTCTGTGAGAAAGGCTCTTGTAGACATGTCCAGAGGTATGTTTCCATGGTGATTCTCCATCGTAGGGTTCCAGTTCTTTCCCCAGGGCCTCTGTGCAGTAGGGCTGTGGACCCTGGTGTGTGTGTGGGGGGGGGTGTGGAGGGCTCGTCCATCTTCACCGGGGCCCAGGCAGACAGGGACTTGATAGAGGCTGCAGCTGCTGTTGTGGGAGGATGGGACTGTGAGAAGGGCTGGCCAGGAAGAGGCCCATGGCCACCGGCCAGGGAGAGCCCTGTAGCCTTGTACTCCATCTCATAGTGATGCCAAAGGCGTAGAACACACAGACCAGGGTCTTCTTCTTTCCACCACTGCCACCAGGTTCAGGTGGAGAAGGACCCCATGTTCTTCCTGGTGCCTGTGGTCTCCTTTCTGAGCGCCATGCCCAACTAAAACATCTTCGCAATTCGCCCTCTTAAAAGATGGTTTTCGATATATTCACCATGTTGTCCAATTGTCACCTATCCGGTTCTAGAACATTCTTTCACCACAAAAAATTCCTCTTCCTCTTGTGGGTTTCCCTGCCACGGACTCCTGTGCCATCGTGTGTGTGGTTTGTGTCTGGTCCCCTCACTGTCCTTTAGCCCCCAGCCACTCCTGTGGTTGTTGCCCAGCCCCGGTTCTGGTCGTGGCTGTGTATGTGCACGTGGATGCCGTGTGCTCTGAGTGGCACTGTGAGCCTGGCCCACACAGATCCTGTCACTCATTTGCTGGTGGGCGGACCCAGCTTGGAGCTTTGTCTGAGAAGTCTGAGCCTGGCCTTGTTCCTCTCTTCTGCCCTCCAGCTCCCAAGGCTCTGTCAGAAAAGTGTGTTCCTGACCGCAGTCCTCAGTGGGAGATCCTGGATGCCACCAAGAGAGCAGTGGCCAGTTCACGGATCCTCTCCCTGGCCCAGCCCAAGATCCGCAAGGACCTCAACGAGGGCTACAACCCGTACTACATCTCTCCAGCCTCTCTGGTGGCCCAGGCATCTCCTCGCATTTATGAGCTTGCCACCCCCAAATTCATCACCAAGAAAGTGTGACAGCCAGGCCTGACCTCCGGCCCACCCCCAGTAAACACCCAAGTGCATCCTCACCTGTGTGCCTGATTTGCTGAGCTTCGTGGCCTGGGCATGGGCGGGCAGGGACGCCTCAGGCCACAACAATAATAACGTTATTTTCACATTCTACCTGCAATGTGCCGCCCTTTTATTTCCCATCTCAGAGGACTCTGAGGCTGGGCCTCAGGCCCTTGCCCCATCTCCCCGACTTTCCCATCCTGTTGTCTCCCTCATGCCCACACGGACCTCAAGTTTAGCCCCATGCCATGCTGGTCCCTGTGGTGACCAGACGAGATTATCCTCCTCTTTTGGGGTTTCTGCCAATGTCCTGAGTTTCACTGTTGAAACTGTCACAGGGTCATGGTGTTTGGGGGGAGGATTGGGAGGCGGTGAGGCTGGGAGGGGAGCACTCTTGGCCACTTCTGCCATCTGAGGGCATGTCACTGCACAAGCTGAAGGCACACAGCAGGACATGGCTTCCAGGGTTGTCAGAAACAGACTTCTGTCTGTCAGTTCTTCAGACATGGGCAGCTGGTTATGCAGACATGTGGAGCAGGCTCTAGGTTCCCAACGAACCCCCACAGGGTCTCTCACCGCTCAGGCCCATGAGAGTTGGATGAAATAGAGTACTTCTTTCTGGTAGATCCTGAGAGCACACACTGGTCCCGTTGTCCCAGAGTCTCAGGGGCCATATTAGCACGAGGCCCTTCCTTCCTCCTCTGGAACGAGCAGCTCCTGTCTCCCAGTCTCTGCTCCAGCTCTCCTCTTCTCTGAGGATCCCATGGTGACACTCGGTCCATTATGGTCCCCAGTTTAGGGGTCTTTACCTAATCTCGAGAAGAATATTCTAGAGTGGGGAATTGAGCAGGACGACTCTCCCTCGTTGTAGAACCTTCCACAGAACCTCCTGGGTGGCTGGCTGTGTCACAGTGAGCCAGCTGCCCTGGTCAGGACAGTGAGAGAGGTCTGCGTTATCGCCGTAAGCAGAGACTCTGAGCTCGGCCTGGGAATCCGACAGTCTTGCTTGTGAGTTCTCAGGAAACATGAATTTTTCTGGTAATTCAGAGGATGTGATTGAGCACTTGTTGCCCAGACCTAGACCAGGCGTCCCGAATGAGATGACGGGATGTCTCTCAACGGAGCCCTCATGTTGATGGAGGAGGCCATTCTCACAGCACTGGCAGCTGCCAGGCAGAGGTGGTCATCCAGGATAGTGGGGTTGGGGTCCCCATTTCTGCAGTGCTTGGGTAGTGCACTCAGGAACTGGGGGAGGTAGTTGGATGTCGCTCTACCTCTTCAGAGATGGACCGTGCTCAGCCCTGGTTAGTGACAGGCACAGACTGTGTGTGGCTGCTGCCTGTGGTCGTGCTCCCCCTTCACAGACACCTGGGGTCCTGAGCTGGGGGTAATATCTGATCACAGGCGGGTTCAACAGATTGCAGGATGGAGGCAGAGGCTGTGACAAACGGAATGATGGCCATCTCGGGGTGTCAGAAATAGGTTCGTTTGTTTTCTGTCAATGAACTAACTAAAAGACAGGAAAAAAATGTTCCAGGAAATCTCGGGAAGTCCCAGAAGAGTCATCATATGATACCTGGGAAATTGAGGTCCCCTCTTTGGAGTTCCCAGTCTTATTGATAAAAGAATTTAAGAATCGCTACAAATGGCAGTTGGAGGACCATTGATTAGAGTTTCAGACGGAAACTCCAGGGCAGGCAAGCTGCCTGGAAGGGGCTGCGGGTGTGGAGGAGGCGGGGAGAGGAGTAACAAAGGCTATGCCATCTGAGATAAGGCAGAGAGTAGTGGCAGGTGGGCAGCTAAGCTGGACAAGGGGGAAGACGTTCAGAGCATTAGTTAGGAGGTCTAAAAGCATGTTGAGGCTCTGGACCTGCATCTGGAAGATAAAGATACTAAAGGGAAAAGGAAATAGTTCCTTCTGTGTCAGGCCTCAGAACAGCTTCACAGTGGCTCCCAGGGGCTGCAGTAGGGGCATGGAATTTTTGAGAGGAAAAGGTCTATTATCTCAAGGTGAATCTGCCCCCTTAGGGGTGGTTCCCTTCTGAGGTCCCTGGCAAGCTCTACTGTCTCTACCTAGAGGTAGATGTCATTCCTTACTGGGGCACCGTGTCACCAAAGCAGAAGCCATCAGTGCGAACACAGAGGATGGGACCAAGGAAGGGAGGAGAGTGACCCGGTCACCTGCTCAGGAACATTCTGATCTTCTGGCCTGGGTCTTACTATTTAGTCCAGGCTGACCTTGAACTCAAGGTATCATTCTGTCTGTACTGGAATTCTGTAGACCAGGCTGGCCTCATACTCACAGAGATCTGCATGTCACCATGTCTGGCCTCACTCTAGCTTTGCAAACAGACTTGCCCCAGAGGGCAGCTCTCTGTGTCACACTCTCTGAGGTCATCACGGGCTCTGCCCACTGCCTGGTGGTTCCCTCCCCTTACTACCTCTACGTCCAGGGGTGTGCTCTCCCCAGTATGAGTCTCTGTTTGCTTCTGTCTTCATCGAGGCTTCTGCTGCTGTGATGAAACGCCATAACCAAAAGCAACTTGTGGAGGAAGGGGTTTATTTGGTTCACACTTGCACACCACAGTTCATCACTGAAGAAAATCAGGACAAGAACTCAAGTAGAGAATGAACCTGGAGGCAGGAGCTGATGCAGAGACCACAGAGGGGTGCTGCTTGCTGGCTTGCTCCCCATGGCTTGCTCAGCCTGCTTTCTGATAGAACCCAGGACCACCAGCCCAGGGATGGCACCACCCACAATGGGCTGAGCCCTCTCCCATCGGCCACTAATTAAGAAAATGCCCTACAGGGTGTCTACAGCCCGATCTTTTGGAGGCATTTTCTCAACTGTTGTTCCCTCTTCTCAGATATATCTACCTTCTGTCTAGTTGGCCTAAGAACTAGCCAAGGCTGCTTCCTAGAGAGTGTGACCTGCAAAAGGATGGGGAAAGGCTGACTTCCCACACAGGGGCTTTTGGTGGCCAGGCTGTGTCTGGCAGCAACAAGGCACAGTTGTGGGACCTTGTGCTGGTGACTGGAAGAATCATGCAGACACACAGGTTGCTCCTGGATCGCCACACACAGTAGGGTTGTCCTGCCATGCATTCTGAGGGCAGCTCTGCCACAGCTGCTCACAGGACTAGGTACCATCTTGTTTTGGGGCATCTTTCCTACTGTAATGCTTCTTGTGACTCAAATGGTGGTGCCCCTTCTGAGATTCATTCCTAATGTGACATTATTAAGAGGGTGATTGAGTCTTCATAGGTTTAGCACCTTATAAAAGGGTTTGAGGTTGAGGAGGTGGGGGGCTGTTTGTTTGTCCTTCTACCCTTCCACCATGACAAGACACAATCAATGTATGCCCCTTCTGGAGGACCCAGCACTCGGGGTCAGCCACGGGCTAGACTGGCCAGCCAGTGAGTTTTGGGACCTACCTGTCTCCACATCCCCAGAGCTAGCTACAGACATATGGATCTGGCTTCTAGATGGTACCAGGGATCCGAACTCAGACCCTCATGCTGTGTTGCAGGCACCTTACTGAACCTTCTCCCCTGCTCTGGGAAATGCATTTCCGTGGCAGCAGTCTTTGAGACTGGATCTCCTGACTTCAGTCTTGCAGGGGCTAGCATTAACATATGGGCAATATGCCAGTTTTTTTTCCTGTAACTGTAACTGGAGTTACAGGCAGTTGTAAGTTGCCAGGTAGATGCCGGGAATAAAACCTGGGTCCTCTGGAAGGGCAGTGGTACTCTCACAACTGAGTCACAGCCCCGAGGGTTTTTTCTTCTCTATACAAGGTTTCTTTGTGTAGGCCTGGCTGTCCTGGAACTTTCTCTGTAGACCAAGGTGACTTTGAACTCACAGAGATCCACCTGCCTCTGCCTCCCGAGTGCTGGGATTAAAGGAGTGTGCCACCACTGCCCAGCTCAAGAAGCCAGTTTTAATTTATGTCCTTTATAACCCATTTGTGGCATTATTATTATCGAGAAGTGTCTTGTGGTGGTGAATGAGAATATGACCCCCACAGGCTCATCTGTCTGAACAGTTGGTCCCCAGTTGGTAGAACTGTCTGGAAAGGATTAGAATCTGTGACCTTGTTGGAAGAGGTGTATCACTAGTTTGGAGGTTTTAAATACAGTATTCCTCCTAGTGCTCTGCTCCTCTCCCTCCTCCCCCCCCCCCCGTCCTGGGCTGTGGTTAAGGTGTGCCTTCTTAGGTATGTCTCCAGCACCTTGCCTGCTTGCCTGTTGCCTCCCTGTCATGAGGGTCATGGACTCACCCTCTGAACTGTAAGCCCCAATTTAAACACTTATTTTTGCAAGTTGCCATGGTCATGGTGTTTTTGTCATGGCAATTTAAAAGTAATTAAGATGCCTTGCTAAACCACCACATTGTTCTAGAACTCTTGGGTTCAAGTGATCCTCCTGCCTCTGTTGTAGGAGGTTGCTTGTTTGTTCCCCGCCAGTTAGACCAGAAATAACCACACAGAAACTGTATTCATTAACTCACTGTTTGGCATATTAGCTTATGCATATTTCTATCTCACTCTTATCTCTTAAATTAACCCATTTCTATTATTTTATATTTTATCATGAGGCCTGTGACCTACTGGCAAGGTTCTGGCTGGCAGCTTGTGTCTATCTCCTCTGGCGGCTCCATAGCATCTCCTTGACTCTGCCTACTCTCTCTCTATATATATCTCTTCAAGCCTGGCTATATTCTGCTAAGACATTGGCCAAAAGCAGCTTCTTTATTCATTAACCAATAAAAGCAACACATATACGAAGGACTTTCCACACCATTTCCTCTTTTCTGCTTAAATAAAAAGGAAGGTTTTAACTTTAACATAGTAATACATATAACAAAAACAGAATGAAGCAAGAATTATAGTTACAATACTGAATCCACTTTATCTCTTATTGTAACTAAGGAAAACTAAAACCATCTATTCTTTTCCTTTCCTTTTTTTTTTTTTTTTTTTTTTTTTTTTTTTTTTTTTTTTTTTCGAGACAGGGTTTCCCTGTAGTTTCTAGAGCCTGTCCTGAAACTAGCTCTTGTAGACCAGGCTGGCCTCGAACTCACAGAGATCCGCCTGCCTCTGCCTCCCGAGTGCTGGGATTAAAGGCGTGCGCCACCACCGCCCGGCTCAAAACCATCTATTCTTCAACTCCATCAAAGACTCCAGAACGATATAATATTACCTAAGTTAATAGGAAGTGCATTGTAAGTAACTTCCGAAACTCTAGAATTGACAGAGATGTCTCACTGCCTGGACAGTCACCCAAAGTTCTTCTGTAACATTGGGGCATCCATATTCAGCCTACAGGCCCATAGTAACCGGCAGACTTTTCCATGAAGCGGGAAATTTCAAAGACAGTTCCACCTATATTGGCAGTTTGTCAGTCACCTTCTGTGTCCTGCAGAATGTGTGACAGACTCTTGCATGAAACAGGAACCCTGAAGCCCTACATCCAGGCTTAGGAAGGTGTGCATACAAACAGACTAGGCTCCCAAAAAGTCAGTACATGCAGTAGAATCAAAACCCAGTGCCATTATCTTTGGCTTCTCAGTCAGCCCTCATTGTCAGCCACATTCAGAGTCCGGTTTGATCACATGCTCATTCAGTCCCAGTCCAGCTGACCCTTGGTGAGCTCCCATTAGATCAGTCACACCGTCTCAGTGGGTGGACGCACCCCTCGTGGTCCTGACTTCCTTGCTCATGTTTTTGCTCCTTCTGTTCTTCATCTGGACCTTGAAAGCTCAGTCCAGTGCTCCAATGTGGGTCTCTGTCTCTATCTCCATCCATCGCTGGATGAAGATTCTATGGTGATATGCAAGATATTCATCAGTGTGGCTATGTGAGAAGGCCAGTTCAGGCACCCTCTCCTCTGCTGCCCAAGGACCTAGTAGGGGACATCTCCTTGGACACCTGGGAACCCCTTTAGAGCCAAGTCTCTGCCAACCCTAAAATGGCTCCCTTAGTTATCTTCTTCCCTGCTCCCATATCCACCCTTTTTCCATCTCAACCATCCCATTCCCCAATCCTCCCCTTCTCCCTTCTCTCTCCCCATCTCCCCTTCCCCCAACCCACCCCACCCCCATGCTCCCAACTTTTGCACGGCGATCTTGTCTACTTCCAATATCCAGGAGGATAAATATATGTTTCTTTGGGTTCACCTTATTACTTAGCTTCTCTAGGATCACGAACTATAGGCTCAATGTCCTTTGTTTATGGCTAGAATCCACTAATGAATGAGTACATACCATATTCCTCTTTGTGGGTCTGGGTTATCTCACTCAGTAAAGTGTTTTCTATTTCCAACCATTTGCATGCAAAATTCAAGATGTCATTGTTTTTTACCTCTGAGTAGTACTCTAATGTGTATATGTGCCACACCTTCTTTATCCATTCTTCCATTGAGGGGCACCTTGGTTGTTTCCAGGTTCTGGCTATTACAAATAGTGCTGCTATGAACATAGTTGAACAAATGCTTTTGTAGTATGATTGGGCATCTCTTGGGTATATTTCCAAGAGTAGAATTGCTGGATCCTGAGGTAGGTTGACTCCCAGTTTCCTAAGAAACCTCCACACTGATTTCCAAAGTGGTTGCACAAGTTTGCATTCCCACCAGCAATGGATGAGTGTTCCCCTTACTCCACATCCTCTCCAGCATAGGCTATCATTGCTGTTATTGATTTTAGCCATTCTGACTGTCTGTACTTTGTCTCTTTAAAGACTTTGTTTTACTTTTTAAAAGCCATTTAAACTTCTTTTTGGAACTTCTATACTCTTTTTCTTCTTTCTCCCAAGCCTATGTACATCTATCCAACACTGTGACCCATTTAGAGGTCTTTTTTTTTTTTTTAATCGGAATCTGTCTTTGTTGTGCATCTGTATTTTCTGACCAAAAGCATCTTTTTTTTTTCTTTTTCTTTTTGCTAAGTGAGTATGGGTAGGGCCAACAAGCAAGGCCCTGCCTGTTGGCTCTGCCCATTCTAACATGGAGGAAGTATGGTTAATGCCTCTGAGACTACCTGGTGGGAGCCATCCTCACCACCTCAACTCTAGTAAGCATCGTGCAGCATATAAACCCTTTTTATCTGAGTAAAAGCTAAATCTGCTATGCAGTACACTGCATGGCCTGGAAATATCTCTATGTATGGTGGTGGGAGTCCGCCATTTTCTCCTGCATGCCTAGCAGACCTGATTCTGCCGCCTGCCCAGGTGGGGAGTGCTGAGCGATGGGCATGGTGTCAGCTAGTTTCCTACTGACCCTTAGTGAGCACATAAGCATCAGGACCCCAAGTGGTCAGCCCCAAACGTTTCAGACCACATTGGTGCTCCAATTTGTTGTAGGAGGCCGCTTATACATTCCCAAGCACTTAGACCAGAAATAATCACACAGAAACTGTATTCATTAAATCACTACTTGGTTTATTATCTTATGCATATTTCTAGCTCACTTTTATCTCTTAAATCAATCCATTTCTATTATTTTATATTTTACCATGAGGCTCGTGGCCTACCGGCAAGGTTTCAGCTAACAGCTTGTGTCTTTCTCTTCTGGTGTTTCCATGGCATCTCCTTGATGCTGCCTACTCTCTCTATAGATCTTTTCCAGCCTGGCTATATTCTGTTAAGCCATTGGCTGAGAGCAGCTTCTTTATTCATTAACCAATAAAAGCAACACATGATGTGCACATCTTCCATCTCCATTGTGGTATTCTATTGGAGCAGCACTGACACATCAAGATAGTCCTCCAGTTGGTTACTTCAAATCTTTAAGAATATGACTCAAGCCATATTACGACATAGTAGATGTTGAGACATTATGGGCAGGAAGACACTAAGATCACCATTGGGGTCTGTGTGGGTGCTGTGGTATGCTGGCCTTCTTCTGAGCCTAACAGCCATCATCACCTTCATGAGGGCAGTCATGATGACCGCAAGACATCCTCAAGATTGGTTCTGTTGATTCTCCCTCACAGAAAGGGTTGAGGACTGTCGTTAGTCCTCATCTGAGATGCCATTTTTTCCTATGCCACCCTTCCATCTGAGTGTGGTCCCAGTCTGCTCACGGCCTCAGGAGCTGATAGAGTTCACAGGGTGCAGGGGGATTGTCTGAAAGGAGAATCCCATTTACACAGCTATGGGGACATTATCATCATTCCTGGGTAAGCCTTTTGATGGTCAAGCTGCCTTGGGGTCATGCACAACTCTCTGTGAATCCAATAAACTCATTGGCTTGCCAAGTTTGGCTTTAGGGAATCACACCTCAGTCTGTTGTAGGAGCCCTAAGGGTGAACCCCTGCTTGTAGAGAGAAGTTTATGTGATACTGGGCCAGAGGGTGAAGGGGGCAAGGCTATGTGGAGGAACCACGGTGGCAAAGCCTCTAGAGTTACGGATGGTTGGGAGCCGCCATGTGTATGCTGGGAACCGACCGTGTCCCTGCATCTCTCCACGTGTGTGCTAGGAACTGACTGTGTCCCTGCATCTCTCCACGTGTGTGCTAGGAACTGACTGTGTCCCTGCATCTCTCCACGTGTGTGCTAGGAACTGACTGTGTCCCTGCATCTCTCCACGTGTGTGCTAGGAACTGACTGTGTCCCTGCATCTCTCCACGTGTGTGCTAGGAACTGACTGTGTCCCTGCATCTCTCCACGTGTGTGCTAGGAACTGACTGTGTCCCTGCATCTCTCCACGTGTGTGCTAGGAACTGACTGTGTCCCTGCATCTCTCCACGTGTGTGCTAGGAACTGACTGTGTCCCTGCATCTCTCCACGTGTGTGCTAGGAACTGACTGTGTCCCTGCATCTCTCCACGTGTGTGCTAGGAACTGACTGTGTCCTTTGCATCTCTCCATGTGTGTGCTGGGAACCGACCCTATTTCCTCTGCCTCTCTCCAACCTGTTTTATTTTCTGTGCATGCAATTGAGTGCATGGATGTGTACCACATTCGTGCAGGTACCCTAGGAAGCCAGGTGACATTGGATTCCCTGGGTCTGGAGTTGCAGGTAGTTGTGAGTTGCTATGTAACTACTAAGGTGTGGGAGCCCATATGTGACTCAGTTTCCATCTGGAGCTCATTCTGACTTATAAGTCATTTGAGATCAAGCTTGCCTACTCTGCTTTTTAAAATAACCTTGAGGGCTATGAGAGACTTCTGATTTAGCCCGTGAGAAAAGAACACTCTATCTGGTAGACAGTATACTGCTGGTGACAAACCTCTGGAACAGGATAGAAAGTGAGGCTGCTTCTGGGCAGCAAGCACATGTTGGCGAGGAGGCTGCTCAGTCAAGGACAGGGATGGTCTTGTGGTTGGATACTGACTCTGTGCTGTGCTTTGTTCTGCTTTTGTATATAAGCAAGTTCTGAAAAAAACTCGGGGCTATTTGGCTGTTTCGGCATGACCAAACAGATCGCCTGATTCTATCCTGTGTCTTCTGTCTCAGCTTCTTTCATCCGAAATTTTCTCAGCCTTGACGACCCCAATCCAAGAACCCTAGCTGACTTTGTAGGAGTGGGCTCCTACACTAGGGACGGAACTTTGGTCCTCTGTAATAAGAGTGGCAAGGGGCAACTGAGCTTGTCCCTGGCCCCTTTGGGCAATGTTTCAGCCTATATCCCATGGTGAAGTCACTCTGTTGCCCAGACTGGCCTTGATTTTTCAGCAATCCTCCTGCCTCAGCTTTGTCAATGGTGGGATTACAGGTGTGAGTTACCATACCTGGCTTTACTGTGACTTTTTTTAAAAAGATTTATTTATTTATTTATTTATTTATTATGTAGATAACATTCTGCCTCCATGTATGCCCGCACACCAGCTCTCATCACAGATGGTTGTGAGTCACCATGTGGTTGCCAGGAATTGAACACAGAACCTCTGGAAGAGCAGCCAGTGCTCTTAACCACTGAGCCATCTCTCCGGCCCGTAAATTTTCAAACAAGAATATTCTCTTTCAGATCCATAAGACAGTCATCAATTATGGGAAACTCAACACTGATCCGATCCTTTACATCTGGACTTCAGTTCTATCCATGAAGTCTGAGAGTCCTGTGTGGCATTTCTCTTCCCTCCTGGGTCACTAAATATCAAGTATTGCATGTTGTTGATGGAGCTGGAAGATGTCTACAGCTCCCCTCTTCCAGCATCGGCTACAGAATGTTCCTTTTCACGCTTGGTCTGGAGCCCATGCCTCTGTCAAGCTCGGCAGTCTGGCCTGGATGAGAGATGAGTCCTAGCACCACCTGGGGAGGTGCAGTATCCTCCCTAGTATTTTGAGATGAAGGTCACCTCAGTTCTCATGGCAACCATTGAGTCCATGGGGAACAAAGACCCCATCTTGAAGAGTTTTTCTCTTCATCCACTTGTCCAATTGCTTAACCTCTCGTGATTAATTTTTTTTTGTTTGTTTGTTTCTGGTTTGTTTATTTTGATATAGGGTGTCTCTGCAGCCCTGGCTGGTCTGGAACTTGCTGTGTAGATCAGGTTGGTCTTGAACTCACAGAGATCCACCTGCCTCTTACTCCTGCGTGCTGGGATTAAGGGTGTGCACCACCATACCCAGATTTAGTTTGGTTTCTTGAGGCAGGGTCTCGCGCCTTAGCCTGTGCAAGCCTCAAACTGATAATGACGTTCATGTATCAGTTTCCCAGGCATTGGAGTTATAAGTGTGAGCCACCATGCCTGGCTTTCTCTAGTGATCTTGTCACAGCTCTGTAGGCAGGCTCAGCCTTTCTCCTCAGCTCCCTCTTGTGCTTGTTGAAGTGTCTCGAAGACTTACGGGACTTCTAGATTCAGAATCCAGGGGGCAGTTGTACAGTACATGCATTTAGTTCATGGAATGAATGAATCCACAAGTTTTTTTTTCCCTTTTCCTGAGGAATCTCAACCACAGGGCCCAGCAGATGTGATGGTTGTGTACTGAGGAGTGGAGGAGTGGGGCGCTGGCTCAGGGGCAGGAAGCAAACGTTTTGTCTTGGGTTGTCAAGTCCTCAGGGCCAGGGCAGAACCCTTTTCTTCCAGCACCCAGTGGTGCCTTCAGTTCTCAGCTCAGTTGCTCCTGGCCCCAGTGGGAAAGCTCATCGGGTGACCTGTGTAGACCAGAGTACTTTACCTTCGCAAACCCAGGCTTGCCTACCTGAGGGTCTCCAAGTGTCTCCCGTTCTGTGTGCCCCCTCCTGACAAGGTCTGTGCACCGGTCCCTGAAGCTCCCGTGTGCGCCTGCCCTCTGTACCTCCTGGTACCGTCCCTCACCACAGGACCACCCTCCTCATTCCCCGCCCCTGTGAATTGAATCCTTCATCTCCGGACTAGCCCTCTCACCTCTAGGCCATTCCCCATCACCTCTGGACCATCGCTCTCACCTCCACGCCACCCATTTCACTTCAGGATGAACTCCCGCTCACCGATAGACTGTGGGACATCTTCGCTTGTAGACTGTTCCTCCTCACCTGTGAACCACTTCCCTCTCACTTCTAGATCAATGCCCTTTACATTCCCCTACAGTTCTGTCTGCCCCCCTCACCTGCGGATAAACCTGTGGTTGGGCATCCACACGGGAACCAGCAGGTAGGCTGATGCCGGAGGGGGGTACACGGGCTGAGCTACAGCCCTCCCCTCCGCCCCAGCACACCTACTACGCGCCTGCTGCGGCCCGCCCCACCCCGCCTCCCAGCGTCTCCGCCAATAAGCGCGCAGCACCGCATCCGGGGACCCGCTTGGCCGCCGCCTCCCGCGCGCACGCTCGGCCATGGCGGAGGTGAGTGAGCGGCTGGGCAGCGGCCCCTCCCACACGCTGCCCTCAGTCGCCGTGGTGTGGCTCGTGCTCTCCCAGCCCGAGCGCCCCGAGCCTCCCTACCACCCCCGGGCCGGAGCGTGAGCCCCGCGGGCTCCCGCCGCACCCCAGCTCGGCCACGGTGCGCATGCGCGGGCGGGCGGGCGAGGGGGAGGGGCGCGAGGCGCGGGCGACCGGGTGCCGGGCCGAGACCCGGGGCCGCGCGGTGGGAGGGCGCTGCGGACGGGGTGGGTGGGCGGCGCTGGCGTCTGGGACGGCGACGTGGGGCCCGCAGCCGAGCGCGCTGGGGTGAGCACGGTGCGGAGTCCGCGGCGCTTTGCGAGTGGAAAGTTTCGCGCGTGGAGTTCGTCTGGCTGTAGGAGGTAGGGCGCGGGCCTCCCCGCGGGCGCGGGGTTGCAGGGCTCTGCCCAGAGCCCACCTGCACCACTGGGTGCGGCCGCTGAACCCCGGAACCGGCCCTCATCGAGGCGCCGCGAACCCGCCACTCCAGGACTGCAACTCAGCACGGTGGGCGAGTGGGGCCGCTTGGGTAGCAACAGGCCCGCGCGCGGGCCACAGGGTCGGGTTCTGGAAGTCCACTTGGACCTCTCTGGCTGGTTGATCCAGAGGGTGCTTACGGGCGTAGTTCCTTCTTTAGGGGGCTTTTGGGGAAACTGAGTCCTTATGAAGACAAGGCAGGTCAACCTTCGGGACATGGTGGCCAAGTGGGTGCTGTTGGGCCCCAGGCTGCCCTGCCCTGGGTGACTTGGGTGGTGGAGACTTAGCAGACTGCCTACGTCCTATTCTGGAGTCTAGGATTTAGAAGGGGTCGGCCTCAGTTTCCTCATCTCAAGTGGGACCGTGTTGGTATCTTCCCATAGCTGAGAGGTCCGGTGGAGTCCTGATGCGTGGTCCTCTCATGTGGTGGCGTCCATATATCTTTAAGTCATAGAAGTGGACACGGTCATCTAGAAGTCCTCTTTGTTAGTGTGTGGCTCAGTGAAGGGTGGAACCCGGAGATGGCCACCAGTCTCAGCTGTGAGAGCCCTGGTGGCTTGTCCCGCGCTTAGTCTAAGCGTTATCTTTTCACTGTGCCTACCTTTTGCTGCCCTCCTGAGACCACCCACCCCGTAGAGTCCTCTCTAGTGCTCTGAATTCCCATGGAGCTGCTCCCCAGTTGTCGCACCTCATCTGGCCCTGGGATGCCTTCTCTGACCCCAGCTGCTCAGCCTCCACCTTGTTTTCTTCATGCCTATGCCTTCGTTTAGCCCCCGTGTATTTGTCGTCCTGTGTCCCAGCTCCACGTGGGTGGAGACAGGCTGAACCCGTCTCTGGGGATGTCCTAGGTGCCACAGTGGAGGGGTGAGGCTGGGACACCGGGGGTACGGGACACTTGCCTGGGTGTGGATGAGTCCGTAGCTCCTTGGCATTCATTTGACCTCATAATTCTTGGGGTTTGCTTGACTTCTTGTGGGCTGCCATTTGTAGGTAACTGGACTTAGAACTAATGCTGAGGCTCCTTCCCCATGGGGCTGTGGGCTGTCACACATGCATGAGGTCTCTGCATGGCTTGGGCTTCCTCACATCATGGCGTCCATGCATTAAAAGAACGCTGGGGACAGCCTCCGAAGTTAGTACCTGTCCTAACAGTCTCAGTCTGGCTGGGTACTGTGTGGAGACCTGCCTGTGAGGCACCGCTTGCACTGTGTCTGGGCTTCTGACTGTCAGGGTGATGGTGGTCATGCTAATCCACTTGCATCCTCATCTTCTGTTCTCAGGGACCTGGGGGGTGTGACCCGCTTGCCTCTGGCCTCTTCCTTGGGTTTCAGCCTCTATGTGTTTGTCACCTGTGTTATCTTAGCTCTGAGGGCATTGCTGTCCTTTGTCTTTCCTGATGTGGGGAAAAAGGACCTTGGAACCCACCCTTTAAAGTGTCTTAAAAGTGATGTGCCTGGTTTTTCAGTGACCATGTCTGTCTTGGGGATGTTGAACTTGGCCCCGTTGGCAAGGAAGAAACTGTGGCTCCCCAGTTGGCTGTGTCTCTCACTGTTCTTAGCGCCTCTCTGCTTGAGCCCCTGTTTAGGTCTGACCCCACTGAGGAGCCCTGACCTCTGATCTGAAACAGGACATTTTTCTCATTTTGTCTAGATAATGAGACTGAGACTGTTGCTAGGCTGCCATGCAACTGTGGTGCCCTTTGGGGTCTCCCCTCTTAGTTAGGGCTCCTGACTGTAGGGAGAGAGGCCAGTTCTTGGGCATAGTTCCAAGGACACTGGGACACCCTCCCCGTGCCTTCACATCTGCCTGTTGATCTGCTTGTAGCCTGTGTTCCAAGAAGGTTAGGACACCTTGCCTCACCACACCAGGTACAGCCTGTCTGAATGCCCTGTTCTTTCCCTGCCTTCAGCCCTTGTGGCTGTCCTAGGTGGGCCCCTTGCTGAGTGAGCAACTTGACCTCTCTGGGCTTAGTTTACTTGTTTCTTCTCTGGGAGGGATGAATGCTTCACCTCGGAGGTTCTAGAGAACCTAGTGCTACAGTGTTCTAAGTTTTAAACTTTCTTTAACATTCTAACTTTTTTTTGGGGGGGGGGGAAATGTATATTTCTTGTGTATTAGTGTTTTGCCAGAAGAGGGTGCAAGATCTCCTGGAATTGGAGTTACATGGCTGTGAGCTGCCATGAGTGCTGGGAATTGTACCCCAATGCTCTTAACCACTTAGCCATCTCTCCTGCCCAAATAGTAGTAGTAGTAGTAGTAATAATAATAATAATAATAATAATAATAATATAATAATATAATAATAACAACAACAATAGTAATATTATTCTTAGCAGCAGCAGCTTTGCTGTGGTACACTCTGCCTGTCTCCCTCTTAGTGTGTATAGTTCGGTAGCTTCTGGTGTTTTTGAAGTTGGTATAACTGCCAACACAATCAGTTGAGCGTGTTCGGTCACCTCTAAAGGAAGCCCTGTCCCCATGAGCAGTCACCCTGGCCCCTTTACAGCACTCAGCCAGTACAAACCTACTTCCTGTCTCAGGATTCACCCCTGGTGTGCATTTCCCATCATGGTGCCCCCACAGTGTGTGACCTTGTCTTTGCAGTGCTCACAAGGTCCCCTTGATCCTAGTGGCGTGTGTGAGAGAGCCTTGCTTGTTCATGACTGTGATGTTCTGTGGAGTTCTGTTCATCTGTTCCTCCCACTTCTGATTGAGGTGAATGACTCTCCTGTGCTGGTCTCACGGTGGTGTGACTTTGGGGATACTGCCAAGCCGTTCCTGGTGCTGCGTGCTTGTCTCCAGGAATGCAGGCTCTGATGCGCCTTCCCTGTTCTGGGCTTACTCTTGGAGTGTGCTCTGTTCTGATAGGAGCAAGATATGTGCTCCGGGCTTGAGACATTGCAGGCTGGGCCATTGTCTTTCTCTTCGCTCAGTAAGCGGTACATGCGCGCGCCTCTTTCCAGATATGTCTTTGCCATTGTTTCCTCCCCATTCTGTGAGTCCTGTCACGAGTGTCGGTCTGCTTGTTTGGTTACGTGTGTTGGACTCGTGTGTCCAGGCCATTGGGGAGTTTGTCTCTGAGGCCTCAGTAGTGTGCCTCTGACCTGAGCCTGTCTCTGGACACACTCCACCCCGCCGAGATGTCTATGATAGTCATCTGTGAAATTGGGAGCACCCCGTTGCAGGATGGTTTTAGCTCTTCTGGGTCCCTTGAGTTTCTGTGTGTGCTGTTTGGAATTGGCTCGTCGATTTCTACAATTTAGGTGGTATTGGCTGTCTAGGTCACTTCGAGGGTCTCCGTCTTCCAGTGTGGGGACCTTGGCCGGGAACATGGCTGTCCTTTCTCTCACGCCAGTCCTTTCTCTGTCAGCAGAACATGGCTGTGTGCACCCCCACTCTTGTGAGTTTCCTTAATTTACGGAATCTCCATAGCTGGAGTGTGGGACCAAGATGGCGTTTAGCCCTGCCGAGCCACGTCTGTGTCACCACCTGGAAGGGGTGCCCATCCTCTGTCCCTTCATTTCATTCTCTTGCAGTGACACTGGAGCCTTAGCTGGTGTTGATGGAATGGGGGATGTGTCCAGGCTCAGCCCTGACGTCCCTTGGTCCTGGTTTCACAGACGTGGCCTCAGTTTGCTGCCACTTGTCACTTCCTCTCAGTTCAGTGGGACCGGTGTAGCTACTGCTTTCATTCCTAGAGCTGCTCTTCCCAGCCAGCAGAACCCTTGAGTCCAGTTCCACTCTCTGCTTTGTCAAGAGTGTTACAAGTCTATTCTTCTGTGTCTTTATCTGTCGCCAAGCCCCATGTCTTCAAGGTCCCTCCACACAGGAGCTGTGATTGGGCAGTCCCCAGACTGCTTTCCTGCTGTCCTCTAAGTTACCCAGTGGCTGGGCTCTCATCAGAGCCTCGGTAGCTGGGTGAGAGGTCTGCTTGCAGGTTCTGGCTCCTGAGCCAGCACCACCTTTCTTTCTCTGCAGGCCTCCTCGCTGGAGAGGCAGAGTCCTTGTGTGGCCCCCTGCCTTACACACAGCCTGTGCCCTCAGGAGTGCAGCTCGCAGGCCACAGCAGGTAACCATGCTCACCCCTTCTGCCCTAGACCTCCAGAGACAGAGCCCGTGCTCAGCCTGACTGAGTGGGCGAGGGCGAGAACACTGGGCGGCTCAGTGTCTCCCATCAGGTGGAGTCATGCTCAGTGGTCAGGACACTCCCTCTCCTTGGAGTCATGGGATGGTGACTAGCTAACACAGTGACTGGGAGGGCCTTCCCCGGGGTGGCCACATGCCTGATGACTTTAAGCTCTCTGGCTGGTCTGATGGTCGTCTGCTGTGGGCCCATGTGGGTGAAGTGATGGAGGTTTCTGCCACCATAAATGCCACATGGCTGTGGCCCTGCAGATAGCAGAGCTTGGTGCAGCTACAGTGACTTGTGTGGTGTTGCCTATGTGGCCCCGTGTGTAATTGGGCACCGTGTCCATATTGTCCATAGTCCAGAACCAGGGCTATGGCTGTGGGGCCATTGCCTTCCACGGTCACCTGACTGATGCCTCCCCTCTTCTAACCCCAGTGCCCTTCTAGACCCATCTGCATCTGCCCAGTCTGTGGGCCCTCTAGACCTACCCCTACTCAGTCCCCACACTCTGCCTCCCTGCTGCACTCTCCCACAGTGGCACCCATGGGCTCTGCAGACCACCGGTTTAACCTCGCCGAGCTCTTGTCACAGAACTACAGCCTCCGGGAGGGCTGTGCCGAGGCCCCGCAGTGCCCTGACAAGCCGGAGG
Organism: Arvicola amphibius; assembly: GCF_903992535.2. NCBI lineage: Eukaryota > Metazoa > Chordata > Mammalia > Rodentia > Cricetidae > Arvicola > Arvicola amphibius. The sequence continues at coordinate 100,440,945 of NC_052047.1, forward strand.
ACCAGCTGGACAAGGCCTTCATCGCGCAGGTGTGGTCACGCACCAGTCTGATCCAGTTGCTCCCCTTGGTCTCCATGCGGTCCATCCCCGTGCACATGTGGTTTGCATGGCACTGTGCTGGCCCCGCCTCAGAGCCTGCTCTGCTCCCCAGAACCTTGGCTGGTGCTCAAGCCTGCTTATCTCCTCGGTGGTCCTGATGCAGCTGTAGTGCCCCATGGGGACTTACTGAGGGGTGTCAGCGGGACTCAGGCACAGCCCTAGGCTTAACCCCCACGTGGGTCTGGTACTCCTTTCTCAGAGCAGTGACATGCCCCTGGATGAGCTGCTTGCACTGTACGGGTACAAGGCGTCAGACCCTATCTCTGAGCAGGAGAGTGAGGGCGGAGACGTAGCCCCAACCCTCCCGGACATGACCTTGGACAAGGTGAGTGCAAGTGCCCCTGAAAGGGCTCCAGGGAGCTGGTTGCCCTGAGTTGGAGGTGAAGAGCAGGGATATCAGGCCCAGGATGGGGAGCTACTCAGTCAGCAAGTGCGACAGTTGCCCAGGGTTGCTCTGCTGCTCTGCCCTCTCTGGTACAACCACACTGACCCTGCCCTGGGATAGGGCTGACACCCATTTTGGTTCAGGTGATGGGTGCCATCCAGGGGAACTGTGGAGCCCCAGAGGGCATGTGGAGTCTGCATCTTGGGCCAACACAGACAGTGTCTTGAGTCCCCTTCGCCCGGCAGGCTTGGCCTGTTTTGTTGGTGTAGATAAAGTAATTGCCACACTTTATTTGCTGTCTCGTTCAAAGGAGCAGATAGCCAAGGACTTGCTTTCTGGGGAAGAGGAGGAAGAGACACAGTCCTCCGCTGATGACCTCACCCCATCTGTCACCTCCCACGAGGCCTCGGACCTCTTCCGTAACCAGAGTGGGTATATTGTCGCTGTCACTCACATTGCTGCTGTGTGTCACCTAGGCCTGCACGCACAGCCTCGGCTGGGGGCTTTGCCAGGGAGACGCTATGGTGGCCCAGGGTGGGGCTGGGGACCGCTGTGTGGACTGCCATCAAAGCCCCAGGAAGGGCCGGCCGTACTCTGGTGGGTCCCCTTACTGCCTCTCTCTCTTCAGCTCGGTTCTTGGCTGGTGATAATGGCCCAGGCTCTTCGGTCTCTTCCGACACCGAGGAGGACACGCTTCCTGCCAACAAGTGCAAGAAGGTGTGGAACTGTGCGGTACCGCAGGCCTCCAGGTTGGGCGGGGCCACCGTGTGCCTGGACCTCAGTTGTGCTTCTGCTGCTCTGGAGATGACTGACCCAGCATCCTGCAGGGCAGGGCAGCAGAAGGGGGCACTGTCTGGCAGACCCATAGTTCTGGGTGGTAGCCTCTGCTTGGAGTCCATGGTGCCTGTAGGGTCCCAGCTTCATGTCTGCCATTCACTTCCTGACCCTCTCCCTGGTCCTTGCCTCTGCAGGAGATCATGGTTGGGCCTCAGTTCCAGGCTGACCTCAACATCCTGCACTTGAGCCGACACTGCGACAAGAGTAAGTGGTCCCGGAGGCCTGGGGTTCTGTCCAGGGACTCTGGGAATAGGCAGCACCTCAGCAAGCTTCTGTTGGCTGTCTGCAGGTGGAGTCCACCAGCCTTAGCAGTACCCTAGTGTAATGTCCCTTGCCCAGGCTGTGGGTTCCCACCGCCCCGTGTGTACTGGCACTACCAACAGCACCCTTCCCTGAATGGGTCTAGTGTTTCCTCTGGGCCTACGATATGCTTGCTGCTCCTGCGTCCCCTAATTGTTCCTTGATCTGGGAGGTCACTTCCTGTCTGCAGGGCCACTGCCAATTAGGCACTGCTCTGCCCGGCAGCAGGGGTCAGAGACCTTGCAGGGGATGACTGCTGGGCCACGGACTGTGCAGGGCGTGCCCACTTAGGGTGGGGCGCAGAGACACCTGCACTTGCCCCGCTGTGTCCTTGAGCCCGGACTGGTGTGCACTCAGCCCTCAGTGTCGTTCAGGCGGCTTCCACGGCCTCCAGTAGCCGTCCCTCCCTGTGGCCTTGCTCTATTACTGCCTCTGTGGACTGTCCCTGCAGTGTCTGCTGCTGGCGTAGTGGGTGTCAGCACATTCATCTCTTGGCTTGAGTCACTTTGTCCCCAGGTGGGTGGAGAGTTCCCCAGTATTCAGGTATTGTAGGTGCTCCCCACCTTGTCAGCACCCTGCAGTGTGGACCCAGCGCTTTATCCAGTGCCCGTACGGTTTGCAGGAGTTGTTATTTATTTGCATGTTTGGGACACAACCCAGGTTGATTCTGTTCCTGCCAGCTCGTGGCTTCCCTCCTGCTGTCAGGGTGGAGTCAATCTCTGTCCATTTGTTCAGTATCTGGCTGACGCTTTGTGGGTCGTCGTGTATATTTTATGTCATTCACTGGGGACACAGTAGCCCCTTCCTTTGCATCTTTACATGTTATGTCTACATTGTGTGTGTGTGTGTGTGTGTGTGTGTGTGTATACACCAGGTTACACTGCCCTGTGGAAGTGTTGGTTGCCATTCTTCAGAGGCAGGAAGACTCTGAGCTTGTCCCAAGAAGCGTGTGTTAGTTCTGCTGCGAAGCCGTCTGGGTTGTGCTTCATTTTTGGTTTCACTCATTTCAGTTTTTTGAAACAAAAAGTTTCTCTTTGTAGCCTTGGCTGACCTGGAACTCACAGAGATCTGTGAACTTTTAAATGATAGATTCAGCTGAGTTCATAGACTGTGTGTGTGTTCTCTTGTTTATTTCCATTTTTGAGACAGGGTCTGTTGTAATTGAGGTGGCCCAGAACCTTCTGTGTCTAGATGGTCTAACACTCAATTGCTGGGCTTGTTGGTGAGCGCCACCGTTCTGGTCGAGCTCTGCTGCTGTCCCCTTTGTTTCTGCTGTGTTTACTGTGTACCGAAGCTCTGCATGCAGCCGGGCACGCCGAGTGGCGCTGCCTCTGGGGACCTGTTCGCTGACTTCACACCCCGCCTTTTTTGTTCCCTCGCTGTCTTCTAACTTCCCTCAGTGCCCATATGATGTTGAACTGCATGTGCAGGAGTTGGTTTCACCCATTGGGAGGTGCTGAGGCGCCTGCCCTGGCTCCCCTGGTGTGGGTGGCCATTGTCACACCTGACTCTTGGCTTCTTCCACAGTCTATGAAAATGAAGACCAGCTGCTGTGGAGCCCCAACGTGCTCCCAGAGCGGGAGGTGGAAGAGTTCCTGTACAGGGCAGTGAAGCGGAGGTGGCAGGAGACGGCTGGCCCCCAGATCCCAGAGGGCGAGGTGGTTAAGGACAGTGAACAGGTAGGGGTCACACACTGGGCACACCCCAGGAATGGTCAGGCAGTGTGCTCGTGGGTGGACTTCACATTGAAACAGCTTGTGGGGGGTAATGGTGTCAGTCCTGATCACACCTGGGGACCGTGGCATGGGTGCAGTGGCCGTGGCTCTGGAGCCGTGGTGTGGGTGCTGTGACGGTGGTGTGGGTGCAAACGTGGCTCTGGGGCTGTGGTGTGGTATGGCATGTGGCTCTGGGGCTGCGGTGTGGGTGTGGCACGTGGCTCTGGGGCCGTGGTGTGGGTGTGACACGTGGTGTAGGTACCCTCCATGCTGGCCCTGGTAGGCTGGTGGAAAAGCTAAACCACGCTCTGCCCCAGGCGCTGTACGAGCTGGTGAAGTGTAATTTCAACGTGGAGGAGGCCCTGCGCAGACTGAGGTTCAATGTGAAAGTGATCAGAGGTGAGCTGCAGCCCTGGACTCCCCCTTGTCCCTGCTGCCCCCAGCTGCCTGAGCGCCCCCCTCTCTTTGCAGACGGGCTCTGCGCCTGGAGTGAGGAAGAGTGCAGGAACTTTGAACATGGCTTCCGTGTTCACGGGAAGAACTTCCACCTGATCCAGGCCAACAAGGTGGGTGAGGTTCACTGTCCTGGCCGACCTGCCCTTCCTATCGATGGCTCCCTTGGGTCTTGGCCACACTCACCAGGCCCCTTTCGCACCCCAGAGTTAGAGGCTCCTGTCCCGAGCTGGCTCCTTCTTACCCATACCTTGCTTGACCCTGTCACCTTTTTGTCGTCCGTGGACCTTGCTGGCTCAGTGCTGCACACTGGAACGGGACGCCCGGTCTTTCTTCTTTCACAGACCTGGATCCCCCATGGCACCTGCTTTGCTGCAGTGCCACTGGCCCTGCTATGGATTGACGTGTGCACAGGCCTCAGCCTCTGGTTGTTAGGTTTTGTGACTGCTGGCAGCCTAGCCCTGCGCTAGCCTGGCTGCCTGGGGACCGGCTCACTTGAGGAGTGTTGAGTCATCTTTAGTGAGTGGTGGTGCAGGGGTTACTGTCACTGTGCCGAGAGCTGGCCAGAGTCAGTGCTCAGTCCTGAACTGTCCCACGAGGAGCGCACTGCAAGGTTGGGTCCCTCAGATGGTGACCTGTGCCTGTGGAAACCAGCCCTGCCTACGCTTGTGCAAGGCCTGCTCTCTGGGCAGGAGGTGTTGATTCCGGGCCTCTGCGAAGTGCTGTGTCCTGGACGGGTGGGGCCGTGAGTCAGAGGATATCAGGTGGGACACTACTGGGGACATTGGAGTAGCAGTGCCACAGGTTATAACTTGGCACAGCTCTGGGATTTGGGATACATGGTTGTCATTGGATGATCTGCCACCTGTATTCCAGCTTACCTGGTGTACCACAGATGAAGCCTGGCATCTGCACCTGTGTGCTGTCTGTCACTTCTGTCACTGCACCAGTGTGCTGTCTGTCACTTCCTGTCACTGCACCTGTGTCCTGTCAGACACTTCCTGTCACTGCACCTGTGTCCTGTCACTTCCTGTCACTGTACCTGTGTCCTGTCTGTCACTTCCTGTCACTGCACCTGTGTCCTGTCAGTCACTGCACCTGTGTCCTGTCTGTCACTGCCCTGGTGCTGTGGTAAGATACTGTGGTACGAGGAGGTTCAGGAAGGGCCTGTGTTTGCCTCCCAGAGTGAAAGGCTGTCACTCATGGCGGGGCAGGGCTGAGAGCAGGAGTCAGCTGTTGTTGCTTCCCCTTTATTCGCCCAGAACCACTGCTTACTGAATGATGCCTTCACCTCCAGGTGTGTTCTCCGGAGACTCTCCGACACGCCGATTGTGTGTGTCACTTAGGTGACTGGACACTGGAGTTCCCTTTCTCCTGGATTCCTCCTAATGGGAATGCATCCAGTTCCCTGTACCTAACTCCCTGTACCTCTCTCTGCATAGCATTTATAGGCTGGGGAGATGACTCCGCAGTCAAGAGCACTGGCTGCCCTTGCAGGGCAGTGCCTCACAATGCCTGTCACTTCATTTCTGAGAGATCTCTTCCCTCTCTGATTTCCAGGTGCACCACACACACACACGGTGTATACATGCAGATAAATACTCACACAGAAATTGCTCGGCATGACGGCTCATGTCTTTAATCTCAGCACTCAGTGAATCTCTTTTTAAGTTCAAGGCCAGCCTGGTCTACAAAGCAAGTTTCAGGACAGCCAGGGCTCCACAGAGAAACCCTTGTCTCAAGCAAGCAAGCAAACAGAGGAAAGCAAAACTCTAGGCTCATACTCTGTCCAGTGGGGCTCGACATACAATACTGTTATTTCCGCATGAGCCGAAAGCACTGTTGGGACCCTGCTTGCCTGATCCCACACGCCACAGCTTGTGTCCTGCTCCTGATGTCTCATAGTCCCGCCATTGTAGACATGTTGCCACAGCTCCACCCCATGCCTGCCGTTTTTCCTGGTTCTGGTACCTCCGGCACCCCGGCATCTCCACTGGACTTGAGCTTTACCTTCGGAGCTTCATGCAGTGACTTTCCAGAACTTTGGTGCCAGCCTCCGTGGCCCTCTTGCACTTGGCATTTTGTGTCTGCAAAGCTAGCGCTTGTGCTTGTTGCTGCTGAGTTTTCCTGCCAGCCCAGCTTGTGGTGACCCTTTGTGCCTGTGCTTCGGTGGCCTCTGCTCCTTGGCAGCACCTGGGGAGTTAGTTCGCTTGGGCACTTGCTTTGAGGAAGGGGTTCTGTCAGCGACCTCAGTCTGTGTTCCCTCCTAATGGACTTAGGCTTCAGCGGACCTTCTGTGCTGGTTTCTGTGTCTGTTCCACTCTCATCGCAGGGCTCAGGGACGCGGTGCTCGAGGCTGCATTTGCAGCCGGGATCTCGCTTGAGGTCCGTGTTCCCGCTGAACCTCACGTTCTCTGCTCTGTTCTCTGTCACTGTTGATCTGAGCAGGTACAGTGCACAATGCACGTGCTACAGCTGCTGCGGCTGCATCTGGACAGGGTGCAGTTCACAGTGAGCGTGTTGGTCTACCTTGAAATCTCCACGGAGCAGCTGTATCTATTTTTTGAGACAGGATCTCTCTACATATCCCTGGCTGTCCTGGAACTCACTCTGTAGACCAGGCTGGCCTTGAACTCAGAGATCCTCCTGCCTCGGCCTCCCTACTCCTGGGATGAAAAGTATGTGCCACTGCCCAGCCGTGTCTGTTACTTTTGAGTTCAGCCCCGCTCCAGTGTTCAGCAACCAGATAGGAAGCTAGAGGTTTTGCCAAAATGTAGCCAGCCTTGATCCCTATGGGAACCTCACGGCTTCCACTGCATGTTTCTCTCCACACTCTGCCCTTTGGGGGTTCCTACCAGAGTGGCCACGAAACTGCTAGGAGCCTAGAGCTTCTAACTCATGGTTTCAAACTTTTTCACGTTCCTCCCAGATACTTGTGGACCACACGGTCAGGTCTGTCCACCTGTGACATTTCTCAGCACTGGTTTTCTGTATTATAGTCACTTGCTTGTTGCTGTGATCAAACCTCTAGCCACAAGCATCTTAAGGACGTCTGTTATTGGTCATGATTTGATGGTACAGTCCCCACGGTGATGGGAACAAGAGGTGACTGGTCACATTGAGTTCTCTCCCAGTCAGTCGCCAGGTGGATACTGGTGTTCGGCTGGCATCTTTTTCCTTTTTGATTCATCCTGGACCCCACCTATATGCAACTTGGGATTTCCTCTTGTAAACCCAGAAACACCCTTGTAAATTATGTGTGAGCTGAGTCTCCTGGAGGTTGACGGTGGATGGGCAGCACTGGCCCCAGCAGTGCGCGCCTCAGCTGTGTCCTCAGGACGGCTCCAGTCCATGTTCACACTGGCCGCTGACTCCCAGGGCCAGCATCGTACACTTGCACTGCCCTCTGGCTGGAGGCTCTGTTTGTCTGTGCACCTCATGGGGAACAGCGCAGATGTCCTAGGCACACGGAGCTGAGATGCAGGAGGCAGTTGCCTACAGGGTGAGGCCGGTTCTCATGGTGTCAGGAAAAGAAGGCTGTGAGCTAGTTGATGGAACACTGGTGGGGTCTCAGAGGTTCGTGTGGGAGCCTTTCCTGCTGCCCTGTGGCCGCAGCTGTGCGGTAGGCCCGAAGCATGCTTGTGGTCCATGCAGGTGCGCACGCGGTCAGTGGGCGAGTGTGTGGAGTATTACTACCTGTGGAAGAAATCTGAGCGCTACGACTACTTTGCCCAGCAGACACGGCTGGGCCGGAGGAAGTTCGTCTCCTCTGGAATCACGTGCGTGCTCATGCTAGCCATCAGCCAGGGTGTGTGGGGGTATGGGGAACCCCTCCTGCTGCAGCCCTGCTTCCCTGGCGTCCTTCTCATAGCCCTCTCTCCACAGGGATGCTGAGCAGGACCTGGATGGCCTTGACCCCGACGGCCCTGCCCGCTTGCGCCCTGAGCAGGAGTCTGAGGCAGGGGTGCCCATAGGTGAGTTCTCATGGGCAGGGCTGTGGGTAAGGGCGGAGCCCAAGCCTTGCAGTGCTGTCTCTGTAGTAAGCAGTGGGCCTGCTGGGTCTCGCTCCTGGATGCCACCCATGCTTACCCTGTGACTGGAAGGGAACAGAAGTGTATTCATGCAGGGTACACGATTAAGGACTCTGCTTCTACGTCTGTCTGTTGGCAGAGGCCTCATCTCAGTGCTCTGGCATGGTTCCCTGTGTGGTACTTGTGGGTTCGCAGGACTGTCCAGTGCTCACCCAGCAGTGTCCTGATTCATTTCTGTCCACTGAGCTAGTTTCCAAAGCCATAGCTTGTCATAGACAAGGCCTGCTCCTGACCTCAGTCTCTGGCTGGGCTGGCTAAGAAGGCCCAAGAGGAGCATGTGGGGTTGTGGGGCTGATGCCGTTCCCCTGTTCTCCCTTCAGAACTACCGAGTGTGGACATTGCAGCTGGTGGTCTCGATCAGCCTGGAGTGGGCTCAGCTGAGCTCTCATCCTCTGAGCCAAAACCATGTTCGTTCCAGCCTCTGGAGGAGCCCCCTGCTGCGGCCTCGCTGCAGCAGCTCCCCAGCAGCCTGGCCACCCCGGCTGAACTCCCACTGGTGGTGGCTGCTGCCGCTGCCGCTCCTGCTCCAGAGCCGGGCACCAGCCCCAGACTGGCTGTGGACCTTGCCCTACCTGAGGAACTGCCCCTTGTGTCCAGCCCCGTGGATCTCAGCGAGGACACTGCAGAGCCCATGGCTCCAGCACAGATGGCCTTGTCAGTCACTGAATTTGGACTCATTGGCATCGGAGATGTGAATCCCTTCCTAACTGGCCACCCCACGTGCCCAGCCTCCACACTGCGCTCGGAGCCTTTGTCACAGTGAGTGCCATCCTTAGCACCTTCTGCGGGCTGGCCAGTGCCAGGGCACAGCTGCCAACAGTGGACTGTGGCTGCCCTGTCTGTACCTCCTCTGTGGCTTCCGTAGTGCTTGGTGTGGTGATATGTTCACATTGTTCACAAAGCTCCAAGCGGGCGCAGGCTCCAGGCTCTGTCTGGGCAGAAACCAGAGCTGTGCTCTGGGTGGGAGCAGTGGGTGGGGATGGGCAAGGCCTGGGTCGCTCAGCTACTGACCCTTTCTTACGATTTCTCATAGGTGCAATGTGATGACCTGTTGACCCCTGGTCATCTGTGGGCACGCGTGCTCAGAATGGACATGGCAGCACTGCCAGGCCTGCCCGTCAGTCTTCCTGACCCCTCCCACGCAGGCCTGCGTGGTGCCTCCTTTGCTTCAGAACATGATGGGACTCAGTGAAGTGGCCAGGGCCACACAGACCCCAGACCTCAGCATCCAGTACCACCACAGCCCCTGGCTGCTATCATGCCATGGAGTGACCCTGGAACTGGGCTCAGAGGGCCCATCCCGACGTGGGGCCAGCCATTGGCCTCTCAGCCTGCAGGGGCTGGGCAGGTGGTGCTGCCGGGGGCTTTGGGCAGGACTCACTATGAACCAGCAGCCTCTACCCAGGCACCCTCCATAGGCCAACTCTTTCCCCACCACAGCGGGGTTGTGGCCGCCAGCCTCTGCTCAGCGTGGGACCCTGGGGCACAGAGCCATATACCTCGCCCTGTGGCCGCCCTTTCTCCACCCTTAGCCGTCTCCACTTCAGGAAAAGCCGCACTTTATACCCCACTGCCTCCTGCCCACACCCCCCACCCCGTGCTGAGGTGGGGCCTCAGCAGCCCTGGTGGGTGAGGAGCAGGTGGTCCATTCCCTTCCTGCCCCTCTCCGTGGGGCACCTTGGGGTGCAGCTCTGGAAGCACCACCCTGCCATCCCCCTGTCCTGAGGGTCTCATTTCTTTGGAGGCTCCTAGCAGGGTGGCTGGGTCCGTCTTGTCCTCGGCCTCCCTCATTTTATTTATGTTGGTGTTTACAATTCGGAGTGGGGTCCCTGGGCAGGCAGCTCCGCTCGGTGTTGGCAGAGCGGTGCTGTTTGAGCCTGTGCGGCTGGACTAGACCGTCCCTGCGCCACCGAGGACACTGTGATGTGAGACTGCCTTTGCCCAGCTCTTTTAGTTATTAAACTTGATTTGAAGCCCGGGGTGTTTATGGTGGCTTGGCAGGAGCTGGGGACCTACATTGCCCTTGTTGACCATTAGGGACTCTGGGCAAGAGTCTGGCTGCACAGCAGAGCACATCTGAGAGGCGTGGGATCAACAGGCCACACAGGACCCCATGGCATAGGCCCAGGCAGCCAGTAAAGTTGCCAGTAAAGCTCAAACATGGAGTATCAGTTGACTTTGGGTGGAACCAGTGGCAGAGGAGCACTTAGGGCAGAGCCCTAGGGTGGTGGGCAGAGGTCAGTGTTTGCTGGGACAGAGGTAGTCTGTGTGGACACCATTGGAAACTTGTACCTGGCTTCACTTCCTTGGGTACTTCAAACAGGCTGGGCAGGGACAGGGCGATTGGACCCAGACAGTGGGGCCCAAGGCAGAGAGGAAGGAAGGCAGTCTGGGAGAGGAGAGAGCGTGGGATCGGAGAGTTCCCACGCTGTGGGAGGTTTTTATTTTGTGTGGACAGTGGGTCTGTTCCCATCCACCCCTCTGCTCATATGTCTCCTGTTAACCTGGCACAGAACTGGCATCTTTTCTGATACTCCAGGCCCACTCAGTCCTGAATCTTTTTAAATTTTTCTGCTAAAACACTCCGTGTTGTGTCTGCTGTCTCTTTGTATTCTGTTACTGTTACATTTTATGTGTTGGTTTTTCTGTTTTGTTTACAGACAGAGTCTTGCTGTGTAGTTTGAGATGCCTCAGACTGTAGAATAGTCTGGTCTGAAACCTGCCATTCTCCTGCCTAGGAGGGGGAAAGGAGAGAGGGGAGGGTGTGTTGTGATGGATATCCTTCCTTTCCAAGGCTTTTTACATGACAAGTTCTGTACCACGGACATATTTCCAGTCCTGTGTTTCCTGTTTATTGTATGTATACGTGCGGGTGCATCCATGTCATGGGAGGTCAGAGAGCAGCTGGAGGGTTGGTTCTCTCCCATCCTGTTCCCGGGTCATCGGTCCTCAGGCTTGACAGCATGCAAGCTGCTGAGCCAGCCTAGACTGGCCCCAAACTCACTGTGTAGCCCAGGCTGGCCTTGAGTTTCTGCTAATCCCCTTTTCTCAGTTTGTTGAGTACTGGGATTATAGGCCTGAGCCGCCATTTCCAAAATACCTGTGTAGTTTTGACAAGTTTTGATTGCTGATTCGGGTCCTGGAAGACTCCGCCCACTTCCCATTCTCTCAGCTCACTTGCTGCCACATCAGCCTTGCTTCATGTCTGGCTGCTTCTGAGGATCTGAGTATTTTTTTTTAAACTTAAAATTAATTTTTCTCAGGCCAGGCAGTGGTGGCCCACACTTTCATCCCAGGATTTGGGAGGCAGAAACAGGTGGATCTCTGAGGTTGAGGCCAGCTTAGAGTGAGTTCCAGAGAAGACTCCAAAGCTACCGAGAAAACTGTCTGGAAAAACGAGAAAAACTGGGGACTTGAGAGATGGCTCAGTGGTTAAGAGCACTGGCCTCTCTTCCAGAGGACCTGGGTTCAATTCCCAGTACCCATGTGGTAGCTCACGCCTGTCTGTAACTCCAGTTCCAGGGCTCTGACACCTTCACACCAATGCATATAAAATAAATTTAAACAAATTATTAAAAGTTATTTTTCTCTCATATAATACATCCCTCCTCACCTCCCTGTCTCTCCTCCCACCTCCCATCCACTCTTCTGTTTTTCTTCAGAAAAGGGCAGGCCTCCCGTGGGTATCAACCAAACATGGCATATCAAGTTGCAGTATGATTAGGAACTTCCCCTCATATTAGGGTTGGACAAGGCGACCTAGTATGAGGAAAAGGGTCCGAACAGCAGGCCAAAGAGTCCGAGGCACCCCCACTCACATTGTTAGGACTCCCACAAGGACAGCAAGCTACATAGTCGTAATATATGGACCTAGAGGACCCAGGTCAGACCTGTGCAGCTTCCCTGGCTGTCAGTTCAGTTTCTGTGGTCCCCCATGAACTCTACTCAATCGGCTCTGGGTTTTCTTGTGGAGGCTGCTGGGAACGGGTCATCCCTGTTGCTGCATCACCTTCCAGTTCTGCCAGCAGGTCCTTGGGTGAGATTTCCTGGGTCTCGTGAGTGAGCAGGGACAGCTGAGACCCTGGGGCAGTTGCTGTGTCTGTGGCGTGTTCTGCTCGGTTCTGGGAGCATAGGGCAGCTGCAGGACATGCTTCTAGGCCAAGAGGTTTGCAAATGCAGAGATCTTGTAGGGAGCCTGGGAGAGTCCTGGGCTGCTGCAGAAGTTATGTTGGGACACAAGGTGGGCTGGAATTGAGAGGAGCCACCCTGAATTTTGCATCATGCCGACTGGTGACTTCGCAGCATCTGTGCCTTGTACGCGACATGACTTGGGGATCAGAATTGGACTGACTGCCCTCATCATCTGCCGCTGGGGCAGATGCCAGGCCACCCTCATGAATTCAAATGGCTGCAGGTCGTACCTACCAGTGCTGCCCCTGTTTTTTAGCCTAGACCTCAGGCTGGGGACAGCCCTCAGGACCAGGCCTTTGTGTGCAAGTGTGGGAGTCTATGCTGGACTAAGCAAGTGGATATTGGCTTGAGAACCTGGATGGGCTTCTCAAGACAGCCTTGGAGGAGGGAGAAAGCCTTCCAGAGCTGGACTGCCACTGCCCCGAGCTCAGGCTCTCTAACTTTAGGGTATGATGGACCCAGGCCTGACTCCGTTGTTTAGACTTCTGCTCATTTCTCAGTGGTCCTCAGTCTCCCAGTCTGTAGTTTCCTGATGGGGTCATCGGGTAAAATATGGGTACTCAGATTTCCATGACAGCCAAGCTATACACTGCCTTGGGCTCCATATTACCAAGAGTTATATTTCCGCTGATAAGGGCTTTGTTAGCCTGGTGCTCAGACCCTCTTGGCTTTGTCTTTTTGTTTGCTTGGTCGACAGCCCCACCCCGGGCAGTCATCTGATCAAGGCCTGTGGTAAGGCCTGGATCCAGGCCTTGTGGCTAGAATGAGGTGACAGGAATGGTGATTTGAGGGGGATGTACAGAGCCTCCGTGTAGACTTTCAGAGACAAACTGAGGGCAGGTGGTCCGCGGGGGCGGGAGCTCCTTTGGAGCTCTGCCCAGCAGACACTTGTCACGTCCTGAGGGAGGAGCTCCCGCCCAGCAGACACTTGTCACGTCCTGAGGGACCAGCAATAACAGTGGAGTCACAAGGTGTCTACCTCCGGTTCCAGAGGACTCAGCCCTCAGCTGGCTGCCACGGAGTCCCTCTGTGCCTGCCCCTCAGTATGGTACTTCCAGTTTTTATTTTTTTATGTACTAGGTCCTGAGCTGCAGCAGCAGGGAAGGAGGCAGCCGTGTGTGAGGAAGGGCTGTGTGGGGACTGCAGTGCTGCTCACACCTGCCTTGTCCCGCTGTGTGTGAGAGCAGCGCACCACTGCACCACTGCTCCGTTGTTCACTGCAGCCAGTGCCCTGCTCAGCCGTCCCCAGTCCTGCATGCTGGTGGTGTGTGCATCCTCTAGTCACTGCCTCCTGGTGCTCACGCAGAGGAGTGGCTAGGTAACGGGCAGGAGCTGCCCAGCTTGGACCTTGCAGGTGATTGGCATGGGGTGAGGACTCCACTCCGGAAGGGCAGAAAGTCGGTTCTGCGGTGCACTGGGTCCTGATGCTGATGGTGGCCCACTCTCTGGTAATACTCTCTCTCTGCTTGCGGGGTGCTTCCTGCTCAGTATTTCCAGGGGTCCTAGGCTGCAGGGTCTGTCCGTAAGGACGCATCCAAATTCCCTGCCTTGGCCTTCATCTTGCCTGCGTCAGACTGTGTGGAACTCTTACCCTGACTCTGGGGAGGGGAGCCCTGAAACACCCTCCAGATCCCCAGAGAAATGGAGAGCTGAGGACGTGTGTATGTGGGTGGTGTCTAGTAACTGTAGATCCCGTTGGCCACTTTGGGTGTCCTGCAGCATTCCTTCAGAGTCTCCAGGGCTGGAGCTAACCCTGAACTCCATTGCCCTGGGCCAGCAGTGACCTGTAGGGACAGGAAGCTAGCGAGACAGCAGGACTGATTAAATCCCCTCTGCTCCAGGAAAAGGCCACTTCTTCCGGGGGCCCCTGTGCAGGATAGGAAGCTTGGCCTAGTATGGTGGGAGAATTCTGCTAGGGAAGTTTCTCACTATTTGTGGCCACGTTGGTAATTGATTAGGAGCCATGACCCCAATCCTAACCTTAATCCTAATTTTTGCCACCTCTACAAGGTTTTAATGCTGATACTGCCCAAGGATTTTAACGACTGACCCAAATCCTTCTGAGCTTGTCCAGGCTCCTCCTCCCCCAATCCCTCCCATTCATCCCCTCTAGGCTCACCCTCCCCAGCCCTGCTCCAGCCTATTCTCTCACTCCCCCTCCTCTCAGCACACAGTAGGCATTCAGTTTAAGGGACCCTAGCGTATTTTCCACACAATTGCAGTGCTGTCCTAACCTGCTAAGACTTTCTAATAGTTAGGTCCCAGGTAATCAGAGGTTAAAAGGGACAGAGAGGATGCTACATATGTCGCAGGCATAACCCTGGCAGTGTGCTGTAGACGTGGGTGGATGGTGTGAACGAATGCTGGCGTCGGGGAGCTCTGCTGACAATGCTCTCAAACAGAGCCCCGTCCTCAGAGTCCAGCCTGCAGCCTAGGTGGGGGTGGATGCTCGAGATGGGTACAGACGATCTTGAGCCAGGTTTCTGCACAGTCCTTGTCCAGACTCAGTGGTTGGCAGGTTACTGTGTGTTGAAGGTGCTGCCTGCCAACTTCATAGGCGACTTCTAGGGTGCAGGGACCCTCTCTTACCCACAAGCAGGTCACTGCGTTTCCATATCCCAGAAGGACAGGCAGTAGGTTCTCTAGGGACCTCTCTGGACAGTCCTACACCAGGTGACATCCTGCAGGAGCAGGTTGGGGAATCTTCTGGACTTTCATCCAGGAGCTGGTCCTCTCCTGTCCTCCCCTATCCTCAAGTCTCACCCATCTTGAAACTCGACCCTGTGATGGGAGAAAAGCCGATAGTGGCCTAGGTGGAGGCCTCGAGGAGCTGTAATCTCCGGAGGGAAAGGCTTCGTGAGGTGGCCTCTTACACTTTTGGAGCCTGAACTTCCTCTCCAGCGTCCACATGCCCACTGACTCCCAAATGTCCCTGGCCCAGGGGTGTCCTATGGTCTGGGGCTGCATTCATGGGTCAACCTCAGAGCCTCTGTGGTGGTGGATCCCTAGGTAAGGGGCGTGATCCTGACCCTGACGGGAACGTTAAGGAACCTTTTTGAATGTCAGGGACTACAAGACGCTAGCTTAGAGGAAAGGCGGGTCTCTGAGCCCCGTCACCCCGTGCTGGCTTCAGAGGTGTCAGGTGCCCTTCCTCGGAAAGGCTGAGGAGATCACTCCTGAGTGTGAGCTCAGTGCTGCCCAGGGGGCTGTCGGCTTGCTCTACCCGCAACTCTGCATACGTTACAACTGCAGAATCCGCAGAAGTGCTGGGGACTCTTGGGTGACCTCCAGCCTGAATCCTAGACATCTGGTGGCCAGAAGACTCCTTTCCAGGTGGGAGACCCCAGTCAAGCTTTGGAGGCACATTCTCAACCTGGAGATTCCGGAATGCCAGCCTGGAGACTTCTCCCAGCGAGGAGACTTCTGTTTGTCCTGAGACCCTTCCCAGCCCGGAAGCCCCCGCCCCTCCTCGCCGGGGTCAAGGTGGTAAACACACCCCTCAGGGCCTCCGCCCTCTCCTTCCCCTCCAGCCTCCGCACTTTCTCTTCGTGCCACGCCCTCCCCCAGCCCCGCCTCCGCCTCGCTCGGGCCCTTTTTTTTCAAGCCCAGCCCTTTCCCTGGGCCGGGCAGTCTCCACTGCCATGTGATCCTGGGGCTGCTGGGACGCTCCGGAACAACTGGGACCAGCGGGAGTCGCGGGCGTCCCTGGGCGGGGGCGACATGGAGCGGAGGTGGGTCTTCGTGCTGCTGGACGTGCTGTGCGTGTTGGTCGGTAAGAATCTCGGGACCCGGGTACGGGAACTCTCTCCCAAGTGCACGCTCCCAGGGTCCCTCCTGCCTGTGCGCGTTCGGGATGCCGACGGTGGTGACCGGTGCTCCTCACTTCCCCGTGCGCGCCCTGCCAGCCCTCCTGGGCGCTTGGCAGGATCGGGGCTTCCTCTCTACCTGTGGCTATTCCCGGGGTGTGGGTCCCAGCGAGCCGGCAACAGGAAGTCGCTCGAGTACCTCGGGGCGACGTGACTCACTTGGGCGGGGCGGCACCAAGACCCTGCAGGCCAGTGACTCGTGGCCAAGGTCCAGCACGGTGCCCTCGGAAGGCGGGGACGTCCAGGCTCGCACAGACAAACCTGCCAGTCCGGTTCAGGCCGTGGGGAGGAGCATTCCAAACCCCCAAGGCGCGAACAAAGGCCAAGTGTTTGTTGGGGGGGGGGGGGCCCAGGAGACAGTGAGTGACTGGATCCTACACCGAAGGCGGTGACAGGGTATTGTCTGTCCTCCCCTATTCTGCATCTCCCTCTCTTGGTCCACCTTCCATATCCCGGAAGGATACTTTATTTAGCATCGCCCTTTGGCAACCAAGAGGCCCCGTGGGACATCCCTGAGCCTTGAGCACACTTTTTGACGGTATGGGTTTATTAAAACATTTCTGTTGCTTTAACTGTGTGCCGGGGCTGGAGGACTTGGAAATATTTCCTTGGGAAGTCCTGGGTCCCCAGAGGCGGAGTTACCCAGGGAGTCACAGCAGCAGGAGGAGGCCAATGCCAGCCTGTTGTTCCCCTTAGTCAGCACAGGCTTCAGGTGCTGGCAGGGAAGCCCTGCGAGCACGAATGAAGGAGGCCCTTGCCAGGGAAGGTGGAAGGGAGTCGGTGCCCTGGCTCACATGCAGCCCAGCCATGCTCTGTGCTTTAGGTCTGCCCAGACCTTGCACGGAGGTCTGTCCCTGTGCCTGTGGTCTGTCCGGGATGTCCACTAAACAGACTCACTGACTCCAGTGTCTCCTATGATGATATCACCAGATCCTTTGACTTTCCACTTCCTATAAACAAGATAAGGGATTTGCTCAGACTTGTTTCCTTGGACCCTCTCTCCTCTTACCCTCTACCCTCTTTCTCCTTCTCTCCCCTCTCTGGCTCTCCCTGCTCTCACCCTTTCCCTCTCCTCTATGGCCATCCTACTTTGTCCTCTGACCTCTTCTCCCTCAAGCCTTCTCTCACTGTCATGAAGCCTGACCCCTCCCAGGGGACATTGTTGCTGTCACCCTTACTTTTTAGTCCCAGCTCTTAGCTTCATGATGTTGGCACCTTCCTGGATCATGTCCCCTCTGTGCCTTGTGATGGCTCAGTCCATGTCAGGGACTGTTTTCTGACTGTCTGCTTCCCGTTTCCATGCAGAGGGAGGCTCATCTCCTGGCACTCACGGCCTGCAAGCTGCGCCCTCCACACCCAGCTTCCCTGCTCACGGGCAAAGGGCACTTGCCCAGGTTTGCCTCTTTGGGGTGTCTGTGTTCCCATGCCTGTGGAACAAGGCGCTACCCACTGTCCTGTCCTTGTGACTGGCTCTCACCTCCCAGCTGTCCTTGGTTGGAGGCTCCAGGTGTCAGCTCTGTTCACAGCTTCTCTGCCGGGTCATTTCCCAAGAGGTTCTGTGTCTCTGGGCTTTGGTCTGAGCTTCCCACATCCAGGGCTGGGTCCATCCTGTCCAGTGTGTCGCTGGCAGTGGCTCAGCACTTGGAATGAAGACAGATAAAGAGGCAGAAACTAGAGGCTGGAGCGATGGCTCAGCACGTAAGAGCACTGACTGCTCTTCCAGAGGACCCAGGTTCAATTCCCAGCACCCACGTGTTAGCTCACAAATGTCTGTAACTCCAGGATCCAACACCCTCACATAGTGCACCTTAAAAAGGGCAGACTCTAGGGAGAGCCCTTCGACTGTGCCCTTGATGTGGGTGACACAGCCCTACAGCCCTGCAGTCTCACCTTGTGTTGCTAGATGATCTCACCTACCTTCCTAGGCAGTGAGTCCCCAAAAGTGCCCTGTCCCAAACACAGCAGGCACCTTGGTGTTCCTATGCAGACAGAGCAGTCCAGCCAACTGTTGCTAAGGCAACAGGAGCCATGAAGAGCACCGGTAACCCCATGGGTGGCTCATCAGCGGGCTGGAATGAGATGGGAAGGAGCCATTGTGCTGGCAGTATGGTGTGTAGAGGCTGTGGTTGCTGGTGCTGAGTCAGCCCCAGGGAGGCCTAAAGTGGGGCATGGTAGAGCGGCTCAGTAGCTGGGCTCATTAACAGAAGTCACCCGAGGAGTTTCCCATGGGTCATGGCAGAGGGATCATGATCCCAGGACAGATACCATGTGGGCAGGATTTGCACTGTGTGCCTTCCCTGGCTTCCCACAGCCTCTCTACCCTTCGTCATCCTGACTCTGGTGAACACACCATACAAACGAGGGTTCTACTGCGGAGATGACTCCATCCGGTACCCCTACCGTCCAGACACGATCACCCATGGACTTATGGCCGGGGTCATCATCACAGCCACTGTCATCCTTGTAAGGCGGCAAAGTGCTTGGGTGGGGGCCGGGTGAGCCCTGCCCTGAGGTAGGTAGGACCCAGCTCCCTAGCAGGATACACCGTGGGAGCGGTGTCTGCCACGCGCTCTTGAGCTGTTCCGTTGGCAGGTCTCATCGGGGGAGGCCTACTTGGTGTACACAGACCGTCTCTATTCACGTTCCGACTTCAACAACTACTTGGCCGCCATCTACAAGGTGCTGGGGACCTTCCTGTTCGGGGCCGCTGTGAGCCAGTCTCTGACCGACCTGGCCAAGTACATGATTGGCCGGCTGAGACCCAGCTTCTTGGCTGTCTGTGACCCTGACTGGAGCCGGGTCAACTGCTCTGGCTACGTGCAGCTGGAGGTGTGCAGGGGCAGCCCTGCCAATGTCACTGAGGCCAGGTGGGTACTGACTGCAGCCCAGGCAAGGCTCTGAGGGACAGAAAATCTGGGGCCTGGTGAATGGAGAAAACCTGTCAGCAGAGGCAGGTGGAGAAGCTGGTCATGGGTCTTCCTCTGTGCTGTGTGCAGGCACACAGTCGGCGGGTAGTCTCAGGATTCAGTTACCTGGGAGTCAGTGGCCTGCCCTGCAGAGGTGGGCTGGCTGCCGCTTGCCCCTCGAGGCTTGTGACTGAGTTCTTTCCTCTTTAGGGTCCTCTGGGGCGAGCTTGTTTGCTCTTGGCACAGTTTCCCTGCCATCTTGCTCTTCTGAGCTCTGCTGTTCATGCCTGGTGTGGCCTGTGTGTCCGTACCCACACTCTGTCGTCTCCGCGGACCCCTCTCTGTCTGTTGGCTCCCATCAGCCATAAGTCCTTCCAGTGCTTTTTCTCCTTCAATACTACGGGCATTTTCACACTCATAACGCATTTTTAGATTTTGAGACAGGATCTCACTGTGAAGCCCAGAATGACCTCAAACTTCTTGTCTTCCTGCCTTAGTCTCCTGGGTGCTGGGGTGACAGGCTTGTGTTACTATGGCTGGCATAGACTGTCTCCTCGGCTTCTGTTTCTTCCTTCCAGTCCTCACAGATGTATCTATCTATGTATCTATGTATCTTTCTATGTATCTATCTATGTATCTATCTATGTATCTATCTATCTATCTATCTATCTATCTATCTATCATCTATATCTATTTTGCTTCAAAACAGTGATTTTTCTCTGTCTCTTTATGGCCAAACTGATGATCAAATCAATGTCTTTGACTCACACACGCCAGGCAAGTCTCTCTAACACCAAGTTACAGGGGAGAATGGACAGTGTGGTCACCATCTACTTAGTGACTTCCCTGAGGGAACAATGTGGATGGCCATGTCGTGAGGGTCTGTTGTCAGCATAGTGGTTGGCAGGATAGGACATACATTTCTCTTTTGTTTTCTGGGTGCTAGGGTGCAGGTAGGGGCTCTGCCTTAGCCTTACTTTGTCTGCCAAGATTGCGGAGTGGCTCTGTGGGTGCACTGGGGGTGCCTGGTCCTTCTGAGCCTCCAAAGCATAGCCCCCAGGTTGCTGCTTGAGCTCTGAGGCAGCAGTGACTTTATAAGGTGAGGTGATATCAGTACCTCGGACCACCAGCGGTCGCAACAGTGGCCGTGATGGTATTGGGTGACAGTATTGGGTTACGGTGGCAGTATTGGGTGATTGATTGCCACCCTCAGTGTGGGCAGGTAGTAGCAGGTCGGGGAGTTGGAGATGGTTAAGTGAGAGTGAAGAGGGGCCGCTCCATGGTGAGTGTCCTGTGTGTGTAAGCCTTCCCTCATGTTAAGAGACCAGACAGATGGCTCAGCGGTTAGGACCACTGGCTGCTCTTCCAGCGGACCTGGGTTAGATTATCAGAACCCACAAGGCAGCTCACAACCGTTTGTAGCTTCAGTTCCAGGGGATCTGATGCACCCTTGTGGCCACTTTCATAATGTGGCACACAGTCATAGATGTAAATAAAACACCATATACATAAAAATAAATAAATCTTAAAGATGATTTATTTTTGCTCTCTCTCTCTTTTCTCTCTCTCTCTTCCTCCCCATCTGTGCACGTGCACGTGCGTGCTGGTAATTGTGAGCAGCATGATGTAGGTAATGGGAACTGAACTTGGTCATCTGTGAAAGCAGTCAGGGCTTGTAGCTGCTGAGCCATCTCTCCAGCCCTGCTTCCCGTAGTTTAGAGTTGCACCCCTCTGTGGCTGCCAGCTCCCCAAGGAGCTCTTGGCTCTGCCTTCTGGGTTCCACTGACCGCTGCCCTCCCTCCCAGGCTGTCCTTTTACTCCGGGCACTCCTCCTTCGGCATGTATTGCATGTTGTTCCTGGCGGTGAGTGTCTCCCTTCCCAGGGAACCTTGCCCAGCCTCCCCTTCCCTGGGCCCGGGTCTTCCCCGCTGCCCAATGGAGTACGTGGAGGAGGCCCCGAGGGTAGGGGGTTTATGACTCTTGCGTTGGGCTGGGCAGGGTGTGGATACCCATGGGCCCAGCTAATACAGGCTGATGCCCCGACAGCTCTATGTGCAGGCCCGGCTCTGCTGGAAGTGGGCACGGCTGCTGAGGCCCACGGTTCAGTTCTTCTTGGTGGCCTTTGCAATCTATGTGGGCTACACCCGTGTGTCCGACCACAAGCACCACTGGAGTGATGTCCTCGTCGGCCTCCTGCAGGGAGCCCTGGTAGCGTGCCTCACGGTGAGCCCTGTCTGCCTCATCCTATAGGACCTGTCCTGCCTGAGCCCAATGTTCCTGTGACCTCTGCCTGCTGATCTGCGTCCCAGAGCTTGCCCCTCACCACTGGCCCGGTTTCCTTTACAACCCTCATTGGCTCCTCCCTCTGGGCTTCTTCCTTGGCTTTATGCATTGCTTTACCCTCCCCCGCAGGTCCGCTATGTCTCAGACTTCTTCAAATCCCGGCCGCCCCAGCCCTGCCAGGAGGACCAGGAACCGGAGCGCAAGCCCAGTCTGTCCCTGACGCTGACCCTCGGTGATGGACCTTAGCCACTATGAGTACCCAGTCTCTTCCCAGAAGCCACATGTGGGCCAGTCACGTGTTGTCCCCTTGGCCCTGGTCAGGCACAACTGATTTTGGAGCTGCCCCAGGGTCCCTGCTGGTGACCATTGATCAAGGTCTTGGTACCTGACTGGCCCCGAGTGTGGCAGGATCCATCCTCATTGCTTCTTGAATACCCCAGGAAGATAAGATGAGGTCCTGCTCCGAGGGCTGTCTCCCACTACAAAGGGCTTTTCGAGGAGAGCCATCCCTGCGTGGCCCTAGGAATGGGCCGGTCTGCGATGGTATATGAAGTCGGCACCCTCCCTGTGGGTCCTGCGGGGACAGACCGCTTGTCTGCCTGGGTGGAGCAGTTCCCCGTGGCCTGGGTCAGGGATCACAAGTGTGAAAAGGGTTGCTGAACCTTGGGCCTCCTAGGAACAGACACACGTGACTTTTGGTCTGAATCCTGTTCTCAAGCCTGCAGAAGATTCCTGCCTGAGCCCTCCAAAGCCCTCCCTCAAAGCTTGCTGTCCAGTCCAGCCTCCACTTCCCCGCATGGATCGGATGTGTAGCCAGGCTTTGGGAGTGGGCCTACGTCTGCCGTTCCCATCTATTTCAGAACTCTTAAAGTTACCTTCATGAGAGGGTGAGCTATAAACTTTGTACCAAATGACTTGGCCGTGAGTGTTGATTTTAAGGTCTCTTGGTGAGATGGCCCTGCTACACCTTCCTTCTTGCCCAGTGCACTGTGTTGGACCTGCCCAGTCTCAGCATTGACTTAGGGGACAGAGACCTGGCCTGGTTGTTCTGTATATAGCCCAAGATGGACTTCCTTGGTGTGTGGTGGACGCTTATGCTAGGTCCACTTTAGAACACAGAGACCCTTCGTGGACCATGTTACTAGATGCCCAAGGATGCTCCCAGGGTGCATTGCCGGTCATCCAGGGGCGGCAGGAGTGGTGACAGGTCTTGCCGTATCCCAGGACAAGGTGTGTGTCTGTCTGGGAATGGGCAGACTCCTTGTATACTCCTCAGGCCCTTGGAGTTAGGAACACCCTCATCTCGCTCCTCTCCTTACAGACTGGGTCAGGATTGAGTCTAAGTCCTGTACACCAGGTTCCTATAGGGATCAGCTGGTCCATTACAGTCAGAAGACCCCAGGGAGAAGGTGGGTTGGTGTTGCCTGAGCTCAGCAGGGCTCTGCTTATACAGATCCTTTGCTTGGCCAGCCAGAAGCTGAGCTGGGCCTCTTCCAGGCACCAATGCCTGCCTGTCAGACTGGCAAAGAACTCAGTTTAGTAAGCACAGCGGGAGTGGGGCACACACCTGTGACACTAGCACTGGGGAGGCTGAGGTGGCCTGGTGAGTGTGAGATCAGCCTGGGCTAGGCTGACTCTTCTGTGTATGCCCATGGGTGTTCACGTGTGTGCCTATATGTGGAGGTCAGAGGATGACTGTAAGTGTCAATCCTTAGATGCTTTCCACTCTTTGAGACAAGGTCTCTCATTGGCCCGGAACTTTCAAGTAGACCAGTGTGTATGGCTGTAGCTTACAGGCATGCTCTTGTCTCTGCCTCCCACTGCTGGCGTTACATCATGCCTGCCTTACTGCATTGCTCCTGGGGATCCAAACTTAGGTTCTCACGTTTTGGAGAAGTGTGCTGCTGACACCCTTCTCTCACGACCCTAGAGAGGGATTCTTTAAACAACAAGCAGGGGCTGGAGACATGGCACAGTGGGTAAAGTGCCTGTAACTCCATCTTCTGGGGGTACCTGATGCCCCCTGCTGGCCTCTATAGGCACTGCATTTATGTGCACAAACCACCCCACTGAACCCCACACACTAAAAAAACAGGATAAATCCTTTCTTTATTCCTTTTATCAAAAACAGATCTTTACTCACAATATATTGTGATTATGGTTCCCGCTCCCTTCTACTAGTTCCTCCCCACAACCCCTCCTGTCTGGATCCACCCATTTTCTTTTCTCTTCACTAGAAAAGCACATGTTTCTAAGGGATAGCAACAAAACAAAATGTGATACAACAAAAGCTGACATGTCAGAACTGGACAAGACAAACAGAAGGAAAAGAGCCCAAGAGACAGTGCAGTAAGCAGAGACCACTCGTCCGCACTCAGGAAGCACATGAAAACACTAGCCTGGAACCTACAATACACATGCAGAGGATCTGGTGCAGACTGCGCAGGCCCTGTGCATGCTGAGAAGCTTTTCGGTTCCATGAGGCCCCATTTATTAATTGTTGATCTTAGTGCCTGTGTTAAAGTTGCCTCAGTCAGGGTTTCTATTGCTCTGATGGAACACCATGACCAAAAAGCAGGTTGGGGAGGAAAGGGTTGATTTGTTCACACTTCCACAGCACTGTTCCTCACTGAAGGAAGTCAGGGCAGGAGCTCAAGCAGGGCAGGAGCGGATGCAGAGGCTTTGGAGGGTGCTGCTTACTGGCTTGCTCCCCATGACTTACACACCCTGCTTTCTTATAGCACCCAGGGCCACCAGCCCAGGGATGGCACCACCACAAGGGACTGGGCCCTCCCCCATGATCACTAATTATGAGAACACCCCACAGCCTGATCTTATGGAGGCATTTCCCCAATTCAGGCTCCTCTCAGCTAACTCTAGTTGTGTCAAGTTGACACACGACTAGTCAGCACAGGATGCTTTGTTCAAGAAGTCTTCTCCCATGCCAACGCGTTCAAGGCTGCTCTCCACTTTTTCTTCTATAACGTTCAGTGGATCTGGTTTTTTATTGAGTTCTTTGATCAACTTGGACTTGAGTTTTGCACAGGGTGATAGATAAGGGTCTATTTGCATTCTTCTACAGGCAGATATCCAGTTAGACCAGTTCAGTCGGAGGCTGCTTGTTTGTTCCCAGCCACCCAGACCCAAAATAATCACAGAGAAACTATATTAATTGCAACACTGCTTGGCCAGTGACTCAGGCATATTCCTAGCTAGCTCTTACATCTTAAATTGACCCATTCCTATTATTCTGTTTGCCACAAGGTTGTGATTTATTGGGTAGAGTTCTGGTGTTTGTCTCCTTTGGTAGCTACATGTTGTCTCTCTGACACTGCCTACTCTCTCTCTACATCTCTGTTTGGATTTTCCACCTGGCTTTGCTCTGTTATGTCATTGACCAAAAGCAGCTTCTTTATTAACCAATGACAGTAAAAAATATTCACAGCACACAGAGGGGAATCCCACATCACTTTCCCTTTCTGTCTAAATAAAAAGGAAGGTTTAACCTTAGCATGGTAAAATTACATATAGAAAAATAGGTATCAAGCAAGAATTACAGTTATAATATTTATATCTACTTTATCTTTTGTTATAACAAAGGAAAACTATAATTATAACTATCCATTTTTCAACCTCATCTAAGAGTCCAGAAGGATATATTATTATCTAAGTTAAGAGGAAGTGCATTGTAAGCAACTTCTAAAACTCTAGAATTGACAGAGACATCTCACTGCCTGGACAGTTACTCAAAATTCTTCTGTAACATTGGTATAATGGGAGGCTGCTGGTTGGTTCCTGGCTGCCCAGCTTGGATTAAAATAATCACACAGGAACTGTATTAATTAAATCCCTGCTTGGCCCATTAGCTCTAGCTTCTTATTGGCTAACTCTTACATACTAATTTAACCAATTTCTATTAATCTGTGTATTGCCATGTGGATGTGGCTTACCGGCAAAGTTTCGGCATGTCTGACTCTGGTGACGGCTCCTTGGCATCTCTCTAACTCGGCCCTTCTTTCTCCCATCATGCAGCCTAGCTTTCCCTGCCTAGTTCCGTTCTTCCCTGTCAAAGGCTAAAGCAGTTCTTTATTCATTAATGGTAATTACAGCGTACAGAGAGAAATCCCACATTACCTCTACTTTTCTGTTTAAATAAAAAAGGAAGGTTTTTAAACTTAACATAGTAGAATTACATAAAACAGTTATCAAGAATTACAGTGATATCTATTTTATCTTTTATCATAACTAAGGAAAACTATAACTATAAATTCTTCAACTCCATGAAGGTATCCAGAAGGATATACTATTACCTAGGTAAACAAGAAGTGCATTGTAAGCAAATTCCAAAACTCTAGAATTGACAGAGATGTCTCACTGCCTGGACAGTCACCCAAAGTTCTTCTGTAATGTTGGGGCATCCATCTTCAGCCTAGAGGTCCATAGTATCCAGCAGACTTTCCACGGAGCAGGAAATTTCAGAGACAGTTCTGCCTATACTGGCAGTTTGTCCGTCACATTTTTCTGTGTCCTGCAGAATGTCTAGCAGACTCTTTCATGAAGCAGGAACCCCGAAGGATTGTCTCACCTTTAGGCAAATTTAGCAGTCATTTCTCTGTGGGTCCTGCATGTCCAGTTTATCAAGCAGTCCAGGCAAGAGCAGTTTCTTGTCCAAATGTCTAATCAACTTCATAAGGAGCCTCTTTGATGCCCATCTTTCTCTTGAAGTAGATTGGTGTTGCCAGGAGCAGATATATCTCATTGTTATGAAAAGTCCTAAATTCTTAAAACATTTTAAATGCCATATTCGGTAATCTTTGAAAGGTTTGAAGAATACCTATCATTAGAAATATATCTCTGTACATCAAGAAAACCTACCTAACATGACTATAAGCTTGACTATTATAGATGACTATGTATTAACCTGTATTTCTTAATTATACATTACATTTTTAAATGAGCTGTACAAACACAATACCTTAATCAAGAGGAGAAATATACAAATAACAAAATTGGCCTTAAGTTTGTCTCAATAAACCAAGATCCATGCCCATGCAAATCTCTATAGCATATCCACCTTTAAATATAAACAAACAATTATAAAAAATATCTTGGAATATGGGTGTAGTTTTGTCCAAACTTCTTTCTGCTGTTTATTGGGCGAAGTAATTTTTTGAGAGATGGTTAAAGAAACCTTTTAGGAGGTTTTGGTCCATCAGACCATATTAGTCTGAAAGTAATCCACAGATTTTCATCCTCTGTGGAAACAAAAGTAGAACCTCCTTTTCAAAGCAACATATCCTTAGACCCAAATTTTGAAGTTAAGATACCTTTAAGATATATACGTTGGTTTAGCTTAGCAACCCATACAATGAAATGTCTCTCTGTACTTAGCTCATTCACAGTCAAAAAATTAGAAGAAAATAGAATAAAATACATGATTCAGACTCTGTGTATATTTCATCTTTATGTGGCTTATTCCTTTTTCAATATTTATTTTTTATTTTTTTATTAAAAATTTCCATCTCCTCCCCTCCTCCCACTTCCCTCCCCTCCTCTCCACCCACACCCCCACTCCCTCCCTCTCCAGGCCAAAGAGCAATCAGGGATCCCTCCACTATGGGAAGTCCAATGTCCTCCCAACTCCCCCCAGGTCCGGGAAGGTGAGCATCCAAACTTACAAGGCTCCCCCAGAGCCCGTCCATGCAGTAGAATCAAAGCCCAGTGCCATTGTCCTTGGCTTCTCAGTCAGCCTCCACTGTCAGAATATGAGGCTTATTCTTCTTACTCTATTACTTTTTCTTTTCTTTTTTTTTTTTTTTTTGGTTTTTCGAGACAGGGTTTCCCTGTAGTTTCTAGAGCCTGTCCTGGAACTAGCTCTTGTAGCCCAGGTTGGCCTCGAACTCAGAGATCCGCCTGCCTCTGCCTCCCGAGTGCTGGGATTAAAGGTATGCGCCACCACCGCCCGGCTTCTATTACTTTTTCTACAAGTTGAATATTTATTTTATTATCTTTACTCCTTTGAGCTATGTCTGTACTCTTTTATATTATAACTGTCTATATTCTCTTTCCTCTCTCTTCAAACCAGCGTACATTTATCCAACACTGTGACCCATTTAGAGGTTTTTTTCTATCTGGATTTTTCTTATTTATTTATTTATTTATTTATTTATTTATTTATAATAAAAAATTTCTACCTCCTCCCCTCCTCCCATTTCCCTCCCCCTCCTCCTCCCTCTCCAGTCCAAAAAGAAGTCAGGATTCCCTGCCCTGTGGGATGTCCAAGATCCTCCCTCCTCCATCCTGGTCTAGGAAGGTGAGTATCCAAAGAGACTAGGCTGCCACAAAGCCAGTACATGCTGTAGGATCAAAACCCAGTGCCATTGTCCTTGGCTTGTCAGTCAGTCCTCCTTGTCTGCCATGTTCAGAGAGTCCAGTTTGATCACATGCTTCATCAGTCCCAGTCCAGCTGGCCTTGGTGAGCTCCCATTAGATCAGCCCCACTGTCTCAGTGGGTGGGTTAAAATCCAGGTTTTCTATTGGATTCCATTGCTCAACATCTTTGTTTTTGTGCCAATAGCAAGCTGTTTTCATTACTGTAGCTCTGTAATAGAGTTTGAAGTCAGGGATGGTAATGCCTCCAGAAGTTCCTTTATTATTTAAGATTGTTTTGGCTATCCTGGGTTTTTTGTTTTTCCATATAAAGTTGATTATTGTTCTATTAAGGTCTGTGAAGAATTTTGTTGGGACCTTAATGGGGACTGCATTGAATCTATAGATTGCTTTTGTTAGAATTGCCATTTTTACTATGTTGATCCTCCCAATCCAAGAGTAAGGGAGATCCTTCCATTTTCTGGTATCCTCTTCAATTTCTTTCTTCAAAGACTTAAAGTTCTTATCAAATAGATCTTTCACTTCCTTGGTTAGAGTTACCTCAAGAACTTCAAGCACTATACTGAAGAGGTATGGAGAGAGTGGACAGCCTTGTCTTGTTCCTGATTTTAGTGGGATGGCTTTGAGTTTCTCTTTATTTAATTTAATGTTAGCTGTCGGTTTGCTGTTTATTGCTTTTATTATATTTAGGAATGAACCTTGTATCCCTAATTTCTCCAAGACCTTTATCATAAAGGGGTGTTGAATTTTGCCAAATGCTTTTTCAGCATCTAATGAAATGATCATATTTTTTTTCCTTCAGTTTATTTATATGATGGATTACATTGATAGATTTTCGTATGTTGAACCAGCCCTGCATCTCTGGGATGAAGCCTACTTGATCGTAGTGGATAATTTTTCTAATGTGTTCTTGGATTCGGTTTGCCAGTATTTTATTGAGAATTTTTGCGTCAATGTTCATGAGTGAGATTGGCCTGTAATTCTCTTTCTTGGTTGAGTCTTTGCGTGGTTTAGGTATCAGGGTAACTGTAGCTTCATAAAAGGAATTTGCCAATGACTCTTCTGTTTCTATATTATGAAATACCTTAAGGAGTATAGGTATTAGGTCTTCTTGGAAGTTCTGGTAGAATTCCGCACTGAAACCATCTGGTCCTGGGCTCTTTTTGGTAGGGAGGTTTTTGATCACAGTTACTAATTCTTCACGACTAACAGGACTATTTAGAGCGTTTGCCTGGTCCTGTTTTAACTTTGGTATATGGTATTTATCTAAAAACTGTCCATTTCTTTTACATTTTCCAATTTTGTGGCATACAGGTTTTTGTAGTAAGATCTAATGATTCTCTGAATTTCCTCTGGGTCTGTGGTTATGTTCCCCTTTTCATTTCTGATCTTATTAATTTGCGTGTTCTCTCTCTGCCGTTTGATTAGTTTGGCTAAGGGTTTGTCAATCTTGCTGATTTTCTCCAAGAACCAGCTTTTTGTTTCATTGATTCTTTGGATTGTTTTCTGTGTTTCCATTTTGTTGATTTCTGCCCTCAGTTTGATTATTTCCAGTCTTCTATTCCTCCTGGGTGAACCCGCTTCTTTTTTTTCTAGAGCTTTCAGGTGTGCTGTTCAGTCTCCAATGTGTGCTTTCTCCATTTTCTTTAAGTGGGCACTTAGTGCTATGAATTTTCCTCTTAGCACTGCCTTCATAGTGTCCCATAGGTTTGAGTATGTTGTGTCTTTATTTTCATTGAATTCAAGGAAGATTTTAATTTCTTTCTTTCTTTCTTCCTTGACCCAGGTGTGGTTCAGTAGCTGACTGTTCAGTTTCCATGAGTTTGTAGGCTTTCTGGGGTTAGAATTGTTGTTGAATTCTAACTTTATTCCATGGTGATTCAATAGTACACAGGTGGTTACTACAATTTCTTTGTATCTATGGATGTTTGTTTTGTTACCAATTATGTGATCAATTTTTGAGTAGGTTCCATGTGATGCTGAGAAGAAGGTATACTCTTTTCTGTTTGGGTGGAATGTTCTATAGATGTCTGTTAAGTCCATTTGGTTCATTATATCTGTTATTTCTCTCAGATCTCTGTTAAGTTTCTGTCTGTTTGACCTGTCCATTGGTGAGAGAGGAGTGTTGAAATCTCCTACTATTAGTGTGTGAGGTTTGATGTATGCTTAGAGTTCTAGTAATGTTTCTTTTACATATGTAAAAAGTGCTTTTATATTAGGGACATAGATATTCAGGATAGAGACTTCCTCCTGATGAATTGTTTCTGTTATGAGTATAAAGTGTCCATCTCCATCTCTTCTGATTGATTTTAGTTTGAAATCAATTTTGTTAGATATTAGTATAGCCACACCTGCTTGTTTTTTTGGTCCATTTGATTGGCAAACCTTTTCCTATCCCTTTACTCTGAGGTAGTGTCTGTCTTGGAGTTTGAGGTGTGTTTCTTGTAAACAGTAGAATGTTGGATCCTATTTTCATATCCATTCTCTTAACCTGTGTCTTTTTATAGGTGAATTGAGTCCATTGATATTAAGTGATATTAATGACCAGTGGTTCTTAACTCCAGTTATTTTTTTGGTGGTAGAGTTTGTGTGTTACCCTTCTTTGAGTTGCGCTGGTGAAGGGTTGCTAGATGTCTGAGTTATTGTGGGCATTGTTGGACTCCTTGGTTTGTGATTTTCCTTCTATTACTTTCTGCAAGGCTGGATTTGTGGCTACATATTGTTTAAATCTGTTTTTGTTCTGGAATATCTTGTTTTCTCTATCAATGGTGAATGCAGGCTTTGCTGGGTATAGTAGTCTGGGCTTGCATCCATGGTCTCTTAGTGTCTGTAGCACATCTATCCAAGACCTTCTGGCTTTCATGATTTACACTGAGAAGTCAGGTGTAATTCTGATAGGTTTCCCTTTATATGTTACTTGACCTTTTTCCTTTGCAGCTCTTAATATCTGTTCTTTATTCTGTATGTTTTGTGTTTTGATTATTATATGGCGTGGGGATGCTCTCTTTTGATCCAGTCTATTCGGTGTTCTGTAGGCTTCTTGTACCTTCATAGGAATATCCTTCTTTAGGTTGGGGAATTTTCTTCTATAATTTTGTTGAATTTATTTTCTGGGCCTTTGAGTTGCAATTCTTCTCCTTCTTCTACCCCAATTATTCTTAGGTTTGGTCTTTTCATGGTGTCCCAGATTTCCTGGATGTTTTGTGTTAAGAATTTGTTCGATTTGATTTGTTCTTTAATCAGTGAGTTTATTTCATCTATAGTATCTTCGGTGTCTGAGATTCTTTCTTCTATATCTTGTATTTTGTTGGTAATACTTGTCTTTGTAGTTCCTGTTTGTTTACCCAGAATTTCCATCTCCAGCCTTCCTTCAGTTTGTGGTTTCTTCATTACCTACATTTTATTTTTCAAATCTTGAATTGTTTCTCTTACCTGTTTGATTGCTTTTCTTGTTTTTCTCGTTTTTGGGTATCTTTGAGAGATTTATTCATTTCCTCTACCTTTTTGTTTGTCATCTCCATTTCTTTATGGCAGTTTTTTACCTCCTGTTTAAGGTCCTCTATTATTTTCATAAAGTTTTGTTTAAAGTTGATGTCTTCTATTTCTTCTGGAGTAGGGTATTCAATTCTTCTTGTTTTGGGATCCCTGGATTCTGGTGATGTCATGTTGCCTTTCAGGTTGTTGGAGGAATTCTTGCATGGGTGCCTGCCCATCTCTTCCTTCAAATGGATCCAGGAGAATCTTGGTGTCTTGGTCCAGTCTTTGCTGTGACTGACTCTCTGGGTGGATCTCCTCAGTGCAGGAGCAGGAACTGTTCCTGTCTGGATGGAACTCCTCAGCACTGAAACAGGGATGCCTGGTAGCCCCCTTTGCATGGATAGCCTGAGTGCAGGAGCAGGACGCTGTTCCTGAGCCAAGGACCCATCTGGATCGAACTCCTCAGCACTGAAACAGGGATGCCTGGTAGCCCAAGGACACCATTGACAAAAGGGCGAACATAGGGGCAGGGCGGGGTCGAGTAGAACACAGAAGACCCTGCAGCACAAGCTGAAGGAGCCCACACTCCCTTGCGGGGACCTTCAGGCATGCCTGGCAGGCAGACACTCACCTCTCTCTGGATTTGTCTTTATTGTGTGCATATCTGTAATTATTTTTTGACCAGGAGCACTCTTTTACATGCTAAGCAGACATGTCTAGGACCAACTCTGTTCAGTCCAACATGGCAGAGGCATGTTCATTGCCTCTGAGAACCATGCACATTGCCAACTCCAGTGTCACAGTGTCACCATTAGGCAATTTGTAATATGCTGCTCATAGACCCCATTTTAGTGCTCAGCCTCCTGAAAGAGCTAGAGCTGTTCCCACAAATAGCCTGAACCAGGAAGCCCTCCCCTAAAGTAGCCAGTAGCCACAGAGTCTTCGCTGCCAAAGATGAGTCAAGAAGACCTCTCTCTCTTTTTTTTTTTTTGGTTTTTCGAGACAGGGTTTCTCTGTAGCTTTGGAGCCTGTCCTGGAACTAGCTCTTGTAGACCAGGCTGGTCTCGAACTCACAGAGATCTGCCTGCCTCTGCCTCCCGAGTGCTGGGATTAAAGGCGTGCGCCACCGCTGCCCGGCAAGAAGACCTCTCTTAAAGGAACCATGGTGCCTCTGCTCACTGCCAGCAAACAGAGCCCATAAAAATTGCAGCTACCAAGAAGCTGCACTAAACTCCGTTTTATGTCTAGAATTTCTTTTTTATTTTTTCCTTTTTTATTACTTAAAAATACCAATCCAAATATCCACCACCTCCCCTCCTCCCACCACACTAAGACTCTCTCCACAGACCCTCCCCCTTACTCCTGAACCCTAAGGGAGTGCCATGAACCCCGCCCTGTGGAAAGTCCAAGGCCCTCCCTGCTATATCTAGGTTGAGCAAGGTTTACATCCAAAGAGAATAGGATCCCATGAAGCTGGTATATGCTATAGAGACAAATCCCAGTGTCATTATCAGTGGCCCCTCAGTCTGCCTCAGCTGTCAACCCCCTTCAGAGGGGCTTGGTTGTTCCCATTCTCATTCACTCCCAGTCCAGATAGAGTTGGTGAGCTACCATTACCTCAAGCAAACTGCGTCAGTGGATGATGATCCCCTCATGGTCTTGAATACCTTGCTCATACTCTCATTCCCTCCATGCTTCAACTGGATCTTGGGAACTCAGTCCAGTACTCCAATGTGGGTCATTGCCTCTGTTCCCATCTGTTGTTGGATGAAGGTTCTATGGTGATATTTCAGATAATCATCAGTCTGACTACAGGGTAAGGTCAGGTCAGACACCCTCTCTTCTATTGCTTAGGGTCTCAGCTGGGTTCGTCCCTGTGGATTCTTGGGCATTTTTCTAGAGCCAGGTTTCTCGTTAACTCCATAATGGCTCCCTCAGTCAAGATCTCTCTTTCCTTGCTCTCATATCTGTCCTTCATCCATCCTGACCATCCCATTCCCTCAAGTTCTCTTCAACCGCCTTCTCCCTCCTCTACTCCCTACCCCCCTGATCCCAAATTTTTGTCTGATTCCAATTTCCAGGTGGGTCTATATATGTTTTTCTTTGGGTTCACCTCATTACTTAGTTTCTCTAGGATCCTGAACTATAGGCTCATTGCCCTTTGTTTATAACTAGTATCCACTTATGAGTGAGTACATACCATATTCATTTTATTTGGGACTGGGTTACCTCACTCAGGATGATGTTTTCTAATTCTGTCCATTTGCATGCAAAATTCAAGATGTCACTACTTTTTATTGCTGAGTAGAACTCTAAAGTGTATATGTGCCACACTTTCTTTATCCCTTCTCTCATTGAGGGGCATATAGGTTGTTTCCAGGTTCTGGCTATTACAAATAATGTTGCTATGAACATAGTTGAACAAATGCTCTTGCAGTATGATTGAGCATCTTTTGGACATATTTCCAAGAGTGGAATTGCTGGATCCTAAGGTAGGTTGATTCCCAGGTTTCTAGAATTTCTTGTTTAAGTTATCTCAGGTTTTCTGTGGATGCAGTAAGCCCACATTGGCACTCCAAAAGCATATTCCTGGCTAACTCTTAATATTTAATATTATTATTATTTTTTTTTCATGGTTTATTTTTTTTTATATTTAAAAATTTCCATCTCTTCCCTCCTCCTCCCCCTCCTTCCGCTCCTCCTCCCCTTTCCTGCCCCTCCTTCTCCCCCTTCCCTCCCCTTCCCTCCACCCATACCTCCCCTCCCTCCTTCTCAAGGCCAAGGAGCCATCAGGGTTCCCCACTCTATGCTAAGTCCAAGGTCCTCCCAACTCCCCCCAGGTCCAGGAAGGTGATCCACCAAGCTGAGAAGGCTCCCACAGAGCCCGTCCATGCAGAAGAATCAGAGCCCAGCGCCAATGTCCTTTGCTTCTCAGTCAGCCCCCGCTGTTGGCCACATTCAGAGAGACGGGTTTGGTCACATGATCCATCAGTCCCATTCCAACTGGAGTTGGTGATCTCCCTTTAGTTCTGTCCCACCGTCTCCATGAGTGAACGCACCCCTCACGTTCCTGACTTTCTCCCTCATGTTCTCGCTCCTTCTGCTCCTCATCAGGACCTTAGGAGCTCAGTCCAGTGCTCCAATGTGGGGCTCTGTCATTTTCTTCATCTATCGTCAGGTGGAGGTTCTATGGTGATATGCAAGAAATTCATCAGTATGGTTATAGGAACTGGTCTTTTCAGGCTCCCTCTCCTCAGCTGCCCAAGGAACTAACTGGGGGCGTCTCCCTGGAAACCTGGGAACCCCTCTAGGGTCAAGTCTCTTGACAACCCTCAGGTAGCTCCTTAAATTAAGATATATGCTTCCCTGCTCCCATATCCACCCTTCCTATATCCCGAGCATCCCATTCCTCCGACCTCCCCCCATTCTCCCCTTCACATTTTTCTCTCCCCATCTTCCCTTGGCCCAGTCTCGCCCAACCCTCAAGTTCCCAATTTTGCCTGGCGATCGTGTCTACTTCCAATACCAGGAGGATTACTATATCTTTTTTTGGGAGTTCACCTTCTTATTATCTTCTCAAGGATCCCAAATTTATAGGCTCAATGTCCTTTAATTATGGCTAGAAACCGATTATGAGTGAGTACATCCCATGTTCATCTTTTTGGGTCTGGGTTACCTCACTCAGAATAGTGTTTTCTATTTCCATCCATTTGCCTGCAAAATTCAAGATGTCGTTGTTTTTTACCGCTGAGTAGTATTCTAGCATGTATATATTCCACAGTTTCTTCATCCATTCTTCCACTGAAGGGCATCTAGGTTGTTTCCAGGATCTGGCTATTACAAATAATGCTGCTATGAAGATAGATGAGCATATGCTTTTGTTGTATGATTGGGCATCTCTTGGGTAGATTCCCAATAATGGAATTGCTGGGTCCTGGGGTAGGTTGATCCCGAATTTCCTGAGAAACTGCCACACTGCTTTCCAAAGTGGTTGCACAAGTGTGCATTCCCACCAGCAATGGATGAGTGTACCCCTTACCCCACAACCTCTCCAGCAAAGGTTATTATTGGTGTTTTGGATTTTAGCCAATCTGACAGGTGTAAGATGATATCTCAAAGTTGTTTTGATTTGCATTTCCCTGATAGCTAGGGAGGTTGAGCATGACCTTAAGTGTCTTTTGGCCATTCGAACTTCTTCTGTTGAGAATTCTCTGTTCAATTCAGCACCCCATTTTTTAATTGGGTTAATTGGCATTTTGCCGTCTAGACTCTTGAGTTCCTTATATATTTTAGAGATCAGACCTTTGTCAGTTGCAGGGTTGGTGAAGATCTTTTCCCAGTCAGTAGGCTGCCTTTGTGTCTTAGTGACAATGTCCTTTGCTTTACAGAAGCTGCTCAACTTCAGGAGGTCCCCTTTATTCAATGTTGCCCTTAAAGTCTGTGCAGCTGGGGTTATGCGTAGGAAACGGTTCCCTGTGCCCATTTGTTGTAGAGTACTTCCCACTTTCTCCTCTATCAAGCTCAATGTGTTCAAATTAATATTGAGGTCTTTAATCCATTTGGACTTGAGTTTTGTGCATGGTGATAGATATGGATCTACTTTCATTCTTCTACAGGTTGACATCCAGTTATGCCAGCACCATTTGTTGAAGAAGCCCTCTTTCTTCCATTGTGTACTTTTGGCTCCTTTATCAAAAATCAGGTGTTCATAGGTTTGTGGTTTAAGATCCGGGTCTTCTATACGATTCCATTGGTCAACTTCTCTGTTTTTATGCCAATACCAAGCTGTTTTCAATACTGTAGCTTTGTAATAGAGTTTGAAGTCAGGGATGGTAATGCCTCCAGAAGAACCTTTATTGTATAAGATTTTTTTGGCTATCCTGGGTTTCTTGTTTTTCCATATAAAGTTGATTATTGTCCTCTCAATCTCTGTGAAGAATTTTAATGGGACCTTGATTGGGATTGCATTGAATCTATAGATTGCTTTTGGAAGAATTGCCATTTTTACTATGTTGATCCTCCCAATCCACGAGCAGGGGAGATCCTTCCATTTTCTGGTATCCTCTTCAATTTCTTTCTTCAAAGACTTAAAGCTCTTGTCAAATAAATCCTTCACTTCCTTGGTTAGAGATACTCCCAGATATCTTATGCTATTTGTGGCTATTGTGAAAGGTGATACTTCTCTGATTTCCCTCTCTGCTTCCTTATCCTTTGTGTATAAAAGGGCGACTGATTTTTTGGAGTTGATCTTGTAACCTGCCACGTTACTGAAGGAGTTTATCAGCTGTAGGAGTTCTTTGGTGGAGTTTTTGGGGTCGCTTATGTATACTATCATATCATCTGCAAATAATGAAAGTTTAACTTCTTCCTTTCCAAATTGAATCCCCTTGATTCCCTTATGTTGTCTTATTGCTATTGCTAGAACTTCAAGCACTATATTGAAGAGATAAGGAGAGAGTGGACAGCCTTGTCGTGTTCCTGAATTTAGTGGGATAGCCTTGAGTTTCTCTCCATTTAATTTGATGTTAGCTGTCGGCTTGCTGTAAATAGCTTTTATTATATTTAGGAATGACCCTTGTATCCCTAATCTTTCCAAGACCTTTATCATAAAAGGGTGCTGAATTTTGTCAAATGCTTTTTCAGCATCTAATGAGATGACCATATGGTTTTTTTCCTTCAGATTATTTATATGATGGATTACATTGATAGATTTTCGTATGTTGAACCAGCCCTGCATCTCTAGGATGAAGCCTACTTGATCGTAATGGATAATTTTTCCAATGTGTTCTTGGATTCGGTTTGCCAGTATTTTATTGAGAATTTTTGCATCAATGTTCATGAGTGAGATTGGCCTGTAATTCTCTTTCTTGGTTGAGTCTTTGTGTGGTTTAGGTATCAGGGTAACTGTAGCTTCATAGAAGGAATTTGGCAGTGACTCTTGCGTTTCTATATTATGAAATACCTTAAGGAGTATAGGTATTAGGTCTTCTTGGAAGTTCTGGTAGAATTCCGCATTGAAACCATCTGGTCCTGGGCTCTTTTTGGTAGGGAGGTTTCTGATAACAGTTTCTAATTCTTCGCGACTTACAGGACGATTTAGAGCATTTACCTGGTCCTGGTTTAACTTTGGTATATGGTATTTATCTAAAAAACTGTCCATTTCTTTTACATTTTCCAATTTTGTGGCATACAGGCTTTTGTAGTAAGATCTAATGATTCTCTGAATTTCCTCTGTGTCTGTGGTTATGTCCCCCTTTTCATTTCTGATCTTATTAATTTGCGTGTTCTCCCTCTGCTGTTTGATTAGTTTGGCTAAGGGTTTGTCAATCTTGTTGATTCATCTCCATTTCTTTATGGCAGTTTTTTACCTCCTGTTTAAGGTCCTCTATTATTTTCATAAAGTACTGTTTAAGGTCGGATTCTTCTATATCTTCTGGGGTAGGGTGTTCAATTCTTGTTGTTTCGGGATGTCTGGATTGTGGTGATGTCATGTTGCCTTTCATGTTGTTGGAGGAGCTCCTGCATTGGCGCCTGCCCATCTCTTCCTTCAAAAGGAGCCCGGAGGCGTTTGGTGTCCTAGACCAATCTTTGCTGTGACTGAAACTGGTTGGATCTCCCCTGTGTCAGAGGAGGACCTATTCCTTGCGTCACAATCTGAAGAAGCCCGCACTCCCTTGCAGGAATCCCCAGACCTGCCTGGAGGCCAGAGTCTGATTCCTCTGGGTGGATGGCCTTAGAACAGGAGCAGGACACCAGTTCAGGTGGAACTGAACTGGTGGAATACCACACAGTGAACCTGGCAGCACAATCTGAAGGAGCCCGCACCCCTCCGCAGGAATCCTCAGACCTGCCTGGAGGCCAGAGTCTGACCCCTTTGGGTGGATGGCCTTAGAACAGGAGCAGGACACCTGTGAACACTAGGGAATGCTTGGGAGACACAGGGACGGGAAAAACAGACACAAGCCTGCAGAGGGAAGTGGGGGTAGGGGGTCTGTGCTCTCTTCCAGGGTAGGTTGCCCCAGGGTCCGCATTCACTCACCAGTTCAGATGGAATGTCAGTGCACAGGATCAGGGATTCCAGGCAGCCCAGGGTCGCAGCCCAGAAAAAAGGGCCAAGGTGGGGGCAGGGCGGGATGGAATACCACACAGCGAACCTGGCAGCACAATCTGAAGGAGCCCGCACCCCTCCGCAGGAATCCTCAGACCTGCCTGGAGGCCAGAGTCTGACCCCTTTGGGTGGATGGCCTTAGAACTAGAGCAGGACACCTGCGAACAACTAAGAAAATATCACTGGTGCTACTGTGTTGAGAGGTCAGCGAGGTATGAAAGTGCATCTCCAGAAGTCGTCATCAGGACTGCAGTGTCCCAAAGAATGATGGATCTTCTGGCAGACTGTCAGGTCCCCTTGCAGGCCAAGCAGCTCTCAGACAAAGGCCTACCTTGCCCCGGGCAGTCAAATGAAGGAGGGGACCTCCCACCAGCCTGGGTGCACTTAATTCCAGGTCCCCAGAGCCCAAACAGGCTGAGCTGTGGGATTTTGTGGCCCCAAAGACGGGAGGATGAGGCAGGGGGAAGGGGGGAGGATTCTGGGTGCAAGCTGGGAAGGGACAGGAAGAGAGAGGCAGTATCCGGGGAGAATAACCCCTGCAGGAAGAGCAGGAAGTGTGCTGGTGGCAGGGGGAGTTGTGGAGTGTCTGTGGTCCCTCTCCGGGCAGCTGCCGTGGTTCGGGCACTCACTCCTCACTCACCCCAAAGAATGATGGATCCTCTGGGAGACTGTCAGGTCCCCTTGCAGGCCAAGCAGCTCTCAGACAAAGGCCTACCTTGCCCCGGGCAGTCAAATGAAGGAGGGGACCTCCCACCGGCCTGGGTGCACTCAATTCCAGGTCCCCAGAGCCCAAACAGGCTGAGCTGTGGGATTTTGTGGCCCCAAAGACCGGAGGATGAGGCAGGGGGAGGGGGGGAGGATTCTGGGTGCAAGCTGGGAAGTGACAGGGAGAGAGAGGCGGTATCCCAGGAGAATAACCCCTGCAGGAAGAGCAGGAAGTGTGCTGGTGGCAGGGGGAGTTGTGGAGTGTCTGTGGTCCCTCTCCGGGCCGCTGCCGCGGTTCAGGCACTCACTCCTCACTCACCCCAAAGAATCAATATTATTTATAAATATTAATAATATTTAATATAACAATTTAATATCTTAAATTAACCCATCTCTATTATTTTTATATAGGCTTGTGGTTTACTGGTAAGGTTCTGGGGCCTCTGTCTCTTTCAGCAAGTACATGGTATCTCCCCGACTCTCTCTCTACATCTCTGTTCAGATTTTCCTCCTGGCTTTTCTCTGTTAATCCATTGGCTGTAAGCAGCTTCTTTATTACCCAATGACAATAAAATGTAGTCACAGCATACAGAGGAGAATCCCACATCATACCAACACCATTTTGGTGCAGTACAATTCTGTCAATTATGCTTCAAATAAATGCTAATTGGCCAGTAATCAGGCAGGAAGTATAGGCGGGAGAACCAGACAGGAAGTAGAGGTGGGGCAATGAGAACAAGAGTATTCTGGGAAGAAGGAAGCTCTTCCCATGGTCCTGTTCAGACACTGAAGAAACAGGATGTGACCTACCCTACTGAAAAAGGTACTGAGCCATGTGGCTAACATAGATAAAAATAATGGGTTAATATAAGTTATAAGAGTTAAGAAGAAGCCTGAGCTAATGGGCCAATCAGTTTATAATTAATATAGAACTCTGTGTGATTTTCTTTGGAACTTGATTGTGGAAACCTGGTGGGACAGAAACCCCAACAAGCAGGCCATCATGTTACATCGTTTGTTAAAGATTTTCTTTTTCCCATTGTATAATTTTGGCTTTTTTTGTACTGGCTGGTTTTGTATGTCAATTTGACAAAAGCTGAGTTACCAGAGGAAGGAGCCTCAGTTGAGGAAATACCTCGATGAGATCCAGCTGTAAGGCATTTTCTCACTTAGTGATCAGTTGGGAAGAGACCAGTCCATGGTGGGTGGTGCCATACCTGGGCTAGTGGTCCTGGGTTCTATAAGAACATGGGCTGAGCAAGCCATGGAGAGCAAGCCAGTAAACAACACTCCTCCATGGCCTGTGTGTCTCACCTCCTGCCTCTGGGATCCTGCCCTGTGTGAGATCCTTCAGTGATGAACAGCAATGCTGAGGAAAAGCCTACTAAACCCTGTCCTCCCACCACCTTCTTTTGAGCATGGTGTTTCATCACAGCAATAGAAACCCTAACTAAGACATTTATAAAAAATCATGTGTCCATAAGTGTGTGGATTTATGTCAGGGTCTTTGATTCAATTTCATTGATCAATATGTCTACTTTTATACCAATACCATGTGACACTTTTATTACTGCAGCTCTGTAGTAGAGCTTGAGGTCAGGAAAGGTGATACCTCTGGAAGTTGTTTTATTCATTAGGATTGTTTTGGCTATCCTGGGTTTTTAATTTTTCTATATGAAGTTGAGTACTGTTCTTTCAAAGTCTGTAAAGAATTGTGTTGGAATTTTGATGGGGATTTCACTGAATCTGTAGATTGTTTTCAGTAGGATGGCCATTTTTACTGTTAATTCTACTGATCCATGAACATAGGAGATCTTTCCATCTTCTGATATCTTCTTCAACTTCTTTGTTCAAAGACTTGAGGTTTTTTTATCACCAAATCTTTTAATTGCTTGGACAGAGTTATCCCAAGTTATTTTGTATAAGTTGAAGCTATTGTGAAAAGTGCTGTTTCTATGATTTCTTTCTCAGTCTGTTTTTTTATGAGTTAATTTTGTATTCAGCTACTTTGTTGAAAGTATTTATCAGCTGTAGGATTTCCCCAGTGGAATTTTTAGGAACACTTGTGTATGCTATCAATCCATCTGAAATAATAATCTTCATTTCCGATTTGTATCTGCTTTTTTAATTTTTTAAATTTTTATTTCTTTTTATTACTTTATAAATAATATCAATCAAATCCCCACTTTCTCCCCTCCTCTCACTTCCATCCCGCTTCCCCTACACCCTCTCCAACCCCCCCAGTCTTTTTTAAATTTATTTTATTTTTTTTTATTAAAAAATTTCTGCATCCTCCCTGACTCCCATTTCCTCTCCCTTCCCTCACCCCTCCCCCTCCCTCTAGAGTCCAAAGAGCAGTCAGGGTTCCCTGCCCTGTTGGGAGTCCAAGGTCCTCCCCCCTCCATCCTGGTCTAGGAAGATGAACATCCAAACAGGCTAGGCTCCCACAAAGCCAGTACATGCAGTAGAATCAAAACCCAGTGCCATTGTCCTTGGCTTCTCAGCAGGCCACATTGTCCGCCATGTTCAGGGAGTTCCGTTTTATCCCATGCTTTTTCAGATCCAGTCCAGCAGGCCTTGTTGAGCTCCCATTAGATCAGCCCCACTGTCTCAGTGGGTGGGTACACCACTCGCAGTCCTGACTTCCTTGCTCATGTTCTCCCTCCTTCTGCTCCTCATTAGGACCTTGGCAGCTCAGTCCAGTGCTCCAATGTGGGGCTCTGTCTCTATCTCCATCCATCACCAGATGAAGGTTCTATGGTGATATGCAAGATATTCATCAGTATGACTATTGGATCAGGCCATTTCAGGTTCCCTCTCCTCAGCTGTCCAAGGAACTAGCTGGGGACATCTCCCTGAACACCTGGGAATCCTTCTAGGGTCAAGTTTCTTGCCAACCCTAAAATAGCTCCCTTAATTAAGATATAAACTTCCCTGCTCCCATATCCACACTTCCTTTATCCCAACTATCTCATTATTTATCCCAAGCTCTCCCCATCCTCCCTTTCTCACTTTTCTCTCCCCATCTCCCCTTACCCCTATCCCACCCCACCCCCAAGTCCCAATTTTTGCCTGGTAATCTTGTCTACTTCCAATATCTAGGAGTATAACTATATGTTTTTCTTTGGGTTCACCTTCTTAATTAGCCTCTCTAGGATCATGAATTATAGGCTCAATGTCCTTTATTTATGGCTAGAAACCAATTATGAGTGAGTACATCCGTACATCCCATACTCATCTTTTTGGTTCTGGGTTACCTCACTCAGGATAGTGTTTTCTATTTTCATCCATTTGCATGCAAAATTCAAGATGTCATTGTTTTTTACTGCTGAGTAGTATTCTAATATGTATATATTCCACACTTTCTTCATCCATTCTTCAATTAAAGGGCATCTAGGTTGTTTCCAGGTTCTGGCTATTACAAATAATGCTGCTATGAACATAGTTGAACAAATGCTTTTGTAGTATGATTGGGCGTCTCTTGGGTATATTCCCAAGATTGGCATTGCTGGGACCTGGGGTAGGTTGATCCCCAATTTCCTGAGAAACCACCATACTGCTTTCCAAAGTGGTTGCACAAGTTTGCATTCCCACCAGCAATGGATAAGTGTACCCCTTACTCCACAACCTCTCCAGCAAAGGCTATCATTGGTGTTTTTGATTTTAGCCATTCTAACAGGTGTAAGATGGTATCTCAAAGTTGTTTTGATTTGCATTTCCCTGATAGCTAAGGAGGTTGAGCATGATCTTAAGTGTCTTTTGGCCATTTGGACTTCTTCTGATGCGAATTCTCTGTTCAGTTCAGTGCCTCATTTTTAAATTGGGTTAATTAGCATTTTTAAAATTTTTTTGAAGAATATTTATTACTTGGGGAACATTAATTGGAAAATCAGGTTGTTAAACTGAAATACAGTACA
Source organism: Arvicola amphibius (assembly GCF_903992535.2). Lineage (NCBI taxonomy): Eukaryota > Metazoa > Chordata > Mammalia > Rodentia > Cricetidae > Arvicola > Arvicola amphibius. The sequence continues at coordinate 100,483,668 of NC_052047.1, forward strand.
ATTCCAATTTTTGTTCTAACAATTACATTTGCATTAAAACGTGAAATATGCCAAAGTAGCTAAAGACTCCATTGCTTAACATGGGTGTTTTTCAATTCTGTTTTCCCTTTGTTTGTTTGTTTTTACAGTAAATTTATAAGGGGTTATTAATCTATCTATCATTAATCTGTCAGCTTTTTGATAATCATGTCATAAGCCTTAGCATCATAAATTTTTTTTCTCATTTTTTTAATTAAAAATTTCCATCTTGGGGGCTGCAGAGATGGCTCAGAGGTTAAGAGCATTGCCTGCTCTTCCAAAGGTCCTGAGTTCAATTCACAGCAACCACATGGTGGCTCACAACCATCTGTAATGGGGTCTGGTGCCCTCTTCTGGCCTGCAGGCATACACACAGACAGACTATTGTACACATAAATAAATAAATAATTAAATAAAATTTCCATCTCCTCCCTCCTCCCCCTTTCCTCCCCTCCCCTCCCCCCATACCCCTATTCACTCCCTCTCCAGGCAAAAGAGCCATCAGGGTTCCCTAAACTATGTTAAGTCCAAGGTCCTCCCACCTCCTCCCAGGTCCAGGAAGGTGAGCATCCAAACTGACAAGGCTCACACAGAGCCCGTCCATGCCATAGAATCAAAGCCCATCGCCATTGTCTTTGGCTTCTCAGTCAGTCTCCACCGTCAGCCACATTCAGAGAGTCCAGTTTGATCGCATGTTCCATCAGTCCCATTCCAACTGGTCTTGGTGATCTCCCGTTAGTTCTGTCCCACCGTCTTAGTGGGTGAATGCACCCCTCAAGGTCCTGACTTTCTTGCTCATGTTCTCCCTCCTTCTGCTCCTCATTAGGACCTTGAGAGCTCAGTCCAGTGCTCCAATGTGGGGCTCTGTCTCTATCTCCATCCATTGCCAGATGAAGGTTCTATGGTGATATGGAAGATATTTATCAGTATGGCTATAGGATCCGGCCTTTTCAGGCTCCCTCTCCTCAGCTGCCCCAGGAAGTAGCTGGGGCCATCTCCCTGGATACCTGGGAACCCCACTAGGGTCAAGTCTCTTGACAACCCTAAAATGGCTCTCTTAATTAAGATATATTCTTCCCTGCACCCATATCCACCCTTCCTATATCCCAACCATCCCATTCCCCCAAGCTCTCCCCATCCTCCCCTTCACACCTTTTCTCCCCATCTCCCCTTACCCCCATCCCACCCCACCCCCAAGTTCCCTAATTCGTGATCCTAGAGAAGATAATAAGAAGGTGAACCCAAAGAAAAACATATAGTTATCCTCCTGGATATTGGAGGTAGACAAGATTGCCAGGCAAATATTAACATTTTATAGTCTAGTTTCTTGAGTTCTTTATATATTTTGGAGATCAGACCTTTGTCTGTTGCGGGGTTGGTGAAGATCTTCTCCCAGTCAGTAGGTTGCCTTTTTGTCTTAGTGACATTGTCCTTTGCTTTACAGAAGCTTCTCAGTTTCAGGAGGTCACATTTATTCAATGATGCCCTTAATGTCTGTGCTGCTGGGGTTTTATGTAAGAAATGGTATCCTGTGCCCATATGTTGTAGAGTACTTCCCACTTTCTCCTCTATCAGGTTCAGTGTGTTCAGATTGATAGTGAGGTCTTTAATCCATTTGGACTTTAGTTTTGTGTATGGTGATAGATATGGATCTATTTTTATCCATCTACAGGTTGACATCCAGTTCTGCCAGCACCATTTGTTGAAGATGCTTTCTTTCTTCCATTGCATACTTTTAGCTCCTTTATCGAAAATCAGATGTTCATAGGTTTGTGGGTTAAGATCCGGGTCTTCTATTTGATTCCATTGGTCGACTTCTCTGTTTTTATGCCAATACTAAGCTGTTTTCATTACTGTAGCTCTGTAATAGAGTTTGAAGTCAGGGATGGTAATGCCTCCAGAAGTTCCTTTATTGTTTAAGATTGTTTTGGCTATCCTTGCTTTTTGTTTTTCCATATAAGGTTGATTATTGTCCTCTCAAGGTCTGTGAAGATTTTTGTTGGGACCTTGATGGGGATTGCATTGAATCTATAGATTGCTTTTGTTAGAGTCGCCATTTTTACTATGTTGATCCTCCCAATCCAAAAGCAAGGGAGATCCTTCCATTTTCTGGTATCCTCTTCACTTTATTTCTTCAAAGACTTAAAGTTCTTGTCAAATAGATCTTTCACTTCCTTGGTTAGTGTTACCCCAAGGTATTTTATGCTATTTGTGGCTATTGTGAAAGGTGATGCTTCTCTGATTTCCCTCTCTGCTTCCTTATCCTTTGTGTATAGGAGGGCAACTGAGTTTTTGGAGTTGATCTTGTATCCTGCCACATTACTAAAGGTGTTTATCAGCTGTAGGAGTTCTTTAGTAGAGTTTTTGGGGTCACTTATGGACACTATCATATCATCTGCAAATAATGAAAGTTTGATTTCTTCCTTTCCAATTCGAATCCCCTTGATCTCCTTATGTTGTCTTATTGCTATTGTTAGAACTTCAAGCACTATATTGAAGAGATAAGGAGAGAGTGGACAGCCTTGTCTTGTTCCTGAATTTAGTGGGATGGCTTTGAGTTTCTCTCCGTTTAATTTGATGTTAGCTGTTGGCTTGCTGTAAATAGTTTTATTATCTTTAGGTATGACCCTTGTATCCCTAATCTCTCCAAGACCTTTATCATAAAGGGATGTTGAATTTTGTCAAATGCTTTTTAAGCATCTAATGAAATGATCATATGGTTTTTTCTTTCAGTTTATTTATATGATGGATTACATTGATAGATTTTTGTATGTGAGACCAGCCCTGCATGTCTGGGATGAAGCCCACTTGATCATAGTGGAAAATTTTTCTAATGTGTTCTTGGATTCGGTTTGCCAGTATTTTATTGAGAATTTTTGCATCGATGTTCATGAGTGAGATTGGCCTGTAATTCTCTTTCTTGGTTTAAGTCTTTCTGTGGTTTTGGTATCAGGGTTACTGTAGCTTCATAAAAGAAATTTGCCAATGACTCTTCTGTTTCTATATTGTGAATTACATTAAGGAGTATAGGTATTAGGTCTTCTTGGAAGTTCTGGTAGAATTCTGCATTGAAACCATCTGGTCCTGGGCTTTTGTTGGTAGGGAGGGTTTTGATAACAGCTTCCAATTCTTCACGACTGACAGGTCTATTTAGATTGTTCACCTGGTCCTGGTTTAACTTTGGTATATGGTACTTATCTAAAAAAATGCCCATTTCTTTTACATTTTCCAATTTTGTGGCATACAGGCTTTTGTAGTAAGATCTAGTGATTCTCTGAATTTCTCCTGTGTCTGTGGTTATATCCCCCTTTTCATTTCTGATTTTATTAATTTGTGTGTTTTCTCTCTGCCGTTTGATTAGTTTGGATAGGGGTTTGTCAATCTTGTTGATTTTCTCCAAGAACCAGCTTCTTGTTTCATTGATTCTTTGGATTGTTTTCTGTGTTTCCATTTTGTTGATTTCTGCCCTCAGTTTGATTATTTCTAGTCTTCTACTCCTCCTAGGTGAATCTGCTTCTTTTTTTTCTAGAGCTTTCAGGTGTGCTGTTAAGTCTCCAATGAGTGCTTTCTCCATTTTCTTTAAGTGGGCACTTAGTGCTATGAACTTTCCTCTTAGCACTGCCTTCATTGTGTCCCATAGGTTTGAGTATGTTGTGTCTTTGTTTTCATTAAATTCAAGAAAGACTTTAATTTCTTTCTTTCTTTCTTCCTTGACCCAGGTGTGGTTCAGTAGTTGACTGTTCAGTTTCCATGAGTTTGTAGGCTTTCTGGGCGTAGCATTGTTGTTGAATTCTAATTTTAATCCATGGTGATCTGACAGGACACAGGTGGTTACTAATATTTTTTTGTAACTGTGGAAGATTGCTTTGTTACTGAGTATGTGGTTAATTTTCGAAAAGGTTCCATGAGCCACAGAGAAGAAAGTATATTCTTTTTTCTTTGGGTAGAATGTTCTATAGATGTCTGTTAAGTCCATTTGGTTCATTACCTCCATTAAGTCTTTCAATTCTCTGTTAGGTTTCTTTCTGATTGACCTGTCCATTGGTGAGAGAGGAGTGTTGAAGTCTCCTACTATTAGTGTGTGTGGTTTGATGGCTGCCTTGAGTTCTAGCAGTGTTTCTTTTACATAAGTGGGTGCTTTTATATTAGGGGCATAGATATTCAGGATTGAGATTTCATTCTGATGGATTTTTCCTGTTATGAGTATAAAGTGTCCCTTTCCATCTCTTCTGATTTATTTTAGTTTGAAGTCAACTTTGTTAGAAATTAGTATGGCCACACTGGCTTGTTTCTTAAGTTCATTTGCTTGATAAACCTTCTCCCATTCCTTTACTCTGAGTAGATCTCTGTCTTTGTGGTTGAGGTGTGTTTCTTTAAACAGCAGAATGTTGGATCCTGTTTTCGTATCCAGTCTCTTAGCCTGTGCCTTTTTATAGGTGAATTGAGTCCATTGATATTAAGTTATATTAATGACCAGTGGTTGTCAACTCTGGTCATTTCTTTCCTTTCTTTTTTTTTTTTTGGTGGTAGGGTTTGTATGTTACCCTTCTTCAAGTTGTGCTGGTGAAAGGTCACTAGATGTCAGAGTTATTGTGGGCATTGTTGGGCTCCTTTGTTTGAGATTTTCCTTCTATTACTTTCTGTAAGGCTGGATTTGTGGCTACGTATTGTTTAAATTTGTTTTTATCCTGGAAAATTTTGTTTTCTCCATTTATAGTGAATGAAAGATTGGCTGGGTATAGTAGTCTGGGCTTGCATCCATGGTCTCTTAGTTTCTGCAGTACATCTATCCAGGACCTTCTGGCTTTCATGGTTTCCATAGAGAAGTCAGGTGTAAGTCTGATAGATTTACCTTTCTAAGTTACTTGACCTTTTTCCTTTGCAGCTCTTAATATTCTTTTGTATTCTGTATGTTTTGTGTTTTGATTATTATATGGTGAGGGGATGTTTTTTTTGATTCAGTTTATTCGGTGTTCTGTATGTTTCTTGAACCTTCATAGTAATATCTTTCTTTAGGGTGGGAAAGTTTTCTTCTATAATTTTATTAAATATATTTTCTGGACTGTTGAGCTGTACTTCTTCTCCTTCTTCTACCCCTATTATTCTTAAGTTTGGTCTTTTTATTGTGTCCCAGATTTCCTGAATGTTTTGTGATGAGAATTTGTTGGATTTGCTGTTTTCTTTGATCAGTGCGTTTATTTTCTCTATGATATCTTCAGAGTCTGAGATTCTTTCATCTATCTCTTGTATTCTGTTGGTTATGCTTGTTACTGTAGTATCTATTCATTTACCTAGATTTTCCATATCCAGCTGGCCCTCGGTTTGCGTTTTCTTCCTTGCCTCCATTTCAGTTTTCAAGTCTTGAACTGTTTCCATTATCTGTTTGATTGTTTTTCCTTCATTTCCTAGGATATCATTTACGGATTTACTCAATTCTTCAAACTTCTTGTTATTCTTCTCATCCATTTCTTTAAGGGAGTTTTTCACCTCCTGTTTAACGGCCTCTATCACTTTCATAGAGTCAATTTTTTCTACTTCTTCTTGATTGAGATGTTCAAATTCTCCTGTTGTAAGATAGCTGGGTTCTGGTGATTTCATGTTGTTTTTCAGGTTGTTGGAGGAATTCTTGCATTGGCACCTGCCCATCTCTTCTTTCGAATGCTCTCCTATGGATCTTCTTTTACAGGATCAGGTGTCCTTGCTGGCCAGGGAGTTTGCAGACAAAAGGCCTACCTTGCTGCAGGCAGAAGAAGGGAGGGTTTTTCTGAATGCAAGCTGGGTGGGGTAGGAAGAGAGAGGCAGTAGCCAGGGAGAATAGCCCCAGCCGGAAGACCAGGAAGGATAGGGGGTTGAGGAGTGTCTGTGCTCCATCACCCGGGCTGCTGCCGCAGGGTCGGGAACTCACTCACCTCTCTCTGATGGATCTTCTGGTACCAAGCTCCGTTGTCCTTGCTGGCCAGGGAGTTCGCAGACATAGGGCCTACCTTGCTGCAGGCAGGCTATTGAAACAAATAAACTCCCGCCCGCCCAGTTGCACTCACTACCCAGTCCCAGTGCCCCGATCAGGCTGAGCTGCGGATGTTATGAGCCCGAAGAGGGGAGGAAGAAGGGAGGGTCTCCCCCCAGTCTTAAGAGAAGGCATGGTACCCTGCCCTGTGGGAAGTCCAAGGCCCTCCCCCCACATCCAGGCTTAGGAAGGTTCGCATCTAATGAGAATAGGATCCCAAAAAAGCCAGTACATGCAGTAGAGACAAATCCTAGTGTCATTATCATTGACTTCAAAGTCTGCTCCAATTGTTTACCACATTTAGAGTGTCCAGTTTGATCCCATGCTCATTCATTCCCAGTCCAGCTGAAATTAGTGAGCTCCCATTAGCTCAGGTGATGGAGGAGAGTTATCTGTCTATGTTTCTTTCATTGGTTAATTAATAAAGAAAACTGCCTTGGCCCTTTAAGAACAGAAAATTAGGTAGGTGGAGTAGACAGAACAGAATTGTGGGAACAAGGAAGTAGAGTTAGGGAGAGACGCTTCAGGCAGTCGCGTGGTGAGGCTCCATGCTGCTCCTCTCCGAGATGGACGCAGGTTAAGATCTCTCCTGGTAAGCCACAACTCGTGGTGCTACCCAAATTACTAAATATGGGTTAAAGGAAGATGTGAGAATTAACTAATAAGAGGCTACAGATAATGGGCCAGGCAGTGTTTAAAAGAATACAGTTTCCGTGTAATTATTTCGGGTGTAAAGCTAGCCGGCGGCCGGGTGGCGGAAAGCTAGCCGGTTGCTGGGAACTGGGCGGCGGGAACGCAGCCCGCCGCTTCCCACTACAGATTGGCGCCCCAAAGCATCATGTTCTTAGATCCAAATCCTGAAGTCATACCGTTAAGATGTCCATTCTGATCTAGCCTGGCAGCCCATATAATGAAATGTCTCTCTGTACTTAGCTCCTTTACAGTCAAAAAAATCAAAGAAAACACAACAAAATACATAATCCAGACTCTCTGTGAATTTTCCATTTTTACGTGGCTTATTTTTACTCTATCACTTTACTTCTTTTAATCTATAACTATCTGTACTCTGTCTCTTTAAAGACTTTACCCTTTTTTAAGACATTAACTTTATTCTCTATATATTTATTTTTTTCTCTCTCTCTCAAGCCTACGTATATTTATCCAACATTGTGAGCCATTTAAAGGCCTTCTATGTCTGAATCTTTTTTATTGTGAATCTGTAATTTTTTACTATCCAGGAGCACTTCTTAAAAGGTTAACCACTTCTTAAAATAATACGGTACTGCCTGTTTACAGCCAAGTCTAAACCTTAACTGCGCTGTTATCATGGTAATTACGATAGTTCCTGCCTGAGGTCAGCACAGTTCAGCATGGCGGAGCAGAGCCAAAGCCGCTCCTGCCTCAGTCATTTGGTGCCCCTGAGCCGCACACAGTTCCAGGCACACAGCAGTCGACATTGGAGCCGCACTCAGCAGTTTAATTTTGATACTGAGCGTGCAGCACAGAAACTCTTTTAATCCAAGTTACAGCCAAATCAGATGCGCAGAGCACTGCGCAGACTGGAAACATCTCTAAGGCGGCAGGAATCCGCCATGCTCTCCCGCTCGCCTAAGCCTGATTCCGCCATCTGCCCAGGTGCAGGAAGGGAGCAGTGAGCCATTGGCATGGTCTCAGAGTACTTTCTTTCCGATCCCAAGCGGGCAAGGTTTTTAAGTGGATTTAGCCACCACGTTGTTCTGATCCTCTAGAACAAGCTAATTATGATGAACACACTCTATCCATATGTACTACCGCAGCCTTGAAGGCTTGGGACAGGGTTCAAGACCCAAGACAGAGAACGGAATCATATATCAGAGTTAAACAAGATCCGAGAGAACCATTTGTGGACTTTTTACATAGACTAACTAAAGCTGTACACATAGGGATATCTGACCCAGAGGCAAGGCAGGTAATAATTGAGTCCTTGGCTTATGAGAATGCCAATGTAGAGTGCAAAAGGGTATTGACGCCCCTAAAGATCAGATCAGCACCCCTGGAGGAATGGGTCTTACATACAATGAATATTGAATCGAATGAGCTTCACGCCCATCACGCCCATCACGCCCATCACGCCGATAAGTGGGTAGAAGATGCCATTGCCAACGGTACAAGAAGATATCAGAATTCCAAATGTTTTAATTGTGGCAGAATAGGACATATGAAACGGAATTGCAGACAAAGGACTTACAGAAATAATAATAATAATAATGCCTTTGCCAGGAATAACAGGAATAGAAGGCCTCAGCCTTCAGGGTTATGTAGGAGATGTGGGAAAGGCAGACACTGGGACAGCGAATGCAAATCATCAAGAGATAGGCAAGGAAATCCGTTGCAGGCGGGAAACGCCATGGGGGGCCTCTCGCAGGCCCCCATGGCGAATGTGGTCCAGTCATTTCCCGTTACAACGGAGAACATGCCTTGTCAGGACAATTAGAAATCCCCATGTCTGCTGTTGGAAGCGAAAATAGCCCAAGAGATGAATTACGTGTATTTTGGCAAACTTCTATAAGTGATCAAAGACCAAAGTTAAGAGTGTGTGTAAATGGCATTTTCATTACTGGCCTGCTGGACACAGGAGCGGATGTTAGTATCATTACTCCAGAATCTTGGCATCCGTATTGGCCACTACAGGATGTAAATGTTCGACTTTTGGGAATTGGGACCCTATCTCGAGTAAGGCAAAGCACTAGATGGGTCGAATGCATCGGTCCTGAGGGACAGATAGGAAAATTAAGGCCATATGTAGCTAATATTGCAGTAAATTTATGGGGTCGTGACCTATTGCAGCAATGGAATACTCAAATTAACATTCCTGCTGCCTCTAGAGCATATATTTCTGAGGAAAACATCAAAAGGTATTACAGATGGCGAAAACCAGCCATTCGGGCTGTACAAGAACACAAACCAATGGATGCCCCTCCAGAACCACCAACGGCCCTACCTCTAAAATGGTTGACTGAGAAACCGATATGGACAAAACAATGGCCTTTATCTGAGGAAAAGTTGCAAGCTTTAGAACAGCTAGTACAAGAGCAATTGGATGCTCGACATATAGAAGAATCTACCAGCCCTTGGAATTCTCCTGTATTTGTGGTTAAGAAAAAATCTGGTAAATGGAGAATGGTGACGGATCTCAGAGCTATAAACAGGATTATTCAACCTATGGGCTCTCTGCAATCTGGACTTCCTTTGCCTTCTCTATTACCAAAAGGATGGCCTCTCATAGTTATTGATTTGAAGGACTGTTTCTTCACAATACCTTTACAAGAAAAGGATAGAGAAAAGTTTGCCTTCACTGTACCTACTTATAATAACTCTCAACCTACCAAGAGATACCAGTGGACCGTCCTCCCACAGGGCATGTTGAACTCTCCTACCCTGTGCCAATACTTTGTGAATCAACCATTACAAATAATACGCAAGATGTTTCCCAAATCCGTTGTTTATCATTATGTCGACGACATATTATTGTCTGACTCAGACATGGATACCTTAGAGAAACTGTTTGAAGTGATAAAAACAGTTCTACCTAAATGGGGATTACAGATTGCTCCCGAGAAAATTCAGAGAGGAGATTCTGTTGATTATCTAGGTTATAGAATAGGTTTGCAAAAAATTAAGACACAAAAGGCACAAATTAGGAGAGATCAGCTGCATACTCTTAATGACTTTCAAAGGTTGTTGGGAGACATTTCCAGCCTTCGACCGGCTGTTGGGATAACACCTGATATGATAGTTCACTTAAACAAAACCTTAGATGGAGAAAGAGACCTAAACAGTCCCAGAGAATTAACAGCTGAAGCAGAAAAAGAACTGACAATGATTGAAGAAAGATTGCAAGAAGCACATGTGGATAGGGTGAATCCAGAACTCAGTAGTATTCTCGTTATATTGCCTTCAAAAATTTCTCCTACAGGAATTCTAATGCAAAGAGATGATATTATTTTAGAGTGGCTCTTTCTACCTCATAAGCCAAGTAAGAAATTAAAAACCTATGTGGAAAAGGTTTCTGAACTAATCATAAAAGGTAAATTGAGACTTCGCCAACTAGCAGGCATAGACCCAGCAGAAATCATAGTGCCTTTCACCGCTGATGAGATACGAAAATTGTGGGAAGATAATGAACCATGGCAAAGAGCTTGTGCTAATTTTTTAGGAGAAATTAATAACAACTATCCAAAAAGCAAAAGGCTTAACTTTATAAAGAGAACTTCTTGGATTCTTCCTCGAATTGTCCGTGATGCTCCGATAACTGGAGCCCGCACGTTTTATACTGATGCTAATAAATCAGGGAAGGCAGGCTACAAATCAGAAGACTTGAGTAAGGTGGAACAAAGTCCTTATGATTCTGTCCAAAAGGCAGAGTTATTTGCCATTCTTATGGTGCTAAGGGATTTTAAGGAACCTCTTAACATTGTTACTGACTCACAATATGCAGAAAGAGTTATTTTACATATTGAAACTGCCGAATTCATACCTGATGATACTGAGCTAACCTCATTGTTTATCCAGGTACAAGAAATGATCAGGAACAGACTTTGCCCTATGTATATAACACACATCCGATCCCATACGGGTCTGCCAGGTCCTTTAGCACGTGGCAATGAAGATATTGATCAGCTATTGATTGGTAGTGTGCTGCAGGCTTCCGAATTTCATGAAAAGCATCATGTCAATAGCAAAGGCTTGAAAAAAGAGTTTTCTATTACATGGCAACAAGCTAAGGAGATTGTAAAGAAATGCCCTACTTGCTCTTTCTATAACCAAGCACCACTGCCTGCAGGAACTAATCCAAAGGGCACCAAAAGGAATGAAATTTGGCAGATGGATGTGTTCCATTTTGCAGAATTTGGAAAATTAAAATATGTACATCATACCATTGACACTTATTCAGGATTCCAATGGGCAACTGCTTTAAGCTCAGAAAAGGCCGATTCAGTAATCACTCACTTATTAGAAGTCATGGCCATCATGGGTATACCTGCGCAAATAAAGACGGATAATGGTCCAGCTTATGTCTCTAGAAAAATGAAACGGTTTTTTGCCTATTACAATATTAAGCATGTTACAGGCATACCCTACAATCCTACAGGTCAAGCAGTCATTGAAAGATCAAATAGGACGATAAAGGAAATGTTAAACAAGCAAAAGGGGGTGGAGAATACCCCCAGAAATAGATTACATAATGCTTTACTAACTTTGAATTTTCTCAACGCTAATGAAAAGGGGACAACGGCTGCAGAGAGACATTGGATAATGGAAAAGTCTGTTGAATTAAATCAACCAGTTTATTTCAAGGATGTGCTAACCTCACAATGGAAGCCAGGGGATGTGCTGCGTTGGGGAAGGGGTTTTGCTCTTGTCTCCACAGGAGAAGAAAAATCGTGGATACCATCAAAATTAATAAAGGTTCGGTTTGAAGAGGAGAACCCCCTTGGAAAAGAAAAATAACAATTCATGCACAAGGATGGTGACCATACTGATGGTAAGAAACATATAGTACGGGGGCAGGGTTTTTTTTTCTTATCCCCACAGGAAGACACTCACCTTCAAAGGACCTGAGGGACCCTGCATACCTTGAATATTGATGAATTGGAGCCAATTGCAACCCAACAAGGATCAGCATTAACATTGGGTAAGCTCGGTGAGTATAGAAAACAATTTTTGTATGTGTGTCAATATGCATTTCTTCATAGATATTCAGAGCTGGTTTCTTGGAGTTGGACTCTGGCCCAGTCCCTCTCCAATTCCAACCTTGTTTATAAGAGATTTCTCAGAGTTTCTGTCTCAGGTTAGGAGTAATATTATGAGACAGAATATTAATAACAATAATGTTGATAATGGTACCAATATATTTGCCTTCTTTGCCTTCATTCATATCTATGGTTGTTTTTAATGCACCTTTCATTGAAGATATGCACGTATACGTCTGTATGTGTCCTTGTAGATAATGCTTATCTCTCTCACAACAAACGACAAAAATTTTTTTTCTTCAGTAATCTTTGCAGTTTCCAGGATGAAGACGGGGCCCCGCAACATCAACTCCAACTAGTTATTATGACGTCATGTTTTAGTAGCGCTAATATTTGGCCTGTTTTTTGGTACCAATTGCACAGAACACTTTTGAATGGTGCACATTTTTGACAACGTTCTGGCCTCATTTTTCAAAAAAAAAAAAAAAAAAAAATTCAGAGGCTGGACACATTTTTCCTAGACGAAATGTTACCCTGGGTATTCTACCATCATTTGCTTTCACAGGAACCCCTGGGAAGAAAAGTCGCCCCTATGTCAGCTGGAAGCAATCTTGGATGACGACGCCCCCCCCCTCCCAATAAAGTTTACCCTCAGATTTAGGGACACTAATTGGCGGCTGGTATAGGGTGGTCGGGTTGTGGAAGGCTTTATATGGACTCAGGGGTATAATTTATGTGTATATCTATATGTATTAAAAAAAAAAAAAAAAAAAGGGGGGGGGGGAGGGAGGGATTAACTGGTGATCTGAAGGAATAATTGATTTTTGTGAGTTATTGTTTTTCTTTTTTTTAAAAAAAAAAAACTATATGAGTGTTGATTCTTGTATATTGATATATTGAACATTATATGAGAGTATGATACCACCTCTGTTTGAAACAATTGTTATATTGACATTGTTTACTATATTGCAATGTACATCTCTACCTCTGATATTATTTATGTAATGACATTGTTTACCATATTGCACTGTACATTTCTACCTCAGATATTATTTATGTAAGGACCCTGTTTACATTTGGAAATCATTGTCTTCATTTTTTGCACAGTCGTCTATTCTATTAGTCATACAGTTACATAAGTGTTGAGAATTATATGTTGGTCATATTTATATTTAGGACAATCAGGTTTTTTAGACACATAGAGGTTGTATTTAGTATAGATAGCATAATCTTCAACCTCTTTGAAGAACTGTAGAACATGGCCTTTAATCTAACCTACAGTTTTGTATTTTTGAGACACAATCACTCCTGGCAACAATGCTCTACTCCCGAGAGAACGTTGAGCACCAAAGACACTCCACTGGGAGTTTGTCTTCTACTTGGCAGAACTGGCCTTGGGGCAAAGAAAAGCCCATACCTCCATTACTGACTAAAGTACAAAATATCCATAAGTGGATAAAACAGAATTGTCTTATCTTGCCAAGACAGGATAGGATAGTTCTACTAAAGGTTCCTTGCCATTGTATAATGGTATGTCAGGTTTTTTCAGGCCTCAGCCAAAGTTGGTTGCCTCAACATTGCTATCAAGACTTCGTGTGGTTGCCCAGGTAGTCAATTGTCTCTGTCTTCTGTTGCACATTTTGGAAGTTTCTCGTTTGTGCTTCCTGGTTGCTTTGGTAATTTTACTCTCCTTCTCAGATCTTTGATGGGGTTGAAGATTAGATAATGGTAGCTACCTTCTAGATTATTTAGACTTCTCAAAGTAGAGTGATTAGAAAAATTCTTCGTTATATACTTCTCGCCTGATATTGTTTACTTTTTGTAATTTTATATGATCAGTTCCCATTGTATATAGTTGTATTTGGTTTCTGAATCTGTCTTATTTAGACAAAAAAGGGGAGATGTTGGGGCAGCTGGCCCAATCCCTGCGTTCAGGGGCGTGGCTGCTCCAGCGGGGTAGCCATGCCCCTTAAATAGGATTGGGGAGCCGGAAGGCGCCCCGTTCGTTTTGCCCCGCGCTCACTCCGCTGGACCCTTGGTTCTGTAAGTTCCCTTATCTCCCTTTGTATTAAACTTGAATAATTATAAAAGGACTATTTTTGGTTATTTCCAATCTTCGCCGCATCACTCAGGCATACTGTCTCAGTGGGTAAAACCAACCCCTCTCGTTCCTGACTTCCTTGTTCATATTCTCTCTCCTTCTCTTCAACTGGACCTTGGGAGCTCAGTCCAGTGCTCTGATGTGGGTTTCTGTCTCTTTCTCCATCCATTGCTGGATGAAGGTTCTATGGTGACATTCAAGATAGTCATCAGTCTGACTACAGGACAAGGCCAGTTCAGGCACCCTCTCTTCCACTGCCCAGAGCCAAGCTCTTGCCAAATCCAAAATGGCTCCCTTAATTAAGATATCTTCTCCCCTGCTCCCATATCCATCCTTCCTCCATCTCAATCAGCCCAATCCCCCAAGCTCTCCCCAACCCTCCCCTTCTCCCTTCTCTCTCCGCTCTCCCCTTACCCCATCACACCCTACCCCCAACTCCATGCTCCCAGCTTTTGCCTGGCGATCTTGTCTGCTATATATGTTTTTCTTTGGGTTCACCTTATTACTTAGCTTCTCTAGGATCATGAACTATAGGCTCAATGTCCTTTGTTTATGGCTAGAATCCACTTATGAGTGAGTACATCCCATATTCATCTTTTGGGTCTGGGTTGTGTCACTCAGGATAGTGTTTTCTACTTCCATTCATTTGCATGCAAAATTCAAGATGTCATTTTTTTTTTTTTTTTTTACCACTGAGTAGTACTCTGATGTGTAGATGTGCAACACTTTCTTTATCCATTTTTCCATTGAAGGGTATTTAGGTTGTTTGCCGGTTCTGGCTATTACAAATAATGCTGCTATGAACATAGTTGAACAAATGTGTTGTAGTATGATTAGGCATCTCCTGGGTATATTCCCAAGAGTGGTATTGCTAGATTCTGAGGTAGGTTGACTGCCAATTTTTTTTAGAAGCTGCCACACTGATTTCCAAAGTAGTTGCACAAGTTTGCATTCCCACCAGCAATGGATGAGTGTTTCCCTTACTTCACATCCTCTCCAACATAGATTATCATTGGTGTTTTTGATTTTAGCCATTCTGACAGGTGTAAGATGGTATCTCAAAGTTGTTTTGATTTGCATTTCCCTGATCGTTAAGGAAGTTGAACATATCCTTAAGTGTCTTTTGTCCATTTGAAACTCTTCTGTTGAGAATTTTTTGTTCAGTTCAGTACCCCATTTTTAATTGTGTTATTTAGAAATTTAGTGCCTAATCTCTTGAGTTCTTTATATATTTTGGAGACCAGACCTTTGTCTGATGTGGGGTTGGTGAAGATCTTTTCCCATTCAGTAGGCTGCCTTTTTGTCTTAATGACAGTGTCCTTTGCTTTACAGAAGCTTCTGAGTTTCAGGAGATCCCATTTATTCATTGTTGCTCTTATCGTCTGTGCTACTGGGGTTCTATTTAGGAAGTAGTCTCCTGTGCCCATGCATTGCAGGCTACTTCCAACTTTCTCTTCTATCAGGTTCAGTGTGGTTGGATTTATATTGAGGTCTTTAATCCATTTGGACTTGTGTTTTGTGCATGGTGATAGATATGGATCTATTTTCATTCTTCTACAGGTTGATATCCAGTTTTGCCAGCACTATTTGTTAAAGATGCTTTCTTTCTTCCATTGTATAATTTTAGCTTCTTTTTCAAAAATCAGTTTTCAAAAATCAGTTGTTCATGTGGATTAATATCCGGGTCTTCTATTCGATTCCATTGGTCAATGTCTCTGTTTTTATGCCAATATGAAGCTATTTCCATTACTGTAGCTCTGTAATAGAGTTTGATGCCAGGGATTGAAATGCCTCCAGAAGTTTCTTTACTGTATAGGATTGTTTTGGTGATCCTGTTTTTTTCCATATATAGTTGATTATTGTTTTTCCAAGAGCTGTGAAGAATTTTGTTGGGATTTTGATGGGGATTGCATTGAATCTATAGATTGCTTTGGTAGAGTTGCCATTTTTACTGTTTTGATCCTGCCAATCCAAGAACATGGGAGATCTTTCCATTTTTTGGTATCCTCTTCAATATCTGTCTTCAAAGACTTAAAGTTCTTGTCAAATAGATCTTTCACTTCCTTGGTTAGTGTTACCCCAGATATTTTATGTTATTTGTGGCTATTGTGAAAGGCGATGTTTCTCTGGTTTTCCTCTAACCTTTATCCTTTATTTATTGGAGGGCTACTGAGTTTTTTTGAGTAAATCTTGTATCCTTCCACATCAATGAAGATATTTATCAGCTGTAGAATTTCTCTGGCAGAGTTTTTGGGGTCACTTATGGACACTATCATATCACCTGCAAATAAGAAACGTTTGACTTTTCCCTTTCCAATTTGAATCCCCTTGATCTCCTTATGTTTTCTTATTGCTATTGGTAAAACTTCAAGCACTATATTGAAGAGGTATGGAGAGAGTGGACAGCCTTGTCTTGTTCCTAATTTTAGTAGAATCACTTTGAGTTTCTCTCAATTTAATTTGATGTTAGCTCTTGGCTTGCTGTATATTGCTTTTATTATATGTAGGTATGATCCTTGTATCATAATTTTTTAAGACCTTTTATCATGAGAGGTGTTGAATTTTGTCAAATGCTTTTTCAGCATCTAATGAAATGATCATATGTTTTTTTCCTTCAGTTTATTTATATGATGGATTATATTGATAGATTTTCGTATGTTCAATTAGCCCTGCACTCTGGGATAATGCCTATTGATCATTATGGATGATTTTTAATGTGTTCTTGGATTCAGTATTTGCCAGTATTTTATTGAGAATTTTTGCATCAATGTTCATGAGTGAGGCTGGTCTATAATTCTCTTTCTTGGTTGAGTCTTTGTGTGGTTTTGGTATCAGGGTAACTGTAGCATAATATAAAGAGTTTGGGAATGACCTTTCTGTTTCTCTTATGTGGAATGCTTTGAGGAGTATGGTCTTCTTATAAGTTCTGGTAGAATTCTGCACTAAAACCATACAGTCCTGGGCTTTTTTTGGTTGGGAGGTTTTTGATAACAGCTTCTATTTCTTCACAGTTTTTAGGGCTATTTAAATTGCTTACCTGGTCTTGATTTAATTTTGGTATGTGGTATCTATCTAAAAAATTGTCAATTTCTTTTACGTTTTCCAATTTTGTGGAGTACAGGGTTTTGTAGTATGATCTAACGATTCTCTGAATTTACTCCATGTCTGTGGTTATGTCTCTCTTTTCATTTCTGATTTTGTTAATTTGGGAGTTCCCTCTCTGTCTTTTGATTAGTTTGGATAAGGGTTTGTCAATCATGTTGATTTTCTCAAAGAACTAGCTCTTTGTTTCATTGATTCTTTTTTTCTAGAGCTTTAAGGTGTGCTGTTAAGTCTCTGATGTGAGCTTTCTCCATTTTCTTTATGTGGGTACTTAGTGCTATGAACTTTCCTCTTAGCACTGCTTTCGTAGTGTCCCATAGGTTTGGATATGTTGTGCCTTCATTTTCATTGAATTTAAGGAAGATATTAATTTCTTTATTTCTTCCTTGATCCAGGGATGGTTCAGTAGTTGACTGTTCAGTTTCCATGAGTTTGTAGGCTTTCTGAGGGTAGAACTGTTGTTAAATTCTAACTTTACTCCATGGTGATCTGATAAGATGCAGGTGGTTACTCCAATTTTTTTTTGTATCTGTGGATGTTTGCTTTGTTACCGAGTATGTGATAAATTTTCAAGAAGGTTCCATGAGATGCTGAAAAGAAAGTACATTCCTTTCTGTTTGGGTAAAATGTTCTATTGATGTCTGT
Organism: Arvicola amphibius; assembly: GCF_903992535.2. Lineage (NCBI taxonomy): Eukaryota > Metazoa > Chordata > Mammalia > Rodentia > Cricetidae > Arvicola > Arvicola amphibius. The sequence continues at coordinate 100,501,273 of NC_052047.1, forward strand.
TAAGTCCATTTGATTCATGACTTCTGTTAGTTCTCTTATTTCTCTGTTAAGTTTCTGTGTGATTGATCTGTCCATTGGTGAGAGAGGAGTGCTAAAATCTAATATTAGTGTGTGGGGTTTGATGTGTGATATGAGTTCTAGTAATGTTTCTTTTACATATGTGGGTGCTTTTATATTAGGGGCATAGGTATTCAGGATTGAGACTTCATCCTGATAAATTGTTCCTGTTATGAGTATAAAGTGTCCATCTCCATCTCTTCTGATTGATTTTAGTTTGAAATCAATTTGTTAGATAATTGGATATCCACACCTGCTTGTTTCTTAGGTCTCCTTGCTTGGAAAACCTTTTTCCAACCCTTTACTCTGAGGTAGTGTCTGTCTTTGAGGTTGAGGTGTGTTTCTTGTAAACAGCAGAAGGCTGGATCCTGTTTTCATATCTATTCTCTTAACCTGTGTCTTTTTATATGTGGATTGAGTCTATTGATATTAAATGATATTAATGATCAGTGGTTGTTAGCTCCAGTTGTTTTTTGGTGGTAGTGTTTGTAACAGTTTCCCTTCTTTGGGTTATGCTGTTGGGGGTTATCAGATGTCTGTGTTATTGTGGGTGTAGTTAGCTTCCTTGGGTTGAGGTTTTCCTTTTAGTACTTTTTGTAAGGCTGAGTTTGTGGATACGTATTTTTAAAAGCTGTTTTTGTCCTGGAATATCTTGTTTTCTCCATCGATGGTGAATGCAAGCTTTGCTGGGTATAGTAGTCTGGGCTTGCATCCATGGTCTCTTAGTATCTGCAGCACATCTATCCAAGACCTTCTGGATTTCATGGCTTACATTGAGAAGTCAGGTGTAATTCTGATAGGTTTACCTTTATATGTTACCTGACCTTTTCCCTTTGCAGCTCTTAATATTCTTTCTTTTCTTCTGTTTTTTGGCTTTAGTTATTACATGTCGAGGGGATGTTTTTTTTTTTTGATCCAGTCTATTTGCTCTTCTGTAAGCTTCTTGTAGCTTCATAGGCATATCCTTCTTTAGGTTGGGACTGAGCTCCCAAGGTCTAGTTGAAGAGCAGAAGGAGGGATAGTATGAGCAAGGAAGTCAAACCATGAGAGGTTCACCCACTGAGACAGTGTTCCTGAGAATGTGAGCTCCCCAACTCCAACTGGACTGGGAACGAATGAACATGGGACCAAAATAGTCCTTCTGAATGTGGTTGACAGTTCTGGCAGACTGCGGAGCCAATCACAGTGGCACTGGGATTTGTCTCTACTACATGTACTGGCTTTTTGGGATCCTATTCTCTTTGGATGTTTACCTTGCTCAACCTGGATGTAGTAGGGAGGGCTTTGGACTTTCCACAGGGCAGGGTGCCTTGCCCTTTCTTAAGATTGGGGGGCTGGGGAGGAGGGTATGTGGAGGGAGTGGGAGGAGGGAAGGAAGTGGGAATTTGTGTTGGTATTTTTAAGTAATAACATAATAATAATAAAAAGTTATTAAGTAAAAAATAAACTGTTAAATGACAATTATTTCTATAACCTGACAGATGAAAATACTATAAAAGGCAAGAGGTCCCTGCTCCTGTGCCGAGAGGATCCAGATAGGAGAATGAGTGGCCCCTGGCCTGAAGGTCCCCGGGGAACTGAGTACAGGCCCCTTACAACTCCATAAGCTTTTCTGGCCATCCAGTTGGGTGTTTCTTGGCTGCTGGCTTTCTTTAGCATCCCTTTGCATCTGCGAGGTCCTTGGTTCCCCTAACTCAGCCTGCTCTGGGGTTTAGTTGGTTGAGGAGCCAGTGGGAATGTCCCTGCCACCAGAGCTTCTTTGTAATGCCCTACCCTGCATCCCAAGCCCACCCTTTTGTCTGTGAGGTCCTTGGAGCTAGGCAAGAGGTCCCTGCTCCTGTGCTGAGTATCCAGACAGAAAGAGATGGGCAGGCACCAATGCAAGAATTCTTCCAACAACCTGAAAAGCAACATGATGACACCAGAATCCAGCAAACATGCAACAGGAAGATTTTAACACCCTAACCCAGAAAAAGTAGAAGAAATCAACTTTAAACATAGCCTTATGAAAATGATTGAGACCCTTAAACAGGAAGTGAAAATTTTCCTTAAATAAATGGAAGAGAAGACAAACAAAAAGTTAGAAGAAATTAATAAATCCCTCAAAGATACCCAAGAAAACTAAGAAAAAGCAATCAACCAGGTAAAGGAAACAGTTCAAGACTTGAAAACCGAAATGGAGGTAATGAAGAAAACACAAACCAAGAGATGCCTGGATATGGAAAATCTTGGTAAACAAACAGGAACTACAGAGACAAGTATAACCAAGAGAATACAAGGGATAGAGGAAAGAATCTCAAATTCTGAAGATACTATAGAGGAAATAGACTCATTGATCAAAGAAAACAACAAATCCAACAAATTCTTAACTCAAAACATCCAGGAAATCTGGGACACCATGAAAAGAGCAAACCTAAGAATAATAGGGGCAGAAGAAGAAGAATTCCAGCTCCAAGGCCCAGAAAATATATTCAACAAAATTATAGAAGAAAACTTTTTCAACCTAAAGAAGGATATTCCTATGAATGTACAAGAAGCATATAGAACACCAATAGACTAGATCAAAAAATTCTCTCGCCATATAATAAAGCACAAATCATTCAGAATAAAGAAAGAATATTGAGAGCTGTAAAGGAAAAAGGTCAAGTAACATATAAAGGTAAACCTATCAGAATTATAGTTGACTTCACAATGTAAACCATGAAAGCCAGAAGGCCTTGGATAGATGTGCTGCAGACATTAAGAGAGCATGGATGCAAGCCCATACTACTATACCCAGCAAAGCTTTCATTCACCATCAATGGAGAAAAGAACATATTCCAGGACAAAAACAGCTTTTAAAAATATGTATCCACAAACTCAGCCTTACAAAAAGTACTAAAAGGAAAACCTTAAGCCAAGTAAGTTAGCTACACCCATAATAACACAGGCATCTGACAACCCTCCACCAACACAACTCAAAGAAGGGAAACACACAAACACTACCACCACCACCACCACCACCAAAAAAAAAAAAAAACCCCAGAGTTAACAACCGCTGGTCATTAATATCACTTAATATCAATGGACTCAATCCACATATAAAAAGACACAGGTTAAGAAATGAGTATGAAAACAGGACCCAACATTCTGCTGTTTACAAGAAACATACCTCAGTTTCAAAGACAGATAGTACCTCAGAGTAAAGGGTTGGGAAAAGATTTTACAAGCAAACAGACCTACGAAACGTGGGTGTGACTATCCTAATATCTAACAAAATTGATTTCAAACTAAAATCAATCAGAAGAATTGGAGAAGGACACTTTATACTCGTAACAGGAACAATTCATCAAGATGAAGTCTGAATCCTGAATATTAGGTCATACTACAAAAGCCTGTACTCCACAAAATTGGAAAATGTAAAAGAAATGGACTTTTTAAAAGATAAATACCATATACCAAAATTACATCAAGACCAGGTGAACAATTTAAATAGACCTATAAGTCACAAGGAAATAGAAGCTGTCGTCAAAAACCTTCCAACTAAAATAAGGCCCAGGACCAGATGGTTTTAGCGCAGAATTCTACCAGATGTTCCAGGAAGAGCTAATACCTATACTCCTTAATGTGTTCCACATAATAAAACAGAACAGTCATTGCCAAATTCTTTTTATGAATCTACAGTTACCCTGATACCAAAACTGCACAAAGATTCAACCAAGAAAGAGAATTACAGACCAGTCTCACTCATGAACATAGATGGAAAAAATTCTCAATAAAATACTGGCAAACTAAATTCAAGAACACATTAAAAAAATCATCCATTATGATCAATAGGTGTAGTGAGAAACGGCAGGGCTGTGTCCGGCCACCCGGCTAGCTTTACCCGAAATAATTACACGGAAACTGTATTCTTTTAAAACACTGCCTGGCCCATAGTTTTAGCCTCTTATTGGCTAATTTTTACATCTTTCTTTAACCCATATTTAGTAATCTGGGTAGCACCACGAGGTGTGGCTTACCAGGAGAGATCTTAACCTGCGTCCATCTCGGAGAGGCGCAGCATGGAGACTCACTATGGCGACTGCCTGAAGCGTCTCCCCAACTCTCCCAGAATTCTGTTCTGTCTATTCCGCCTACCTAATTTTCTGTTCTCTTAAAGGGCCAAGGCAGTTTTCTTTATTAGTTAACCAATGAAAGTAAAATAGACAGATAACTCTCCTCCATCATTTCCCCTTTTTCTGTTTAAACAAAAAAGAAAGGCTTTAACTTTAACATAGCAAAATTACATATAACAAAACAGTTATCAAGTAAGTATTACAGTTACAATATTTAAATCTATTTTATCTTTTATCATAACTAAGGAAATCTATAACTATCTATTTATTTTTTAACTCCATCAAAGACTCCAGAAGGATATAATATTACCTAAGTAAACAAGTCATTTGTAACTTTTAAACTCTAGAAATGACAGAGACAACTCGCTGTCTAGACAGTCACCCAAAGTTTCTCTGTACCGTTGGGGCATCCATCTTCAGCCTTTAGGCCCATAGTGTCCAGCAGACTTTTTCATGAAGCAGGAAATTCCAAAGACAGTTCAGTCACTTTCTGTTGTGTCCTGCAGAACGTCTCGCAGACTCTTTCATGAATCAGGAACCCCGAAAGACCATCTCACCTTTAGGCAAGTTCAGCAGTCTTCTCTCTGCGGGTTCTTTGTGTCCAGTTTATGGAACAGTCCAGCCAAGAGCAGTTTCTTGCCCAAATGGCTAACAAACTCCATAAGTAGCCTCTTCGATGTCCATCTTTCTCTCGAAGTAGATTGGTGCTGCCAGGAGCAGACGTGTCTCATTGTCATGAAAAACCCTAAGTTATTAAAACATTAAATGCCATATTCTGCAGTCTTTGAAAGATATGAAGAATGTTTATCTAAGTGAAATATATCTCTACATATCTAGAAAATCTAATAACTTGACTACAAGCTTAACTATTATCAATGATTATCCATTAACAACCTATATTTTTTAATTATACATTACAGTTTTTAAAATGAACTACAATCACAATAGCTTAATCAAGATCAGAAATACATATACATATAACAAAATTGACCTTAAAATCTATACCAATACAAATTCATATCTATATCAAATAGGCATTTTCCCAGAGATGCAGGGCTGGTTCAACATATGAAAATCTAGCAATGTAATCCATCATATAAATAAACTGAAAGAAAAAACCATATGATCATCTCATTAGATGCTGGAAAAGCATTTGACAGAATTCAACACCCCTTTATGATAAAGGTCTTAGAGAGATTAGGGATATAAGGATCATACCTAAATATAAGAAAAGCAATATACAGCAAGCTGACAGATAACATCAAATTAAATGGAGAGAAACTCAAAGCCATTCCACTAGATTCAAGGAACAAGACAAGGCTGTCCACTCTCTCCATATGTCTTCAATATAGTGCTTGAAGTTCTAGCTATAGCAATAAGACAGCATAAGGAGATCAAGGGGATTCGAATTGGAAAGGAAGAAATCAAACTTTCATTATTTGCAGATGATATGATAGTGTCCATAAGTGACCCCAAAAACTCTACTAGAGAACTCCTACTGCTGAAAATACCTTCAGTGACGTGGCAAGATACAAGATCAACACAAAAAAAATCAGTAGCCCTTCTATACACAAAGGATAAAAAAGCAGAGAGGGAAATCAGAGAAGCATCACCTTTCACAATAGCCACAAATAGCATAAAGTATCTTGGGGTAACCCTAACCAAGGAAGTGAAAGATCTATTTGACAAGAACTTTAAGTCCTTGAAGACAGAAATTGAAGAGTATATCAGAAAATGGAAGGATCTCCTATGCTCTTGGATTGATAGGATCAACACAGTAAAAGTGGCAATTCTACCAAAGGCTATCTATTGATTCAATGCAATCCCCATCAAAATCCCAACAAAATTCTTCACAGACCTTGAGAGAACAATAATCAACTTTATATGGAAAAACAAGAAACCCAGGATAGCCAAGACAATCTTAAACAATAAAGGAACTTCTGGAGGCATTACCATCCCTGACTTCAAACTCTATTACAGAGCTACAGTAATGAAAACAGCTTCATATTGGCATAAAAACAGAGATGTTGATCAATGGAATCGAATAGAAGACCCAGATATTAATCCACAAACCAATGAACAACTGATTTTCAACAAAGAGGCTAAAATTATACAATGGAAGAAAGAAAGCATCTTTAACAAATGGTGCTGGCATAACTGGATGTCAACCTGTGGAAGAATGAAAATAGATCCATATCTATCACCATGCACAAAACTCAAGTCCAATTGGATTAAAGACCTCAATATAAATCTGACCACACTGAACCTGATAGAAGAGAAAGTTGGAAGTAGCCTGCAATACATAGGCAGAGGAGACCACTTCCTACATAGAACTCCAGTAGCACAGACGATAAGAGGAACAATGAATAAATGGGGCCTCCTGAAACTCAAAAGCTTCTGTAAAGCAAAGGACACTGTCATTAAGAGAAATAGGCAACCCACTGAATGGGAGAAGATCTTCACCAACCCCACATCAGACAAAGAACTGATCTCCAAAATATATAATGAACTCAAGAAACTAGACATTAAAAATTTAAATAACCCAATTAAAAATGGGGTACTGAACTGAACAAAAAATTCTCAACAGAAGAATTTCAAATGGACAAAGGATACTTAAAGACATGTTCAACTTCCTTAGCTATCATGGAAATGCAAATCAAAACAACTTTGAGATACTATCTTACACCTGTCAGAATGGCTAAAATCAAAAGCACCAATAATAACCTATGCTGGAGGTAATGTGGAATAGGGGGGGACACTCATCCATTGCTGGTGGGAATACAAACTTGTGCAACCACTTTGGAGATCAGTGTGGTGGTTTCTCAGAAAATTGAGAATCAACCTACCTCAGGACCAAGCAATCCTACTATTGGGAATATACCCAAGAGATGCCCAATCACACTACAAAAGCATTTGTTCAACTATGTTCATAGCAGCATTATTTGTAATAGCCAGAATCCGGAAACAATCTAGATGACCCTCAATGGAAGAATGGATAAAGAAAGTGTGACACATCTACACATCAGAGTACTACTCAGCGGTAAAAAACAATGACATCTTGAATTTTGCATGCAAATGGATGCAAATAGAAAACACCATCCTGAGTGAGGTAACCCAGGCCCAAAAAGATGAACATGGGATGTACTCACTCATAATTGGTTTCTAGCCATAAATAAAGGACATTGAGCCTATAATTCATAAAAAATCCCAGAGAAGCTATATAAGGAGGTGAACCCAAAGAAAAACATATAGTTATCCTCCTGGATATTGGAAGTAGACAAGATTGCTGGACAAAAAATGGGAACATGGGGGTGGGGTGGGATGAGGGGATGGGGAATGGGGAGAGCAAAGTGTGAAGTGGAGGATGGGAAGAGCTTGGGGGAATAGGATGGTTGGGATATAGGAAGGGTGGATATGGGAACAAGGAATTATATATCTTAGTTAAGGGAGCCATTCTAGGGTTGGCAGAGACTTGACTCTAGAGGGGTTCCCAGGTGTCCAGGAAGACACCCCCAGCTAGTTCCTTGGGCAGCTGAGGAGAGGGTGCCAGAAATGTCCAGATCCTATTGCCATACTCATGAATATCTTGCATATCACCATAGAACCTTCACCTGGCATTGGATGGAGAAAATGACAGAGCCCCACATAGGAGCACCGGACTGAGCTCCCAAGGTCCTGATGAGGAGCAAAAGGAGGGAGATCATGAGCAAGGAAGTCAGGACCGTGAGGAGTGCGTTTACCCATTGAGATGGTGGGACAGATCTAACAGGAGACCACCAAGTCCAGTTGGAATGGGACTGATGGAACAGGGGACCAAACTGGACTCTCTGAATGTGGCTGATGGTGGAGGAGGACTGAGAAACCAAGGACAACGGCAATGAGCATGAACTCTACAGCATGGACGGGCTCACTGTGAGCCTTGTCAGTTTGGTTGCTCACCTTCCTGGACTTAGGGGGAGCTGGGAGGACCTTGGACTTAACATAGTGAAGGGAACCCTGATGGCTCTTTGTCTTGGAGAGGGGCGGAGTGGGGGTATGGGTGGAAGGGAGGGGAGGGAAGGAGGAGGAGGAGGGGAGGAGATGGAAATTTTTAATAAAAAAATGAGGAAAAAAAAGTGTGACACATCTACACATCAGAGTACTACTCAGCGGTAAAAAACAATGACATCTTGAATTTTGCATGCAAATGAATTTAAGTAGAAAACACTATCCTGAGTGAGATAACCCAGACCCCAAAATATGAATATGGTATGTACTCACCCATTAGTTGATTCTAGCCATAAACAAAAGACATTGAGACTATGTTTCATGATCCTAGAAAACCTAAGTCATAAGGTGAACCCAAACAAAAACATATATATATATATATATATATATATATATATATATATATATATATATATTCTCCTGGATATTGGAAGCATACAGGATCACCAGGCAAAAGTTGAGACCATGGGGGTGGGGGAAGTGGAGATGGGGAGAGAGAAGGGAGAAGGGGAGGGGTGGGGAGAGCTCGGGGGAATGGGATGGTTGAGATGGAGGAAGGACAGATATGGGATCAAGGAAGGTGATATCTTAATTAAGGGCGGCATTGTGGGGTTGGCAAGAGGCTTGACTCTAGAAGGGGTCCCAGATGTCCACAGGGATGTCCCCAGATAGGACCCTGAGCAGTGAAAGAGAGGGGCCTGAACTGGCCTTGTCCCATAGTCAGACTGATGAATATCTTGAATATCACCATAGAACTTTCATCCGGCAACTGTTGGATATAGAGACAGAGAACCACATGGGAGTACTGGAATGAGCTCCCAAGGTCCAGTTGAAGAGCAGAAGGAGGGAGAATATGAGCAAGGAAGTCAGGACTGTGAAGGGTTGGTTCACCCACTGAGATAATGTGCCTGATCTAATGAGAGCTCATCAAATCCAGCTGGACTGGGACTGAACAAGCATGGGATCAAACTGGACTCTCTGAATGTGGCTAAAAGTGGTGGCTGACTGAAAAGCCATTGATAAAGGCACTGGGACTTGTTTCTACTGCATGTACTGCCTTTTTGGGACCCTAGTTTATTTGGATGCAAAACTTCCTAGGCCTGGATGTGAAGGGGGGGGACCTTGGAGTTCCCACAGGGCAGGTTCCCTGCCCTCACTTAAGGAGGGAGGGGAGGGAGGAGGGTAAGTGGGGGAGTGGGAGGGGAATGGGAGGAGAGGAGGAAGTGTAAATTTTTGAAGGGAAAAATAAATAAAAAAATTAATAATAAAAAAGAAAATGAAGCAACATGAATGTGAATGATTGTCTGCAGCCACTCTAGTTAAATCCTGAGATTAAACTGTATTTGGCAAAGCATTTTAAAAACTGGTTTCACCAGGTATGATGGCATATGCCTGTCGTTCCAACACAGGGAGAGTGGAGATGGGAGAACTGGAGGTAAGGCCAGCTCGAGGCTACAGAACAAGAAAAATCTAAGTGAATAAGATGAACTCCGAGGATAAACATCACATTGTCCTTTGTTTATAAATCTAGGCTGTATATATTTGTGTGTATACATATGTGTGTATATATATGTATTTGTGTGTGTGTGAGAGTGCATGCGTGTGTGTATGTGTGTGTATGTGTGCACACCTTAATCCTAACTCAATTTTAATCTTTATTGAGGCATACATTTTTGGATTTTATAGACTGTGCTCCACTTCTGTGATACACTGTTGACTGGTAAAAAAATTAAAGAAACATGTTTTAGAGTGCTTAAAAAAAGAACAGAAGGAGGGAGAAGACGAGCAAGGAAGTCAGGACACGAGGGGTTGGTCCACCCACTGAGACAGTGTGCCTGATCTAATGGGAGCCAAAGCCGGCTGGAAAGGACTGAATGAGCATGTGATCAAACTGGACTTCTGAATGTGGCTGACAATGGGGGCTGACTGAGAAGCCAATGATAATGACACTGGGATTTGATTCTACTGCATGTACTGGCTTTTTGGGATCCTAGTCTATTTGGATGCTCACCTTCCTAAGCCTGGATGGAGGGAGAAGTGTCTTGGACTTCCCACAGGGGAGGGTACCCTACATTCTCTTAGGACAGGAGGGGAGGGGGATAGTTAGTTTGGGAGTGGGAGGGAAGTGGGAGCAGGGGAGGAAATGAAAATTTTGATTCCTAGTATTAATAAAGTAAAAAAATTTCCAAGTTGATTGTAGTGATTACAGGGGAAAAGAAAGAAAAAGAAGCCACTAGCCAACCATAAGGGCGCTGTCAAAGCCCTTTCGGTTTTGAATATACCCTACAGATCCTTCTAACTCATCCCCAGGAGCGAGGGGCTTGATCGTGTCCACACAGGGATGATGAGATAACAGAACAATCTATTTGGGTTGAAGTTTCAGTTGTTCAAACCATTTTTCCATAATAGGTCAGTTTGGGGTCATCATTTTACATGAATTCCTCTCCCTGTCTCCTCTCCATTGTGAACATAGCCTGAATGACCTGACAATTTTTATAATTTCCAAAATGAGGGTGTTTTCTACACAGTGGTTTGAAATCTGAGAAAGAGGGAAACAAGTATTGTTTGTGACTTAGAAAATGTCACAAGCCAATGCTGCCTTTAGTCCCCGTGTAAGTGTAGTCCCAGAGGTATAAATTTTTATTTCTGTATTTCAACTGGGAATATTTTTAGCGCCCCTTCTCCACACCTCATCAGGTAATCACAGCCTGGGCAGAATGGTTTCTAGTCAAGAGTGTGTTTACTTTAAATTGTTCCTCTTGTCCTGCACCTCTGCAGCCAGCAGAGGGCGCACATCTGTAACGCTCCTAAATTGTCACTCTTGTCCTGCAGCTCTGCAGCCAGCAGAGGGCGCACATCTGTAACTTTCCTTTTGGCGGGACACAAATCCTTTGATTTTGCACTGCAGGGTTGGTCTTCTGGAGTTTATCCAGCACCAAGTTTGAAGAAACACTTAAAGGTCATTGCTAACAGCCCAAAGTTTTCCTGGTGGCTGCCTTGGCTTACCCCTGAACACCAGGAACAGAAAGGAAAAGTAATGCAGGAGAAAGTCGCCTGATAAAGGCATCTTAAAAAGCTTTGTCATAACAGTTGTAAACGATCAGCCCAGCACCTGCCATTGTGTTTGGCTACAGACAGAGTGCCTTCAACGCTAAGGAAGTGAGCTGGACTGAAGCTGCTTGCAAAAGGCAAGATGCAGAGCAGAGTGTAATTGCAGAACAGTTTGGGCGGTGGGGCGGGGTGGGGGGGGCATGTCAACAAGTCCACGCCTTTGCCAAATCGGTGAAGAAGTCATCTGTAAGAATATTGTTAAGAGCACATTTTTATTCTTAAAAAATTGTCTCATAATGTGTGTGTGTGTGTGTGTGTGTGTGTGTGTGTGTAGGTCAGGAGAACACCTTGCAGGAATTGGTTATTTCTTTCTGTCATATGGGTCACGGGGTTCAAACATAGGGCTTAAGGATACTAGAAATTACCTTTCTTTACTCCCTGAGTCATTTCACCAGCCCCAATGTTTTATTATTATGAATTAAATTCCCACATTTATTCTTAATGTTGATCATACCTAATAAAATGTTTAATTGTCTAAAAAAATGAAAATAGTATAAAATTACGGATGACAACCAACCCTATATCCTGATGGAAGACAACCCTGTAACCTGACAGTTGACAACCAAACATATACACTGAGAGGTGGCAACACTACACCCTGACAGATAACTAACCACTCTATACCATGACATACAATAACGAAATATATACACTGACAGATGAAAACCCTATACCTTGAAAGATGACAATTCTCTAACCTGACAGACGACAGTCCTTTCATAATGGATGACAACCAACCCTAAACAGATTACAACCGTATACCCTGACAGATGACAACCCTGTACCCTGACAGATGACAACCCAACACCCTGAGAGATGACAACCAACCCTATACCCTGACAGAATATAACAGTGTACCATGACAGATGACAACTCTATAACCTGACAGATGATAATCCAATAGCCTGACTGATGACAACCCTAATCTGTGAGAGATGACAACCAACCCTATACCCTGACAGATGTCAACCAACCAACCCTATAACCTGATAGAGGATAACTCTATACCCCTGACAAATGATAACTCTATACCCTGACAGATGACATAAGGAAATTTTAAAGACAGTTCAGTCATTTTCTTTTGTATCCTGCAGAATGTCTTGAAGACTCTTTCATGAATCAGGAATCCCAAAGTATCATCTCACCTTTAGGCAAGTTCAGCAGTCCTCTCTCTGTGGGTTCTTTGTGTCCAGTTTGTGCAACAGTCCAGGCAAGAGCAGTTTCTTGCCCAAATAGCTAACAAACTACATAAGGAGCCTCTTCGATGCGCATCTTCCTCTTGAAGTAGATTGGTGCTGCCAGGAGCAGATGTGTCTCATTGTCATGAAAAGCCCTAAGTTATTAAAACATTTTAAATGCCATATTCTGTAGTCTTTGAAAGATATGAATGCTTATCTGAAATATATCTATGCACTTCTAGAAAATCTAACTAACATGACTACAAGTTTGACTATTATTGATAATTATCCATTAACAACCTAATTATACATTACATTTCTAAATGATCCACACAATCGTAATAGCTTAATCAAGAGCAGAAATATAATATAACAAGATTGACCTTAAATTTATATAATAAAGCTAAATACATACCAATGTAAATTATTCATATCTATATCATATCCCCTTTTGAATGTAAAAGACCATTTATAAGCAATATTTGGGAATATGGGCATAGTTATTTCTCTCCAAACTGCTTTGTGCTGAATGGGGGTCCTGTTAATCAGGTCTTTCATGGTGTATCCTATGTGCTAGGCTAATCTCATCACCAGTTGAGTGAAGTAATTTTTTAAGGGTGTTTACGGCAACCTTTCAGGAGGGCATGGTATATCATACAATATTGGTCTAGAAGGAATTCACAGGGTCTCATCTTTGGCAAAAACAAAAGAAGAACCACTTTTCCAAAGCATCATACCTTTATTCCCAAATTCTGAAGACAAGATACCTTTATAATATACATGCTGGTTTAGCTTGACAGCCCATATAATGAGATGTCTTTCTGTACTTAGCTCCTTCACAGTAAACAATATCAAAGAAAACACAATAATACACAGAATCAAGACTCTCTGTGAATTTTCCATTTTTATGTGGCTTTTTTTACTCCTTTTAATCTATCATTATATGTACTCTGTAACATGAGGGCCAGGTTGCTTGTTGGGGTTTTCTGTCCTCCTACCAGGTCCCCCAGCGATTTAGCCCCAAAGAAAATCACACAGAGATCTCCATCAGATTATAAACTGATTGGGCCCATTTGTTCAGACTACTTATTAGCTCTTGTAACTTATATTAACCCATTATTCTTATTTATGTTAGCCACATGAGTCAGTACCTTTCACAGTGGAGCAAGTCACATGTTGCTTCTTCAGTGGTCTGGGCATGACTGGGGAGGAATGGACTTCCTCCTTCCCAGAATACTCCTCTTCTCATCGCCCCACCTTTACTTCCTGTCTGGTTGACTGGCCTTTACTTCCTGCCTGGCCAATCAGTGTTTATTTAAAACATGATTGACAGAATACAGACAACTCTCCCGCACCACTTCCCCCTCTTTCTTTTTAAACAAAGGAAAAAAATCCATAGTCCATTTTTTGGGAATGTGGGCATAGTTTTCCAGGCTACATCTGGCTGGTTGGGGATTTAGAAATATGATCAAGTCCTGACTGGAATATCCTGTGAGTCTTGATCATCTCAGGCAGCAGTCTTGAATCTGTTCTGGATGTAGAACTCAGACATCCAGGCCATCTGTTCCTACCAGAGATTTCTCAGGTGGTCTTCCTTGATCAAACCTGATGTTTCTTAATTCAGAATGAATTCACAGTCTTTCATTTCCTGTGGAAACAAAAGCAAAACCTCTTATTCAAAGTAGCATATCTTTTGACTTCAATTTTGAAGTCAAGGTATTTTCAAAATATCTATCTTGGATTAATTGAGCAGCATTTATAAGCAAATATCTTTTAGCAGCTGTTGCTCCTTCCTCAGCATTCAAAAAATTCAAAGAGAACACAATAACATACAGTATCACAATTTTCTGTACATTTTCCATCTTTATATGGCTTTATTTTAACCTCAATTTCTTTTATTTTTACTTTTAATTTTTGGCTTTTTGAGACAGGTTCTCTGTGTATCTTTGTCATGGAACTCCATCTGTAGACCACGCTGTCCTTGAACTTGCAGAGATCCACTTGCCTCTGCTTTGCAAGTGCTAAGATAAAGGTGTCGGCCACCACACTTTGAATTCACAGAGGTCTGTCTGCCTTTGCCTCCCAGGCATTGGAATTAAAGGTATGTACCACCACACCCAACTATTCTCTCTCTCTCTCTCTCTCTCTCTCTCTCTCTCTCTCTCTCTCTCTCTGGACTTTAGCCTTTAGCCTGCATATTTTTAAGGGTTCCTTGTGATTGTAGATCTGATTTTTATTTTTAATTATTATTATTATTAAAAGTTTCCATCTCTTCCCTTCCTCCCACTTCCCTTCCCTCCCCTCCACCCATATCCCCACTCCCTCCCTCTCCAGGCCAAAGAGCAGTCAGGGTTCCCTATACTATGGGAAGTCCAAGGTCCTCCCAATTCCCCCCAGGTCCAGGAAGGTGAGCATCCATACTGACAAGGCTCCCACAGAGCCCGTCCATGCAGTAGAATCAAAGCCCAGTGCGATTGTCCTTGGCTTCTCAGTCAGCCTCCACACCGTCAGCCACATTCAAAGAGTCTGGTTTGATCACATGCTCCATCAGTCCCATTTCAACTGGCCTTGGTGATCTCCCATTAGATCTGTCCCACCGTCTCAGTGGGTGAACGCACCTCTTACGGTCCTGACTTCCTTGCTCATGTTCTCCCTCCTTCTGCTCCTCATAAGGACCTCGGTAGCTCATTCCAGTGCTGCAATGTGGATCTCTGTCTCTATCTCCATCCATCACCAGATGAAGGTTCTATGGTGATATGCAAGATAATCATCAGTGTGACTATAAGACAAGGCCAGTTTAGGCACCCTTTCCTCTGCTGCCCAAGGAACAAGCTGGGAACATCTCCTTGGACACCTGGGAACCCCTCTAGAGTCAAGTCTCTTGCCAACCCTAAAATGGCTCCTGTAATTAAGATATATGTTTTCCTGCTCCCATATCCCCCCTCCTCCATCCCAACTGTCCCATTCCCTGAAGCTCTCCCCATCTTCTCTTTCTCCCTTCTCTCCCCCATCTCCCCTTATCCCCACCTCACCCCCACCCCCGTGCTCCCAACCCCTGCCTGGCAGTTTTGTCCATTTCCATTATCCAGGATGATAACAATTATATCTTTTTTTTGGGTTCACCTTCTTATTTAGCTTCTCTAGGATCACAAATTATAGGCTCTATGTCCTTTATTTATGGCTAGAATCCAATTATGAATGATTACATACCATATTCCTCTTTTTGGGTCTGGGTTACCTCACTCAGGATGGTGTTTTCTCTTTCCATCCATTTGCAGCCTGCATATATTTTTAAAATATATACAGTGAAAACCATTTAGAGGTTTTCTTCATCTTTGAATCTCTTTTTATCATATATCTTTCTCTTTCTGACCACATGAGTCTTTAATTTACCAAGCAATATGTGTAGGATTAAAACCGTGGTTTGACAGCTATATCCATCCCATTCCTTAGCTTTCTGCGATTCCAGCCTCATCGTGGAGGTACTGTCTGTAGCCATGTTTATTGCCATAATTCTATGGCATTTCAAGGTCCCTGCCAGCAAGCAAGCCTCAGCATTCTGCTCACAGACCACATTCAAATGCTCCGTAGTTAGACCACCTGCCTAAAAGAGTCAGAGTTTACCCTGGCAGAACAGCCCAGAAATCCAACATTTTTCCTGCTACAGCTGAAAACCAAAAAAAAAAAAAAAAAAAAAAAAAAAAAAAAAAAAAAAAAAGCCTTCAGCTTTTCATCAACATCATTTAAATGTTTTGTGGAAGAACTTTTTAAAAGAGTATCCCACAGCGAATGGGATGCTTGGGATATAGGAAGGGTAAATATAGCAGGGAAGCATATATCCTAATTAAGGGAGCCATTTTAGGATTATTAAGAGACTTGACTCTAGAGGGGTTCCCAGGTATCCAGGGAGACGCCCCCAGCTAGTTCCGTAGGCAGCTGAGGAAAGGGAGTCGGAAAAGGCCAGATCCTATAGCCATACTGATGATTATCTTGCATATCACCATAGAACCTTCACCTGGCGATCGATGGAGATAGAGACAGAACCCCACACTGGAGCACCAGACTGAGCTCCTAAGGTCCAGATGAGGAGCAGAAGGAGGGAAAACATGAGTAAGGAAGTCTGGACTGCGAGGGGTGCTCCCATCCACTGAGATGGTGGGGCTGATCTAATGGGAGCTTACCAAGCCCAGATGGACTGGGACTGAAAAAAGCATGAGATAAAACCGGTCTCCCTGAACATGGTGGACAATGAGGGCTGCTGAGAAGCCAAGGACACTGACACTGGATTTGGATCCTACTACACATACTGCTTTGGAGGGGCCTGGCCTGTTTGGATGCTCACCTTCCTGGACCTGGATGGAGGGGGGAGGAACTTGGACTTCTCACAGGGCAGGGAACCCTTACTGCTCTCTGGACAGGAGAGGGAGGGGGAGTGGAGGGGGGAGGGGGTAAATGGGAGGTGGGGAGGAGGCAGAAATTTTTAATAAAAAAATCTTAATGCAAAAAAATTCCTCCTGCAAGTCTCAAACTCAAAACTTAACAGTCTTAATTTGGGTATTGTAATAAGCAGGTTCAAATCCCAGTTGGAACATTAAGTGACTTTGTGACTGGGCAGCAGGCTCTGCATGTAGAGTGAAAGCCACACCAGAGTCACATCTGGGATGGGAGGTCCTTCTGTCTATGTGTTGCTTTTGTTGGTTAATGAATAAAGAAACTGCTTTGGCCAATAGCAAGGTAGAACTTTTAGCTAGGCTGGGAAAACTAAACTGAATGCTGGGAGAAAGAAGGTGGAGTAGAGAGAAGTCATGTAGCCCCGCCAGAGACAGACATCAGAACTTTACCCAATAAGCTACAGCCTTGTGGCAATACACAGATTAATGGAGATGGGTTAATTTAAGATATGAGTTAGTCAGAAATACGCTTAAGCTATTGGCCAAACAGTATTGCAAATAAAAAAAGAAAATAACCACTCTGTAATACGCAATCTACAGATTCCATATAATTCCCATAATTACAGATTTTATTTTATTTTATTTTTTTTTCCTGGTAAGCCAGACCAGTCTTTTTTTTTCATGGTTTATTTTTTTATATTTAAAAATTTCCATCTCCTCCCCTCCTCCTCCGACTTCCCTCCCCTCCTCCTCCCCCTTCCCTCTCCTCCTTCTCCCCCTTCCCTCCCCTCCCCTCCACCCATACCTCCCCTCCCTCCCTCTCAAGGCCAAGGAGCCATCAGGGTTCCCTACTCTATGCTAAGACCAAGGTCCTCCCAACTCCCCCCAGGTCCAGGAAGGTGATCAACCAAGCTGAGAAGGCTCCCACATAGCCCGTCCATGCAGAAGAATCAGAGCCTAGTGCCATTGTCCTTTGCTTCTCAGTCAGCTCCCGCTGTTGGCCACATTCAGAGAGACAGGTTTAGTCGCATGATCCATCAGAACCATTCCAACTGGAGTTGGATCTCCCATTAGTTCTGTCCCACCATCTCCATGAGTGAACACACCCCTCACGTTCCTGACTTTCTTTCTCATGTTCTCTCTCCTTCTGCTCCTCATCAGGACCTTGGGAGCTCAGTCCAGTGCTCCAACGTGGGGCTCAGTCATTTTCTTCATCTATCGCCAGGTGGAGGTTCCCTCACGGTCCTGACTTTCTTTCTCATGTTCTCTCTCCTTCTGCTCCTCATCAGGACCTTGGGAGCTCAGTCCAGTGCTCCAATGTGGGGCTCTGTCATTTTCTTCATCTATCACCAGGTGGAGGTTCTATGGTGATATGCAAGAAATTCATCAGTATGGCTATAGGAACTGGCCTTTTCAGGCTTCCTCTCCTCAGCTGCCCAAGGAACTAACTGGGGGCGTCTCCCTGGAAACCTGGGAACCTCTCTAGGGTCAAGTCTCTTGACAACCCTCAGGTAGCTCCTTAAATTAAGATATATGCTTCCCTGCTCCCATATCCACCCTTCCTATATATCCCAAGCACCCCATTCCTCCGAGCTCCCCCCGTTCTCCCCTTCACACTTTTCTCTCCCCATCTTCCCTTGGCCCAGTCTTGCCCAACCCTCAAGTTCCCAATTTTGCCTGGCGATCGTGTCTACTTCCAATATCCAGGAGGATTACTATATCTTTTTTTTTGGGAGTTCACCTTCTTATTATCTTCTCAAGGATGCCAAATTTATAGGCTCGATGTCCTTTAATTATGGCTAGAAACCGAATATGAGTGAGTACATCCCATGTTCATCTTTTTGGGTCTGGGTTACCTCACTCAGAATAGTGTTTTCTATTTCCATCCATTTGCCTGCAAAATTCAAGATGTCATTGTTTTTTACTGCTGAGTAGTATTCTAGCATGTATATATTCCACAGTTTCTTCATCCATTCTTCCACTGAAGGGCATCTAGGTTGTTTCCAGGATCTGGCTATTACAAATAATGCTGCTATGAACATAGATGAGCATATGCTTTTGTTGTATGATTGGGCATCTCTTGGGTAGATTCCCAATAGTGGAATTGCTGGGTCCTGGGGTAGGTTGATCCCGAATTTCCTGAGAAACCGCCACCCTGCTTTCCAAAGTGGTTGCACAAGTGTGCATTCCCACCAGCAATGGATGAGTGTACCCCTTACCCCACAACCTCTCCAGCAAAGGTTATTATTGGTGTTTTGGATTTTAGCCAATCTGACAGGTGTAAGATGATATCTCAAAGTTGTTTTGATTTGCATTTCCCTGATAGCTAGGGAGGTTGAGCATGACCTTAAGTGTCTTTTGGCCATTCGAACTTCTTCTGTTGAGAATTCTCTGTTCAGTTCAGCGCCCCATTTTTTAATTGGGTTAATTGGCATTTTACCGTCTAGTCTCTTGAGTTCCTTATATATTTTAGAGATCAGAACTTTGTCAGTTGCAGGGTTGGTGAAGATCTTTTCCCAGTCAGTAGGCTGCCTTTGTGTCTTAGTGACAATGTCCTTTGCTTTACAGAAGCTGCTCAACTTCAGGAGGTCCCATTTATTCAATGTTGCCCTTAAATTCTGTGCAGCTGGGGTTATGCGTAGGAAACGGTTCCCTGTGCCCATTTGTTGTAGAGTACTTCCCACTTTCTCCTCTATCAAGCTCAATGTGTTCAGATTAATATTGAGGTCTTTAATCCATTTGGACTTGAGTTTTGTGCATGGTGATATATATGGATCTACTTTCATTCTTCTACAGGTTGACATCCAGTTATGCCAGCACCATTTGTTGAAGATGCCCTCTTTCTTCCATTGTGTACTTTTGGCTCCTTTATCAAAAATCAGGTGTTCGTAGGTTTGTGGTTTAAGATCCGGGTCTTCTATACGATTCCATTGGTCAACTTCTCTGTTTTTATGCCAATACCAAGCTGTTTTCAATACTGTAGCTTTGTAATAGAGTTTGAAGTCAGGGATGGTAATGCCTCCAGAAGAACCTTTATTGTATAAGATTTTTTTTGGCTATCCTGGGTTTCTTGTTTTTCCATATAAAGTTGATTATTGTCCTCTCAATCTCTGTGAAGAATTTTAATGGGCCCTTGATTGGGATTGCATTGAATCTATAGATTGCTTTTGGTAGAATTGCCATTTTTACTATGTTGATCCTCCCAATCCACGAGCAGGGGAGATCCTTCCATTTTCTGGTATCCTCTTCAATTTCTTTCTTCAAAGACTTAAAGTTCTTGTCAAATAAATCCTTCACTTCCTTGGTTAGCGATACTCCCAGATATCTTATGCTATTTGTGGCTATTGTGAAAGGTGATACTTCTCTGATTTCCCTCTCTGCTTCCTTATCCTTTGTGTATAGGAGGGCGACTGATTTTTTGGAGTTGATCTTGTAACCTGCCACGTTACTGAAGGAGTTTATCAGCTGTAGGAGTTCTTTGGTGGAGTTTTTGGGGTCGCTTATGTATACTATCATATCATCTGCAAATAATGAAAGTTTAACTTCTTCCTTTCCAAATTGAATCCCCTTGATTCCCTTATGTTGTCTTATTGCTATTGCTAGAACTTCAAGCACTATATTGAAGAGATAAGGAGAGAGTGGACAGCCTTGTCGTGTTCCTGAATTTAGTGGGATAGACTTGAGTTTCTCTCCGTTTAATTTGATGTTAGCTGTCGGCTTGCTGTAAATAGCTTTTATTATATTTAGGAATGACCCTTGTATCCCTAATCTCTCCAAGACCTTTATCATAAAAGGGTGCTGAATTTTGTCAAATGCTTTTTCAGCATCTAATGAGATGACCATATGGTTTTTTTCCTTCAGTTTATTTATATGATGGATTACATTGATAGATTTTCGTATGTTGAACCAGCCCTGCATCTCTGGGATGAAGCCTACTTGATCGTAATGGATAATTTTTCTAATGTGTTCTTGGATTCGGTTTGCCAGTATTTTATTGAGAATTTTTGCGTCAATGTTCATGAGTGAGATTGGCCTGTAATTCTCTTTCTTGGTTGAGTCTTTGTGCGGTTTAGGTATCAGGGTAACTGTAGCTTCATAGAAGGAATTTGGCAGTGACTCTTGTGTTTCTATATTATGAAATACCTTAAGGAGTATAGGTATTAGGTCTTCTTGGAAGTTCTGGTAGAATTCCGCACTGAAACCATCTGGTCCTGGGCTCTTTTTGGTAGGGAGGTTTCTGATAACAGTTTCTAATTCTTCGCGACTGACAGGACGATTTAGACCATTTACCTGGTCCTGGTTTAACTTTGGTATATGGTCTTTATCTAAAAAACTGTCCATTTCTTTTACATTTTCCAATTTTGTGGCATATAGGCTTTTGTAGTAAGATCTAATGATTCTCTGAATTTCCTCTGTGTCTGTGGTTATGTCCCCCTTTTCATTTCTGATCTTAATAATTTGCGTGTTCTCCCTCTGCCGTTTGATTAGTTTGGCTAAGGGTTTGTCAATCTTGTTGATTTTCTCCAAGAACCAGCTTCTTGTTTCATTGATTCTTTGGATTGTTTTCTGTGTTTCTATTTTGTTGATTTCTGCCCTCAGTTTGATTATTTCCAGTCTTCTACTTCTCCTAGGTGAGTCTGCTTCTTTTTTTTCCAGAGCTTTCAGGTGTGCTGTTAAGTCACCGATGAGCGCTTTCTCTGTTTTCTTTAAGTGGGCACTATTGCTATGAACTTTCCTCTTAGCACTGCTTTCATTGTGTCCCATAGGTTTGAGTATGTTGTGTCTTTGTTTTCATTAAATTCAAGAAAGACTTTAATTTCTTTCTTTATTTCTTCCTTGACCCAGGTGTGGTTCAGTAGTTGACTGTTCAGTTTCCATGAGTTTGTGGGCTTTCTGGGGGTAGCATTGTTGTTGAATTCTAATTTTAATCCATGGTGATCAGATAAGACACAGGTGGTTACTAATATTTTTTTGTAACTGTGGAAGTTTGCTTTGTTACCAAGAATATGGTCAATTTTCGAAAAGGTTCCATGAGCCGCAGAGAAGAAGGTATATTCTTTCCTATTTGGGTGGAATGTTCTATAGATGTCTCTTAAGTCCATTTGGTTCATTACCTCCATTAAGTCTTTCAATTCTCTGTTAGGTTTCTGTCTGATTGACCTGTCCATTGGTGAGAGAGGAGTGTTGAAGTCTCCAACTATTAGTGTGTGTGGTTTGATGGCTGCCTTGAGTTCTAGAAGTGTTTCTTTTACATAAGTGGGAGCTTTTATATTAGGGGCATAGATATTCAGGATTGAGACTTCCTTCTGATGGATTTTTCCTGTTATGAGTATAAAGTGTCCCTTTCCATCTCTTCTGATTTATTTTAGTTTGAAGTCAACTTTGTTGGAAATTAGTATGGCCACACCCGCTTGTTTCTAAGGGCCATTTGCTTGATAAACCTTTTCCCAACCCTTTACTCTGAGTAGGTGTCTGTCTTTGTGGTTGAGGTGTGTTTCTTGTAAACAGCAAAATGTTGGATCCTGTTTTCGTATCCAGTCTCTTAGCCTGTGCCTTTTTATAGGTGAATTGAGTCCATTGATATTAAGTGATATTAATGACCAGTGGTTGTTAACTTCGGTCATTTTTTGTAGTAGAGTTTGTGTGTTTCCCTTCCTCAAGTGTGCTGGTGAAGGGTCGCTAGATGCCTGAGTTGTTGTGGGCATTGTTGGACTCCTTGGTTTGTGATTTTCCTTCTATTACTTTCTGCAAGGCTTGATTTGTGGCTACGTATTGTTTAAATGTGTTTTTGTCCTGGAATATCTTGTTTTCTCCATCAATGGTGAATGCAAGCTTTGCTGGGTATAGTAGTCTAGGCTTGCATACATGTTCCCTTAGTGTCTGTAGCACATCTATCCAAGATCTTCTGGCATTCATGGTTTCCATTGAGAAATCAGGTGTAATTCTGATAGGTTTCCCTTTATATGTTACTTGACCTTTTTCCTTTGCAGCTCTTAATATCTGTTCTTTATTCTGTATGTTTTGTGTTTTGATTATTATATGGCGTGGGGATGCTTTCTTTTGATCCAGTCTATTTGGTGTTCTGTAGGCTTCTTGTACCTTCATAGGAACATCCTTCTTTAGGTTGGGGAAGTTTACTTCTATAATTTTGTTGAATATGTTTTCTGGGCCCTTGAATTGTAATTCTTCTCCTTCTTCTACCCCAATTATTCTTAGGTTTGGTCTTTTCATGGTGTCCCAGATTTCCTGAATGTTTTGTGTTAAGAATTTGTTAGATTTGTTTAGTTCTTTAATCTGTGAATTTATTTCCTCTATAGTATCTTCAGAGTCCGAGATTCTTTCTTCCATCTCTTGTATTCGGTTGGAAATATTTGTCCTCTATTATTTTCATAAAGTACTGTTTAAGGTCGCATTCTTCTATATCTTCTGAGTAGGGTGTTCAATTCTTGTTGTTTCGGGATGTCTGTATTGTGGTGATGTCATGTTGCCTTTCATGTTGTTGGAGGAGCTCCTGATTCCTCTGGGTGGATGGCCTTAGAACAGGAGCAGGACACCAGTTCAGGTGGAACTGAACTGGTGGAATACCACACAGCGAACCTGGCAGCACAATCTGAACGAGCCCGCACCCCTCCGCAGGAATCCTCAGACCTGCCTGGAGGCCAGAGTCTGACCCCTTTGGGTGGATGGCCTTAGAACAGGAGCAGGACACCTGAGAACACTAGGGAAAGCTTGGGAGACACAGGGACGGGAGAAACAGACACAAGCCTGCAGAGAGAAGTAGGGGTAGGGGGTCTGTGCTCTCTTCCAGGGCAGGTTGCCCCAGGGTCCGCATTCACTCAACAGTTCAGATGGAATGTCAGTGCACAGGATCAGGCATTCCAGGCAGCCCAGGGTCGCAGCCCAGAAAAAAGGGCCAAGGTGGGGGCAGGGCGGGATGGAATACCACACAGCGAACCTGGCAGCACAATCTGAAGGAGCCCGCACCCCTCCGCAGGAATCCTCAGACCTGCCTGGAGGCCAGAGTCTGACCCCTTTGGGTGGATACCCTTAGAACTAGAGCAGGACACCTGAGAACAACTAAGGAAATATCACTGGTGCTACTGTGTTGAGAGGTCAGCGAGGTATGAAAGTGCATCTCCAGAAGTCGTCATCAGGACTGCAGTGTCCCAAATAATGATGGATCCTCTGGCAGACTGTCAGGTCCCCTTGCAGGCCAAGCAGCTCTCAGACAAAGGCCTACCTTGCCCAGGGCAGTCAAATGAAGGAGGGGACCTCCCACCGGCCTGGGTGCCCTCAATTCCAGGTCCCCAGAGCCCAAACAGGCTGAGATGTTGGATTTTGTGGCCCCAAAGACGGGAGGATGAGGCAGGGGGAGGGGCGGAGGATTCTGGGTGCAAGCTGGGAAGGGACAGGAAGAGAGAGGCAGTATCCGGGGAGAATCTCATCTCCATTTCTTTATGGCAGTTTTTTACCTCCTGTTTAAGGTCCTCTATTATTTTCATATAGTACTGTTTAAGGTCGGTTTCTTCTATATCTTCTGGGGTAGGGTGTTCAATTCTTGTTGTTTCGGGATGTCTGGCTTGTGGTGATGTCATGTTGCCTTTCATGTTGTTGGAGGAGCTCCTGCATTGGCGCCTGCCCATCTCTTCCTTCAAAAGGAGCGCGGAGGTGTTTGGTGTCCTAGACCAATCTTTGCTGTGACTGAAACTGGTTGGATCTCCCCAGTGCCAGAGGAGGACCTATTCCTTGCGTCACAACCTGAAGAAGCCCGCACTCTCTTGCAGGAATCCTCAGACCTGCCTGGAGGCCAGAGTCTGACTCCTCTGGGTGGATGGCCTTAGAACAGGAGCAGGACACCTGAGAACACTAGGGAAAGCTTGGGAGACACATGGACGGGAGAAACCGACACAAGCCTGCAGAGGGAAGTGGGGGTAGGGGGTCTGTGCTCTCTTCCAGGGCAGGTTGCCCCAGGGTCCGCATTCACTCACCAGTTCAGATGGAATGTCAGGGCACAGGATCAGGGATTCCAGGCAGCCCAGGGTCGCAGCCCAGAAAAAAGGGCCAAGGTGGGGGCAGGGCGGGATGGAATACCACACAGCGAACCTGGCAGCACAATCTGAAGGAGCCCGCACCCCTCCGCAGGAATCCTCAGACCTGCCTGGAGGCCAGAGTCTGACCCCTTTGGGTGGATGGACTTAGAACAGGAGCAGGACACCTGAGAACACTAGGGAAAGCTTGGGAGACACAGGGACGGGAGAAACAGACACAAGCCTGCAGAGAGAAGTAGGGGTAGGGGGTCTGTGCTCTCTTCCAGGGCAGGTTGCCCCAGGGTCCGCATTCACTCACCAGTTCAGATGGGATGTCAGGGCACAGGATCATTGATTCCAGGCAGCCTAGGTTCGCAGCCCAGACAAAATGGTACGAAATGGGTCAGCTTTTGAAAGGAAGCTAAGTGGCTTTTTACTATTTGCTGGGGGAGTTGTCTTGTTCTTGAGAGTAGTCTCTTGTCACAGTTGTGTTTCCCTTCTTTCAGTTGTGCTGGTGAAGGGTCGATAGATGTCTGAGTTATTGTGGGCATTGTTGGACTCCTTGGTTTGTGATTTTCCTTCTATTACTTTCTGTAAGGCTGGATTTGTGGTCACGTATTGTTTAAATCTGTTTTTGTCCTGGAATATCTTGATTTTTCCATCGATGGTGAATGCAAGCTTTGCTGGGTATAGTCATCTGGGCTTGCATCCATGATCTCTTAGTTTCTGCAGTACATCTATCCAGGACCTTCTGGCTTTCATGGTTTCCATAAAGAAGTCAGGTATAAGTCTGATAGGTTTACCTTTATAAGTTACTTGACCTTTTTCCTTTGCAGCTCTTAATATTCTTTCTTTATTCTGTATGTTTTGTTTTTCATTATAATATGGCGAGGGGATGCTTTCTTTTGATCCAGTCTATTTGGTGTTCTGTATGCTTCTTGAACATTCATAGGAATATCTTTCTTTAGGCTTGGGAAGTTTTCTTCTATAATTTTATTAAATATATTTTCTGGACCGCTAAGCTGTAATTCTTCTTCTTCTTCTACCCCTATTATTCTTAGATTTGGTCTTTTTATTGTGTCCCAGATTTCCTGAACGTTTTGTAATGAGAATTTGTTGGATTTGCTGTTTTCTTTGATCAGTGCGTTTATTTTCTCTATGATATCTTCAGAATCTGAGATTCTTTCTTCTATCTCTTGTATTCTGTTGGTTATGCTCGTTTCTGTAGTCTCTATTCGTTTACGGAGATTTTCCATGTCCAGGCGCCCTTGATTTTTGTTTTCTTCCTTGCCTCCATTTCCGTTTTCAAGCCTTGCACTGTTTCCATTATCTGTTTGATTGTTTTTCCTTGGTTTCCTAGGATATCATTTACAGATTTACTCAATTCTTCAAACGTTTTTGTTATTCTTCTCATCCATTTCTTTAAGGGAGTTTTTCACCTCCTGTTTAAGGGCCTCTATCACCTCCAGGGGGTTGAGGAATGTCTGTGCTCCTTCTCCGGGTGGCTGCCGAGGGTCAGCCACTCACTCACTCCAATGATGGATCTCCTGGTAGAGAATCAGGTCTCCTTGCTGGCCAGGGAGTTCACAGACAAAGGGCCTACCTTGCTGCAGGCAGAATATTGAAACAAAGGAACACCCACCTGCCTGGTTGCACTCACTACCCGGTCCTAGCTCCCAAACACCCTGAGCTGGAGGATTTTATGGATGTGAAGAGGGGAGGATGAAAGGGGGGGTTCTGGGTGCAAGCTGGGATCTATTTATTACTTTTGAATGTGCATGGGTATTTTGCCTGAAGTAGTCTATGCACTGCATTCATACAATGTCCACAGAGGCCAGAAAAGGGAACTGGAGTTGCAGATCATTGTTACCTGCTAGGCTGGGAATAAAACCTGAGTCCTCTGGTTTAGCAGCCAGTCCTCTTAACTGCTGAGCCATCTCTCTAGCCCCAATACTCTTACTTTGACTGGTCTGAAATTTAGAAGTAGAAACTCTCAATGAGGACAACCTACATCTTGACAATCTGTTTCTGGCTTCTTTCATTCTCTTGGCCAAAAGTTTAGCATATTCTGCAGCCTCCTCTTTCTTAGTGTGTTGTTCCTTCAGAGCAATAGGTTGGCATTTATGTTGTAGGACCCTTGGATAACAAAAGCCTGAATCATGGGGGCCTTGGTCCTGGGTTTCATAGATCTTTTTAAGGTGTGTACAAGGTTTTATAGGTACTTTGTAAACATCAGAATCAATTGGGTCCTTTTCTCCAAAAACCTGATGTCATATTACACAACCAGGAACTGCTCCTTTCCCAGGCACTGTTCACAAGCTGCGTTCTGAAGAAGGATGGAGAAAACATCCTCATAACTCATGTTTAGGTGAGGAGGCAGAGAGACAATCTCAGTCAATCTGATTTGCCAGGGAAGGAAGCCTAAGGTGCTGTCACAGGACCAAACTTCAATACTAACTCAAGGTCAGGGAAACCATGTGAACTAAGTAAGCCATCTAGCAGATCTACATCCAAATCTCTGGGTGTCCTCTACTGCTGAGAAAAATTCCTGAGCAGCTCTCAGAATATCTGCTTTTCCATCTTCTGGGGACAGCACCTTCAATGCTGAAGGGCAATTTAAACTTTGGTCGTCTTTGTCATTACTACTTGCAAATTCTGGTGATTATTTGGAACAATCCCGGCCCAAAAGTTCCTGTTGTTTTTCAAACTTTCATCCATCAATCTGGAATTATTTTTCTTGAATAGGCCTTGGTGGTCTTAGACACTAATGTAGAGATCCCTAAGGCCATACACCACACCACTGAGGCTCACGGTGTCTGAGAAGCTGGGCTCGTGGTCCTCCCTGGTGACCATGAGGCCCATGTGCAGTAGCTTGTGCAGGGACGTGCCATCTGAGGACCAGCACAGCCTGGGTGGGGTGGCAGCCAGCTTGGGGCCCAGTGAGGGTGCAGGTGATAATGCCAGTTCCTGCCAATGGCCAGGGCTTGCTGAGCATGAAGCCAAGCAGTACTAGGATGATGGTGGACAGCAGCTCCTCCAGATCCAGTTCCAGGGGAAGCAAAGGCAGAGCAGCACATGCAGAACCCACCACACAAGCTCCCACAGCTCAGTCGCACTCCCGTGCCACTCGTGCACCATCTCCTCCTCCCTCCGGACCACAGCCCTGTGCCTAAGTCCCTCACGACTGCAAACTCCTCACCTGGCCCCTGCTGCCATCTTCCTCTGCCCTCCTAAGTCTATTTATTTATGGCTTCCTGACAACAAATTGATGACATCTACTTTGAAAGATTGAACAGTTTTCAGATTCTACTTGTTCTTTTGTGCCCCGACCACTAAGGAATGGTAATATCTATCAGTTCAGAAATATCACTTTAGCATCCACAATACATCCCTAACGGATTGGTGCTTTCTATCCCCAGTTTTCCTTGTAACCCCATCCCTGAGTCCTGTGGCCATAGATGCTATCATTTTAATGCTGCAGAAGTAGCTACAAGCATACTACAAATTTCACTGATTTTCTTGAACTCAGTGTTATGGATCGCTAGCTGTGATAGAACTTAACTCTCTGCAAATGTTTTCACTGGGCGAGACAGATGACTAGATTAAAAATACTTGTCAACAAGTCTGACAACCTGAGTTTTCTTTCTTGTAGGTACCATATTTTTGTCTATTTCTAACATGAAACACCACAGTGGTGAAAAACAGACTTCAGAAAGGTTTTTTTTTTGATAGAAAGATTTTCTTTATTAATGACCCCACCGTATTTCTTTAGATACAGGAGTTTTGAACTCAAATATTTGAAAAATATAAGTTAAGACTGCATTATCTGCAACTCATTACCAGTAACATATTGCAAAGCAAACAGCTTGGAAAAGGGGAAAAGGAATGGGAGTGAGGGAGGGAAAAATAAAAGAAGGGAATTAAGTTGATCAAGAGGAAATTTTGTTTCTTAAATTCTTGGGAACTATGAAGTCCTTGCAAGCACAGCTTGTTTCTGCAGGTTATTGGCCAAACTCGTACAAAATGGAATCCAAACGGAGAATCCCTTAAGAACCTGGAGAGGTGCAACATGAAGGGCTATGATTATCCAGTAGCAAGCGGTCCAGCCTTCCATCAACAGAGCTTCTTCCTCAGTTCCCAAGCATTAGCGGGATGAAAGTGTGTTCCCCGTGATTGTTGGAATATGTTTTGTCATTTTTTTATTTCCTGATAAGTCTTCATTTTACTGAAACTGGGATGTAATGATGAGGCAAGGAGGCCTGCTTTTTGTCCCACTCGGCTCCCGCACGGCTAGCTTAACACCTGAAATAATCACAGAAACTGTATTAATTTAAACACTGCCTGGCCCAGTATCTCTAACCTCTTCCCGGCTAACTCTCACATCTTGATTAATCCATTTCTTTCTTTTTTTTTTTTCTCATGGTTTATTTTTTTTTTATTTAAAAATTTCCATCTCCTTCCCTCCTCCTCCCCGCTCCCTCCCCTCCTTCTCCCCTTTCTCTCCCCTCCTTCTCCCCCTTCCCTCCCCTCCCCTCCACCCATACCTCCCCTCCCTCCCTCTCAAGGCCAAGGAGCCATCAGGGTTCCCCACTCTGTGCTAAGACCAAGGTCCTCCCAACTCCCCCCAGGTCCAGGAAGGTGATCCACCAAGCTGAGAAGGCTCCCACAGAGCCCGTCCATGAAGAACAATCAGAGCCCAGAGCCATTGTCCTTTGCTTCTCAGTCAGCCCCCGCTGTTGGCCACACTCAGAGAGACGGGTTTGGTCGCATGATCCATCAGTCCCATTCCAACTGGAGTTGGTGATCTCCCATTAGTTCTGTCCCACCGTCTCCATGAGTGAACGCACCCCTCTCGTTCCTGACTTTCTCCCTCATGTTCTCGCTCCTTCTGCTCCTCATCGGGACCTTGGGAGCTCAGTCCAGTGCTCCAATGTGGGGCTCAGTCACCTTCCCCATCTGTCGCCAGCTGGAGGTTCCCTCACGGTCCTGACTTTCTTTCTCATGTTCTCTCTCCTTCTGCTCCTCATCAGGACCTTGGGAGCTCAGTCCGGTGCTCCAAGGTGGGGCTCTGTCATTTTCTTCATCTATCGTCAGGTGGAGGTTCTATGGTGATATGCAAGAAATTCATCAGTATGGCTATAGGAACTGGCCTTTTCAGGCTCCCTCTCCTCAGCTGCCCAAGGAACTAACTGGGGGCGTCTCCCTGGAAACCTGGGAACCCCTCTAGGGTCAAGTCTCTTGACAACCCACAGGTAGCTCCTTAAATTCAGATATATGCTTCCCTGCTCCCATATCCACCCTTCCTATATCCCAAGCACCCCATTCCTCCGAGCTCCCCCCGCTCTCCCCTTCACACTTTTCTCTCCCCATCTTCCCTTGGCCCAGTCTTGCCCAACCCTCAAGTTCCCAATTTTGCCTGGCGATCGTGTCTACTTCCAATATCCAGGAGGATTACTATATCTTTTTTGGGAGTTCACCTTCTTATTATCTTCTCAAGGATCCCAAACTTATAGGCTCGATGTCCTTTACTCATGGCTAGAAACCGAACATGAGTGAGTACATCCCATGTTCATCTTTATGGGTCTGGGTTACCTCACTCAGAATAGTGTTTTCTATTTCCATCCATTTGCCTGCAAAATTCAAGATGTCATTGTTTTTTACCGCTGAGTAGTATTCTAGCATGTATATATTCCACAGTTTCTTCATCCATTCTTCCACTGAAGGGCATCTAGGCTGTCTCCAGGATCTGG
Organism: Arvicola amphibius; assembly: GCF_903992535.2. Taxonomy (NCBI): domain Eukaryota; kingdom Metazoa; phylum Chordata; class Mammalia; order Rodentia; family Cricetidae; genus Arvicola; species Arvicola amphibius. Next base: position 100,531,871 of record NC_052047.1, read on the forward strand.
CTATTACAAATAATGCTGCTATGAACATAGATGAGCATATGCTTTTGTTGTATGATTGGGCATCTCTTGGGTAGATTCCCAATAGTGGAATTGCTGGGTCCTGGGGTAGGTTGATCCCGAATTTCCTGAGAAACCGCCAGACTGCTTTCCAAAGTGGTTGCACAAGTTTGCATTCCCACCAGCAATGGATGAGTGTGCCCCTTACCCCACAACCTCTCCAGCAAAGGTTATTATTGGTGTTTTGGATTTTAGCCAATCTGACAGGTGTAAGATGATATCTCAAAGTTGTTTTGATTTGCATTTCCCTGATAGCTAGGGAGGTTGAGCATGACCTTAAGTGTCTTTTGGCCATTCGAACTTCTTCTGTTGAGAATTCTCTGTTCAGTTCATCGCCCCATTTTTTAATTGGGTTAATTGGCATTTTACCGTCTAGTCTCTTGAGTTCCTTATATATTTTAGAGATCAGACCTTTGTCAGTTGCAGGGTTGGTGAAGATCTTTTCCCAGTCAGTAGGCTGCCTTTGTGTCTTAGTGACAATGTCCTTTGCTTTACAGAAGCTGCTCAACTTCAGGAGGTCCCATTTATTCAATGTTGCCCTTAAAGTCTGTGCAGCTGGGGTTATGCATAGGAAACGGTTCCCTGTGCCCATTTGTTGTAGAGTACTTCCCACTTTCTCCTCTATCAATCTCAATGTGTTCAAATTAATATTGAGGTCTTTAATCCATTTGGACTTGAGTTTTGTGCATGGTGATAGATATGGATCTACTTTCATTCTTCTACAGGTTGACATCCAGTTATGCCAGCACCATTTGTTGAAGATGCCCTCTTTTTTCCATTGTGTACTTTTGGCTCCTTTATCAAAAATCAGGTGTTCATAGGTTTGTGGTTTAAGATCCGGGTCTTCTATACGATTCCATTGGTCAACTTCTCTGTTCTTATGCCAATACCAAGCCGTTTTCAATACTGTAGCTCTGTAATAGAGTTTGAAGTCAGGGATGGTAATGCCTCCAGAAGTACCTTTATTGTATAAGATTTTTTTGGCTATCCTGGGTTTCTTGTTTTTCCATATAAAGTTGATTATTGTCCTCTCAATCTCTGTGAAGAATTTTAATGGGACCTTGATTGGGATTGCATTGAATCTATAGATTGCTTTTGGTAGAATTGCCATTTTTACTATGTTGATCCTCCCAATCCACGAGCAGGGGAGATCCTTCCATTTTCTGGTATCCTCTTCAATTTCTTTCTTCAAAGACTTAAAGTTCTTGTCAAATAAATCCTTCACTTCCTTGGTTAGCGATACTCCCAGATATCTTATGCTATTTGTGGCTATTGTGAAAGGTGATACTTCTCTGATTTCCCGCTCTGCTTCCTTATCCTTTGTGTATAGGAGGGCGACTGATTTTTTGGAGTTGATCTTGTATCCTGCCACGTTACTGAAGGAGTTTATCAGCTGTAGGAGTTCTTTGGTGGAGTTTTTGGGGTCGCTTATGTATACTATCATATCATCTGCAAATAATGAAAGTTTAACTTCTTCCTTTCCAAATTGAATCCCCTTGATTCCCTTATGTTGTCTTATTGCTATTGCTAGAACTTCAAGCACTATATTGAAGAGATAAGGAGAGAGTGGACAGCCTTGTCGTGTTCCTGAATTTAGTGGGATAGCCTTGAGTTTCTCTCCGTTTAATTTGATGTTAGCTGTCGGCTTGCTGTAAATAGCTTTTATTATATTTAGGAATGACCCTTGTATCCCTAATCTCTCCAAGACCTTTATCATAAAAGGGTGCTGAATTTTGTCAAATGCTTTTTCAGCATCTAATGAGATGACCATATGGTTTTTTTCCTTCAGTTTGTTTATATGATGGATTACATTAATAGATTTTCGTATGTTGATCCAGCCCTGCATCTCTGGGATGAAGCCTACTTGATCGTAATGGATAATTTTTCTAATGTGTTCTTGGATTCGGTTTGCCAGTATTTTATTGAGAATTTTTGCGTCCATGTTCATGAGTGAGATTGGCCTGTAATTCTCTTTCTTGGTTGAGTCTTTGTGTGGTTTAGGTATCAGGGTAACTGTAGCTTCATAGAAGGAATTTGGCAGTGACTCTTGTGTTTCTATATTATGAAATACCTTAAGGAGTATAGGTATTAGGTCTTCTTGGAAGTTCTGGTAGAATTCCGCATTGAAACCATCTTGTCCTGGGCTCTTTTTGGTAGGGAGGTTTCTGATAACAGTTTCTAATTCTTCGCGACTAACAGGACGATTTAGAGCATTTACCTGGTCCTGGTTTAACTTTGGTATATGGTATTTATCTAAAAAACTGTCCATTTCTTTTACATTTTCCAATTTTGTGGCATACAGGCTTTTGTAGTAAGATCTAATGATTTTCTGAATTTCCTCTGTGTCTGTGGTTATGTCCCCCTTTTCATTTCTGATCTTGTTAATTTGCGTGTTCTCCCTCTGCCGTTTGATTAGTTTGGCTAAGGGTTTGTCAATCTTGTTGATTTTCTCCAAGAACCAGCTTCTTGTTTCATTGATTCTTTGGATTGTTTTCTGTGTTTCTATTTTGTTGATTTCTGCCCTCAGTTTGATTATTTCCAGTCTTCTACTTCTCCTAGGTGAGTCTGCTTCTTTTTTTTCCAGAGCTTTCAGGTGTGCTGTTAAGTCACCAATGAGTGCTTTCTCCATTTTCTTTAAGTGGGCACTTAGTGCTATGAACTTTCCTCTTAGCACTGCTTTCATTGTGTCCCATAGGTTTGAGTATGTTGTGTCTTTGTTTTCATTAAATTCAAGAAAGACTTTAATTTCTTTCTTTATTTCTTCCTTGACCCAGGTGTGGGTCAGTAGTTGACTGTTCAGTTTCCATGAGTTTGTGGGCCTTCTGGGGGTAGCATTGTTGTTGAATTCTAATTTTAATCCATGGTGATCCGATAAGACACAGGTGGTTACTAATATTTTTTTGTAACTGTGGAAGTTTGCTTTGTTACCAAGTATATGGTCAATTTTCGAAAAGGTTCCATGAGCCGCAGAGAAGAAGGTATATTCTTTCCTATTTGGGTGGAATGTTCTATAGATGTCTGTTAAGTCCATTTGGTTCATTACCTCCATTAAGTCTTTCAATTCTCTGTTAGGTTTCTGTCTGATTGACCTGTCCATTGGTGAGAGAGGAGTGTTGAAGTCTCCAACTATTAGTGTGTGTGGTTTGATGGCTGCCTTGAGTTCTAGAAGTGTTTCTTTTACATAAGTGGGAGCTTTTATATTAGGGGCATAGATATTCAGGATTGAGACTTCATTCTGAAGGATTTTTCCTGTTATGAGTATAAAGTGTCCCTTTCCATCTCTTCTGATTGATTTTAGTTTGAAGTCAACTTTGTTGGAAATTAGTATGGCCACACCCGCTTGTTTCTTAGGGCCATTTGCTTGATAAACCTTTTCCCAACCCTTTACTCTGAGTAGGTGCCTGTCTTTGTGGTTGAGGTGTGTTTCTTGTAAACAGCAAAATGTTGGATTCTGTTTTCGTATCCAGTCTCTTAGCCTGTGCCTTTTTATAGGTGAATTGAGTCCATTGATATTAAGTGATATTAATGACCAGTGGTTGTTAACTTCAGTCATTTTTAGTAGTAGAGTTTGTGTGTTTCCCTTCTTCTAGTTGTGCTGGTGAAGGGTCGCTAGATGCCTGAGTTATTGTCGGCGTTGTTGGACTCCTTGGTTTGTGATTTTCCTTCTATTACTTTCTGCAAGGCTGGATTTGTGGCTGCATATTGTTTAAATCTGTTTTTGTCCTGGAATATCTTGTTTTCTCCATCAATGGTGAATGCAAGCTTTGCTGGGTATAATAGTCTAGGCTTGCATCCATGTTCCCTAAGTGTCTGTAGCACATCTATCCAAGCTCTTCTGGCTTTCATGGTTTCCATTGAGAAATCAGGTGTAATTCTGATAGGTTTCCCTTTATATGTTACTTGACCTTTTTCCTTTGCAGCTCTTAATATCTGTTCTTTATTCTGTATGTTTTGTGTTTTGATTATTATATGGCATGGGGATGCTTTCTTTTGATCCAGTCTATTTGGTCTTCTGTAGGCTTCTTGTACCTTCATAGGAACATCCTTCTTTAGGTTGGGGAAGTTTTCTTCTATAATTTTGTTGAATATGTTTTCTGGGCCTTTGAGTTGTAATTCTTCTCCTTCTTCTACCCCAATTATTCTTAGGTTTGGTCTTTTCATGGTGTCCCAGATTTCCTGAATGTTTTGTGTTAAGAATTTGTTAGATTTGTTTAGTTCTTTAATCTGTGAGTTTATTTCCTCTATAGTATCTTCAGAGTCCGAGATTCTTTCTTCCATCTCTTGTATTCGGTTGGAAATACTTGTCTCTGAAGTTTCTGTTCGTTTACTCAGAGTTTCCATTTCCAGCCGTCCCTCAGATTGTGTTTTCTTCCATTTCATTTATCAGGTCTTGTACTGTTTCCCTTACCTGTTTGATTGCTTTTTCTTGTTTTTCTTGTTTTTCTTGGGTATCTTTGAGAGATTTATTTATTTCGTCTACCTTTTTGTTTGTCATCTCCATTTCTTTATGGCAGTTTTTTACCTCCTGTTTAAGGTCCTCTATTATTTTTATAAAGTACTGTTTAATGTCGGTTTCTTCTATATCTTCTGGGGTAGGGTGTTCAATTCTTGTTGTTTCGGGATGTCTGGCTTGTGGTGATGTCATGTTGCCTTTCATGTTGTTGGAGGAGCTCCTGCATTGGCGCCTGCCCATCTCTTCCTTCAAAAGGAGCGCGGAGGTGTTTGGTGTCCCCAAAGAATGATGGATCCTCCTGCAGACCCAAAGAATGATGGATCCTCCTGCAGACTGTGAGGTCCCCTTGCAGGCCTAGCAGCTCTCAGACAAAGGCCTACCTTGCCCCAGGCAGTCAAATGAAGGAGGGGACCTCCCACCGGCCTGGGTGCACTCAATTCCGGGTCCCCAGAGCCCAAACAGGCTGAGCTGTGGGATTTTGTGGCCCCAAAGACGGGAGGATGAGGAAGAGGGACGGGGGGGAGGGTTCTGGGTGCAAGCTGGGAAGGGACAGGGAGAGAGAGGCAGTATCCGGGGAGAATAACCCCTGCAGGAAGAGCAGGAAGTGTGCTGGTGGCAGGGGGAGTTGTGGAGAGTCGGTGGTCGCTCTCCGGGCTGCTGCCGCGGTTCAGGCACTCACTCCTCACTCACCCCAAAGAATGATGGATCCTCCTGCAGACTGTCAGGTCCCCTTGCAGGCCAAGCAGCTCTCAGACAAAGGCCTACCTTGCTCCGGGCAGTCAAATGAAGGAGGGGACCTCCCACCGGCCTGGGTGCACTCAATTCCAGGTCCCCAGAGCCCAAACAGGCTGAGCTGTGGGATTTTGTGGCCCCAAAGACGGGAGGATGAGGCAGGGGGAGGGGGGGAGGATTCTGGGTGCAAGCTGGGAAGGGACAGGAAGAGAGAGGCAGTATCCGGGGAGAATAACCCCTGCAGGAAGAGCAGGAAGTGTGCTGGTGGCAGGGGGAGTTGTGGAGAGTCGGTGGTCCCTCTCCGGGCAGCTGCCGCGGTTCGGGCACTCACTCCTCACTCACCCCAAAGAATGATGGATCCTTCTGCAGACTGTGAGGTCCCCTTGCAGGCCAAGCAGCTCTCAGACAAAGGCCTACCTTGCTCCGGGCAGTCAAATGAAGGAGGGGACCTCCCACCGGCCTGGGTGCACTCAATTCCAGGTCCCCAGAGCCCAAACAGGCTGAGCTGTGGGATTTTGTGGCCCCAAAGACGGGAGGATGAGGCAGGGGGAGGGGGGGAGGATTCTGGGTGCAAGCTGGGAAGGGACAGGGAGAGAGAGGCGGTATCCGGGGAGAATAACCCCTGCAGGAAGAGCAGGAAGTGTGCTGGTGGCAGGGGGAGTTGTGGAGAGTCGGTGGTCCCTCTCCGGGCAGCTGCCGCGGTTCGGGCACTCACTCCTCACTCACCCCAAAGAATGATGGATCCTTCTGCAGACTGTGAGGTCCCCTTGCAGGCCAAGCAGCTCTCAGACAAAGGCCTACCTTGCTCCGGGCAGTCAAATGAAGGAGGGGACCTCCCACCGGCCTGGGTGCACTCAATTCCAGGTCCCCAGAGCCCAAACAGGCTGAGCTGTGGGATTTTGTGGCCCCAAAGACGGGAGGATGAGGCAGGGGGAGGGGGGGAGGATTCTGGGTGCAAGCTGGGAAGGGACAGGAAGAGAGAGGCAGTATCCGGGGAGAATAACCCCTGCAGGAAGAGCAGGAAGTGTGCTGGTGGCAGGGGGAGTTGTGGAGAGTCGGTGGTCCCTCTCCGGGCAGCTGCCGCCGGGCACTCACTCCTCACTCACCCCAAAGAATGATGGATCCTTCTGCAGACTGTGAGGTCCCCTTGCAGGCCAAGCAGCTCTCAGACAAAGGCCTACCTTGCTCCGGGCAGTCAAATGAAGGAGGGGACCTCCCACCGGCCTGGGTGCACTCAATTCCAGGTCCCCAGAGCCCAAACAGGCTGAGCTGTGGGATTTTGTGGCCCCAAAGACGGGAGGATGAGGCAGGGGGAGGGGGGGAGGATTCTGGGTGCAAGCTGGGAAGGGACAGGGAGAGAGAGGCGGTATCCGGGGAGAATAACCCCTGCAGGAAGAGCAGGAAGTGTGCTGGTGGCAGGGGGAGTTGTGGAGAGTCGGTGGTCCCTCTCCGGGCAGCTGCCGCGGTTCGGGCTCTCACTCCTCACTCACCCCAAAGAACGATGGATCCTCCTGCAGACTTTCAGGTCCCCTTGCAGGCCAAGCAGCTCTCAGACAAAGGCCTACCTTGCTCCGGGCAGTCAAATGAAGGAGGGGACCTCCCACCGGCCTGGGTGCACTCAATTCCAGGTCCCCAGAGCCCAAACAGGCTGAGCTGTGGGATTTTGTGGCCCCAAAGACGGGAGGATGAGGCAGGGGGAGGGGGGGAGGATTCTGGGTGCAAGCTGGGAAGGGACAGGGAGAGAGAGGCGGTATCCGGGGAGAATAACCCCTGCAGGAAGAGCAGGAAGTGTGCTGGTGGCAGGGGGAGTTGTGGAGAGTCGGTGGTCCCTCTCCGGGCAGCTGCCGCGGTTCGGGCTCTCACTCCTCACTCACCCCAAAGAACGATGGATCCTCCTGCAGACTTTCAGGTCCCCTTGCAGGCCAAGCAGCTCTCAGACAAAGGCCTACCTTGCTCCGGGCAGTCAAATGAAGGAGGGGACCTCCCACCGGCCTGGGTGCACTCAATTCCAGGTCCCCAGAGCCCAAACAGGCTGAGCTGTGGGATTTTGTGGCCCCAAAGACGGGAGGATGAGGCAGGGGGAGGGGGGGAGGATTCTGGGTGCAAGCTGGGAAGGGACAGGAAGAGAGAGGCAGTATCCGGGGAGAATAACCCCTGCAGGAAGAGCAGGAAGTGTGCTGGTGGCAGGGGGAGTTGTGGAGAGTCGGTGGTCCCTCTCCGGGCAGCTGCCGCGGTTCGGGCACTCACTCCTCACTCACCCCAAAGAATGATGGATCCTTCTGCAGACTGTGAGGTCCCCTTGCAGGCCAAGCAGCTCTCAGACAAAGGCCTACCTTGCTCCGGGCAGTCAAATGAAGGAGGGGACCTCCCACCGGCCTGGGTGCACTCAATTCCAGGTCCCCAGAGCCCAAACAGGCTGAGCTGTGGGATTTTGTGGCCCCAAAGACGGGAGGATGAGGCAGGGGGAGGGGGGGAGGATTCTGGGTGCAAGCTGGGAAGGGACAGGGAGAGAGAGGCGGTATCCGGGGAGAATAACCCCTGCAGGAAGAGCAGGAAGTGTGCTGGTGGCAGGGGGAGTTGTGGAGAGTCGGTGGTCCCTCTCCGGGCAGCTGCCGCGGTTCGGGCACTCACTCCTCACTCACCCCAAAGAATGATGGATCCTTCTGCAGACTGTGAGGTCCCCTTGCAGGCCAAGCAGCTCTCAGACAAAGGCCTACCTTGCTCCGGGCAGTCAAATGAAGGAGGGGACCTCCCACCGGCCTGGGTGCACTCAATTCCAGGTCCCCAGAGCCCAAACAGGCTGAGCTGTGGGATTTTGTGGCCCCAAAAGCGATTAATCCATTTCTAATCATCTGTGTAGCACCACGAGATGGTGGCTTACAGGAAAAGATTCTCACCTACGTCCATCTTGGAGAAGAGAACTATGGTGTCTGCCTCACTGTCTTCTTTCCAGCATTCTGTTCTGTCTACTCTGCCCACCTAATTTTCTGCCCTATTAAAAGGCCAAGGCAGCCTCTTTATTAACTAATGAAAGTAACACATAGACAGATGCCCCTCCTACATCACTGGTAACTAAAGTTTTTTATGTAACTTTGCTGTTTTCAGTTTTTCCTTATATGTTTGTATATCAAAGAATTAAGAATTAAGGGAGGTGACTCAACCTTTGCCTACAAGTCTGATGATTGGGACCCACATGAGAGGAGAGATCCAGCTCCCCCAAGTTATCATACACAGACACACCTAAGTTTTTTTAATTTGGAAAGCAATTTTTATACTCTCCTCAGTCATTCCATGTATACTTTCAAATACAGAAAATAAGTTGTTTTGAGACAAGTTTGGAGTATTATTTTCTTTACCTTCTGTTTCTTTGTATTTGTGTGGGGTGTATTAATTAGTGTGCATGTGTTTGAGGAGGTCTGAGGACACCCAAGTTTCCCTCTGTCCACCCCTTCCTTTTCTCAGTGTGCTTTCTGAGAAACCTGCAACTGAACTTTACTTCTAGCCTCCTGTTTTTGTCTTCTCTTCAGTTGCTCCCTATTGGATGTCTTCAGAAATTGAACTTGAAAAGAATTTATTTGGTATTAATTGAATAAAAGGAAATAAAAGGAGGACATGACTGTTCCTAAGGAATTGAGGGTCTAATAAAGAGATAGAAGGGAGAACAGAGGCCCAGGTAGAGGTGAGAGACAGAAGTAGAAAGAGGGGTAAACCAGGAGCCAAGAGGTCAGTGTAACAAAAATGGCTGGGTTATATAGTGAAGAAAGCTAGAGGAAGAGACATAACCCAGTCCCTGGCCTGAAAAGTTTAGGATAGGTGGAGTGCTATACCAGCCAGGATGTCTCTTTAACAGGTCATGGCAATGCTGAGAGACTGGCAGACAGAGTCTGCTTTTATATGTTGGATAGGCACCTAGGTCTGGTTTGAGACCTAACAGTAATGCAGCAGAGCTGTTTTCTTCAAAGGACGTGAGGCTGTCTAGTTGAGACTTACATAAGTAATTTTGGTAGGATTTTGAGTTTTCTTAAAGTTTTGACCGAATTTCATGTGTATAATGATGTGAGATCTCCTGGAAGATACAATACTGAAGTCTTCATGTTCTATTAATCATCAGTAATTAATATGTTGTAGACATTTTTGGTTATTCAAGACAGGGTTTCTCTGTATAGCTTTGGAGCCTGTCTTGGAACTCTCTTTGTAGACCAGACTGGCCACAAACTGAGAGACGGGCCTTCTTCTATTTCCTGAGTATTGGGATTAAAGGTGTGCACCACCACCTCCCAGCCTATATTGTAGACTTTTAAAAGTGTGCTTATTCTCTTCTTGGTTATTATTTCTATAAAGTCTTCAGAAATAGTTATGTATTATGTAAGATAGCTATGCCTTAAAGAATTTCAACATTTAAGTAGCACAGGTATTTTAGAAATTGGGACTTACTTGAAATTACTGTTCTACTCATTAATTTTCAAGTATTTCTAACACTTGGGGAAAGCTCTTCTGGACAAACTGGTCGGGAATTTTGTGTTTCGAAAGAAGAGAAGAGTAACTTAGTTGGAATTCATATTTCCATTCTTAAAGCTGAATTTATATTTGGTCACCCTTTAGGACTGAATCTTTAATGAGGAAAGTTCTTAGAACAGCTGTACAATCCCTGGGAACGGTATGGAAGCTAGGGCTGGAGATTGGGGTGATATCATTCCTGTATATTCAGCTCAGTGGTGAATGGAAATATTTGAGTTTTATCCTTTTATATGATTCTCTGTCTATAGGGATGGCAGAACTACATTTGGCATGAGAGCTTAGTTGGGAGGAGGTAATGGCAAACTCATCCAAGACACTGGTGCTTTTTCCAATGTGGAAGAAAGTGCCTGCTCTTCATGAGGGTAGAGATGCCTCATGAGGCCCCTTAGAGAACTGTGCACAGAGTCTAGTCCATTTCTAGGAGTACCCTAGATTATTAATGTCTATTGAACTGGCCCTAGCTTTATGGATACTTTCTGTGGTCTAGTTTTTGTTCATCTTCATCATTAAGTTCTTGTAAAAAAAAAAGGAATGTGATATTTGTTTTTAGAACTAGCCCTAGATGTGTTAATATTTTGATTTTGATGGCCTGTTAATTTGTTAATACAGGTTTGACATGGTCAGCAATGGTGTCCTTATTTTTACTTTGGTATTTTGTAATTGATAGAGACTTCTACCACCTGTTTAGAAGATGATCTCTGCTTGTGCAAACTCTTCTTGGACTCTTCAGCAACATATGGGTGAGAAAGCACAGATTCAAATACACTGCTACTTTTCCTTCTCTTGATTTTCTTGCTACACTGTAACATGTTGTGGATTTGTCAGGGAACATGTAGTAATTTAGGCAGAATTTGTGTTTCCCTATATGTAGAAAGCATGGGGAAAGGAGAGTAATTTTCTCTGAGAATTGTGTCTGTTCATAAGTTTAATCTAGCAGATCTTTTTTTTTTAAAGTTTATGGACTGAACCTGACAACACAGCTTTGATCCAGGCCCATTTATTCTTCCTTCAGATACAGTTCCTGAAAAATTGTGCCTTGAACCCTTTACTCTGATCAGGTTAGGGGTGGGGAAACTGGTAGACACATGCAGATTGCTAGTAATGAAAACCAGGAGTTGATACACCTTGGTGGGGTGAGGGGAAAAGAAATAGGAAAGGAAAGGAAAAGGCAGAAAGTGGTGAATGTAGCATTCTACGAGCTAACAGTTCTGCAAATTAGTTTCCTCTGGGGAAGTGATGGTTAGTAAAAGCAGAAAACATGAAGTACTTGTTCTTGGAGGCGTTGGTCCAGCTGTCAGCCATGCCTTATTTCATTAATGCTAATGATGGCCATGCACATATCATTAGAGCTTCAGGTGACAAACCTGGAACCTAGCAAGGTTGATACAGTCAAGTCTACGATTTAGGATTTAGGAGTATGCATTTAGTTTTCCCTCATTCCACTTACCCTTCTGTTGATTATAATTAGTGTTCATCAATAAAGAAAAGAATAAAGCTTTTTTTCCTTTTTTTAAGTAATTTTCCTGAAGTTATCCATGTTGGCCCTGAGCTTGTGGTCCCTAATAGTTTTCATGGTTGGCCTCCCTAGTATATGGGGCTAGTGTGTGTGTGTGTGTGTGTGTGTGTGTGTGTGTGTGTGTGTGTGTGTGTGTTTGGCCTTAACTTTTTTTTTCATTTTAAGGGTCAGTACATATAAAAGTATTTTAAAGCACTTTTTGCTTTATAAAGTTCAAATTTTTCACTAAAAGGTGTTAAGATAGGAACTGAGGGTGTAGCTCTATTGGTAGAGTGCTTGCTTGATATGCATGAGACCCTGGGTTCAAGTCCCAGCACCATTAACCAGATGTGGTGGTACTTGCCTTTAATTCCAGCACTCAGGAGGTGGAGGCAGAAGGATCAAAAACCGTCTTAGGCTACAAAGAAGAATTCAAGGCCATCTTGTGATACATGTGATGTGGTCTCAGAAAAGTAAAAGATATTAAGACATTGATTTCTAACTATTTTTGGCCTTGAAAAGATTAAATATGCATTATATGTACATTAAATCTAGATTTCTGGATAAGAAAATATGAATTGATGTTATTAATTATCTACTAAAATAAATGATAAGTGATACAAGTGTTCAGGAGTTTAACTCCTTGTGTTCTACACTGTCGTAGGAGCAGGGTGACTGCACACACGCTAACTCATGCCATAGCAGTGGGGAGTTTGAGTTGATACTTTTAATTGCATGCAATGCTCTTAACGCATTGGTATAACTTTTAACTTTGACTCAATTTTAAAGATTACAGCCATCATTTTGAAGCTCAATTTTAAATTTTAGTGTTTTTCTTATAAAAAAATAGATGTTGAGCCAATAATCTAGCAGATCTTATAGAGAGCAGCCAGTTGACAATTTTTACTCAGTGATATCCTTTTGCTTTCGTAAAGTTATATAAGCAAAATATTTAGTTTATATTCAAAAGATTGCTGAACTTAATTTTTCTTTACAAATTAATGTAGATTAGGGTTACCTCTGTAATATGCTATCGTCTCTAAAGGGAAATTCTAACATCTTTTATTTGAACTGTCTCTTCTGATGGTATATCAACTTTTGGTATATCCTGTGTGCTGGTTGAAAATTCTGTGAACTGATTGCTTTGTTGCTGCATTTTTAGAGAGGCTCTTTCTATATAGCCTGGGCTGGCCTAAAACTCTTGGTCTCTCTGCCTCAACTTTTTTACATGCTGAGATTACAAGTGTATATTACTATTGTTTGTCTTTGTTTTGAGTGTTGGTTACAAATTGTTATAGATAAGTTAGATAAGTGTTGAGAACTATATGTTTGCCATATTTATATTTAGGATAATCAGGTTTTTTAGACACATAGAGGTTGTATTTAGTATAGATAGCATAATCTTCGACCTCTTTGAAGAGCTGTAGAACATGGCCTTTAATCTAACCTAGAGTTTTGTACTTATGAGACACAATCACTCCTGGCAACAATGCTCTACTCCCGAGAGAACGTTGAGCACCAAAGACACTCCACTGGGAGTTTGTCTTCTTCTTGGTAGAACTGGCCTTTGGGCAAAGAAAAGCCCATACCTCCACTACTGACTAAGCTACAAAATATCCATAAGTGGATAAAACAGAATTGTCTTATCTTGCCAAGACAGGATAGGATAGTTCTACTAAAGGTTCCTTGCCGTTGTATAATGGTATGTCAGGTTATATCAGGCCTCAGCCAAAGTTGGTTGCCTCAACATTGCTAACAAGATTTCGTGTGGTTGCCCAGGTAGTCAATTGTCTCTGTCTTCTGCTGCACATTTTGGAAGTTTCTCGTTTGTGCTTCCTGGTTGCTTTAGTAATATTACTTCCCTTCTCAGATCTTTGATGGGGTTGAAGATTAGATAATTGTAGCTACCTTCTACATTATTTAAACTTCCTGAAGTAGAATGTTTAGTAAAATTTTTTGTTATATGTTCCTCGCCTAATATCGCTTGCTTCTTGTAATTTTATATGATCTATTCCCATTGTATATAGTTGTATTTGGTTTCTGAATCTGCCTTATTTAGACAAAAGGGGGAGATGTTGGGGCAGCTGGCCCAATCCCTGCATTCAGGGGCGTGGCTGCCCCAGGGGAGAGAGGTACCTTTAAAAAGAACCGGGTTGGGGATAGCCGCCCTGTTTTTCCCGCGTCACCCTCTGCTTCGCTGGAGCCTTGGCTTTGTAAGTTTCCCTCTTTCTCCTTTTATTAAAACTGATTTATTCCAAAAGGACTAATTTTGGTTACTTCAAATCTCTCGCATCAGGGAGTGATATTGGAGCAGAGATTTCCAACACCATCACACCTGTTAGTATGACGTTATCATAACAGCAAATGATGGGAAACGTGGACAAATGTAGATCATATATACTGCTGGTGGGAATGTCAATTGTTCTTGCCAATATATGTACCAATATGGAGGGTCCTCAAAAAACTGGAACTGTATCACTACATACATGTCCCACCTATGCTGTCTGTATGACCTGCAGGGCTTCAAGTCATCTTAACATAGATAAACTTGTATGTCAGTTGCAGCACTATTTCCCATAATTAGGTTATAGGAACAGCCCTTATGTTCAACAACAAAGGACTAGATATAAGAAATGTGGTACATGCACACAGTGGAATTTTATTCGGCCATAATAAGAATAAAGATATCATTGGCTGAAAAACTCGATTCACTTGGGTTAATACTATTAAACAAATTAAAGTGTGCCCCCATAAATTTTAATATTGTATGCTTTTTCTCCATTTGGGGTTCCTAGATTTTATACAGATGTATAAAATATTTGTATATACATGAATGTAGAAGCAAAGCTACATAGGTGAACCCTGAGGACTAACTAGAGTAGTAAGGGCCAGAGCAGAGTGCTTGTAGGGCAATATCCTCAACTACATTATATACTTTATGGAAAGTTTCTTGTGTAACATCACACTGTGTACAATAATACATACAATGAAGAAATTTGAGACAGGCTTTCTCTGTTATCTAGCCTGACAGCCCTGGAACGTGCTCTATAGACTAGACTGGCATTGAACTCACAGAGAGGCCCCTGACTCTGCCTCCCAAGTGTTGGGATTAAAAGCATGTACCACCATGCCTGGCCTTACAATGAAAAGAAATTTTAAATTAATTTATTTAAAGAATGTCCTTTTTAGCTTACTTTCAGTCTTATATATTTATCTAATTGTACAAATTATTTTAGTCCAACAATAAACTATTACATATCGATAAAATAATGTGAACTCTCTGAGATACTACATTGACCTAATTTTTACTGATTCGTTGTGCAGTCGAAACACTTGCTGTCTCTAGACTCACTGGTGCCTAAGATTTTTGAGGCACTTTGAAGGTTACAAAATGTAGTGATGCTTTCTACCTTTAAGCTTATTAAAAGCCTTTCGGTGTACTGTAGGGAGGTGAGGTGCTACACTTACCAATGGGAACGAATCATCACACAATCAGCAGTGACTTCGCACTTTACTACTGGATGACAGATCCATTTATTTCACTCATTGCCACCTTTATACCAGTCATTCTTCAGAGTTTGTTTCCTGCCTATATCAGTTACCTTACTCTGTCTTTCACGAAAATATCTAGGTAACAGATTAAAGCTGGGAATTACTTATTTTGGCTCACAGGTCCAGAGGTTTCAGTCTTTATGGTGGAGAGACTATTGCAAAGCATAACAACTCATATTGTGACTGTCAGGTAACAGGCAATTTCACTGACTGTTTGAAAGTTTCTTGAAGGAACAGCAGTCTTAGCAGAATATGCCATTAGATCCCTGTCTTAAGAACACATCTAATCATGCTTATGCACATTTTCATGTGGAAGCTCAACCTCTTGTGTTTAAATAAAGCGGACTAATCTACGTTTGTTAGGAGAGTCTTAAATGACTTGCCTACCTGACACCACATTGCAGGAACATAACTGTTGTTAGCTAGATTCAAATGACGGTGTCTTAGTTAGGGTTTCTACTGCTGAGAAGAGACAGCATAACCACAGCAAGTCTTATAGGGCAGAACATTTGATTGGACAGGCTTTCAGTTCAGAGGTTTGGTCCATTATCATAATGGCAGGACATGAAGATGTCTAGGCAAACATGAAGCTGGAGAAAGAGCTGAGAGCCCTACATCTTGATCCACAGGCAACAAGAAGGAAACTGAATTAGGCTTAACTTGAGCATAGGAGACCTCAGAGCCTGCCCTCATAATGACACACTCCTCCAACACCTCCTAATAGTGCCACCCCATATGAGTTTATTGAGGCCAATAACATTCAGACTATCCCAGATAACTTCCACATGCACACACCCACACACATATATACTCTTTTATTTACTTGTCTGATATTTCATGTTATTCGTTTATATGCATAATATACAACATACTGGCTGAGTAGAAAAGTTACACTTAAATATGGAAAATAAAATCATCTATTTGAGATGCCATAATATTTTGTTTGAACTTACTCCTTGCAGTATTTTTGAGTGTGAAATATATTAGTGAGGTAATTAACACCAGTCAGATACTGACTTTAGGTATTTCCTTTTCATTAAATTTTCAGCAGTGTTAGGGAACTAGTGAATTTAACACCACAATTGATCATGATTTATGTGCAAAGTGATAAATGTTTGTAGATGAGCAAAAGCTTTTAAACTTTAATTTCTCTTGATGATTCCTCCTCTTCAGATATCTCATTTGTCCAGAAATCTATAGGTTCCTTAGTTGGATGCTTTTATCCTGGAAGTACAAAAACAAAACCCTGCCCAATTCTAACTGTTGGGACAGGGTACATGTCCTTATACTTTCCTTGGCTAGTTGACAAGTATGTAGATTGATTGTAATTGGCTCCCAGAATCTCATAGGGATTGTAAGTACTAAGAGGTGTGACTTTTTTGGAGTGGGTATGACCTATTGGAGGAACTGTGTCACTGTGTGGGTTTGCCGTGCTTTGAGGTTTTCTATGCTCTGGGTACCACCCAGTATCTCAGTTGATTTCCTTTTACCTGCAAGATCTAGTACTCTCAGCTCTAGCACCACATCTCCCTCTATGCTGCTGTGTTCTCTGCCATGGTGATAATAGTTTGAACTTCAGAAAGTGTAAGCCATCACCTTATTTAAACATTATAAAGAAATAATGTTTTCTTTATAAGAGTTGCCATGGTCATGGTGTCTCTTTACAACAATGAAAACCCAAAGGCACCAAGTGATAGAAAAATCTTTTTTTCCTCATTCTTCAACGTTGTCCCAAGCACTCAAAGCTGCTAAGGGCCAAGGTGTGATCATCCAATTCAAACTGTCTGCAACAAATTGTAGCAAGTTGTCTGCATCAAAATCAGCTGTTGTGACTTGGCATATTGGTGCTCACCTAGAAGCTGGTCTTGGGAATTATTGGTGCCTCTAGCCCTATTTCATTGTTCTGTGACTCTAGTTTCCTCTTGCCACCATGTTATCCATTGTAACTGAGAACCAGCTTTCAATATTTCTGTGACCAATTCTTTCCAGTCTTGTAGGATATTTCTGTTCTGAGTTGTTCATGAATTTAATGTCTGCTTTACATAAGTTGAATGCTTACCATATGAAATGACTGCTTCTTCAAATCTCCTCAAATAGAATATGTCTATAGGATTCCATTAACTTTCTGATGACCTTATTGTGTCTGTTGTCTCCTGGTTGTTGTATAGTAACTGGATAAACTAAGGGAGGTTTTCTAATAATCTTGTGACACCCCACTTCAGTTTCATGATGCAGTGGCACGATGGGTTCTTGTCTAAATTCCTGTCTGTGTCTAAGTATTTTTTTTTTTTAGTAGTAGGTCTGTATAAGGCTTGTTTTTTTTAAATATGGTTTATTTTTTTATATTTAAAAATTTTCAACTCCTCCCCTCCTCCTCTCCCTTCCCTCCCCTCCCCTCCACCCATACCCCCTCTCCAGGCCAAGGAGCCATCGGGGTTCCCTACTCTATGCTAAGACCAAGGTCCTCCCAACTCCCCCCAGGTCCAGGAAGGTGATCAACCAAGCTGAGAAGGCTCCCACAGAGCCCGTCCTTGCAGAAGAATCAAAGCCCAGCGCCGTTGTCCTTGGCTTCTCAGTCAGCCTCCACCATCGGCCACATTCAGAGAGTCCGGTTTGGTCTCATGTTCCATCAGTCCCATTCCAACTGGAGTTGGTGATCTCCCGTTAGTTCTGTCCCACCGTCTCCATGGGTGAACGCACCCCTCACGGTCCTGACTTTCTTTCTCATGTTCTCTCTCCTTCTGCTCCTCATCAGGACCTTGGGAGCTCAGTCTGGTGCTCCAATGTGGGGCTCAGTCATTTTCTTCATCTATCACCAGGTGGAGGTTCTATGGTGATATGCAAGAAATTCATCAGTATGGCTATAGGAACTGGCCTTTTCAGGCTCTGTCTCCTCAGCTGCCCAAGGAACTAGCTGGGGGCGTCTCCCTGGAAACCGGGGAACCCCTCTAGGGTCAAGTCTCTTGACAACCCTCAGATGGCTCCCTAAATTAAGATATATGCTTCCCTTCTCCCATATCCACCCTTCCTGTATCCCAAGCATCCCATTCCTCCAAGCTCCCCCCATTCTCCCCTTCATGCTTTTCTCTCCCCATCTTCCCTTGGCCCCGTCTCGCCCCACCCTCAAGATCCCAATTTTTGCCCGGTGATCGTGTCTACTTCCAATATCCAGGAGGATTACTATATGATTTTCTTTGGGTTCACCTTCTTATTTTCTTCACAAGGATCCCGAATTATAGGCTCGATGTCCTTTAATTTTGGCTAGAAAGCGATTATGAGTGAGTACATCCCATGTTCATCTTTTGGGTCTGGGTTACCTCACTCAGAATAGTGTTTTCTATTTCCATCCATTTGCATGCAAAATTCAAGATGTCATTGTTTTTTACCGCTGAGTAGTATTCTAGCATGTATATATTCCACACTTTTTTCATCCATTCTTCCACTGAAGGGCATCTAGGTTGTTTCCAGGATCTGGCTATTACAAATAATGCTGCTATGAACATAGTTGAGCAAATGCTTTTGTAGTATGATTGGGCATCTCTTGGGTAAATTCCGAAGACTGGAATTACTGGGTCCTGGGGTAGGTTGATCCCGAATTTCCTGAGAAACCGCCACACTGCTTTCCAAAGTGGTTGCACAAGTGCGCATTCCCACCAGCAATGGATGAGTGTACCCCTTACCCCACAACCTCTCCAGCAAAGGATATCATTGGTGTTTTTGATTTTAGCCAATCTGACAGGTGTAAGATGGTATCTCGAAGTTGTTTTGATTTGCATTTCCCTGATAGCTAAGGAGGTGGAGCATGACCTTAAGTGTCTTTTGGCCATTCGAACTTCTTCTGTTGAGAATTCTCTGTTCAGTTCAGCGCCCCATTTTTTAATTGGGTTAATTAGCATTTTAAAGTCTAGTCTCTTGAGTTCCTTATATATTTTAGAGATCAGACCTTTGTCAGTTGCAGGGTTGGTGAAGATCTTTTCCCAGCCAGTAGGCTGCCTTTTTGTCTTAGTGACAGTGTCCTTTGCTTTACAGAAGCTGCTCAGCTTCAGGAGGTCCCATTTATTCAATGTTGCCCTCAATGTCTGTGCAGCTGGGGTTATACATAGGAAACGGTCTCCTGTGCCAATTTGTTGTAGAGTACTTCCCACTTTCTCCTCTAACAAGCTCAGTGTGTTCAGATTAATATTGAGATCTTTAATCCATTTGGACTTGAGTTTTGTGCATGGTGATAGATATGGATCTACTTTCATTCTTCAACAGGTTGACATCCAGTTATGCTAGCAACATTTGTTGAAGATGCCCTCTTTCTTCCATTGTGTACTTTTGGCTCCTTTATCAAAAATCAGGTGTTCATAGGTTTGTGGTTTAAGATCCGGGTCTTCTATACGATTCCATTGGTCGACTTCTCTGTTTTTATGCCAATACCAAGCAGGGACGTGAGAAACAAAGGCAAGCCTCTAAACAAGTTTTTATTAAGTAACTTTTACTATCAGAACAATACAACCCTTATAATTCTTTTACAGCAAATATATAATATCAGTGCATTGGCTATCTTAAGTTAAAGGCCCTTTATCATAAAATATATGGTCTGAAACATAACTCAAATTGAATTTATAATCCTTTTAACTTTCCTACATGTATATAAATAAGTTAGGTAAAAATAGCAAATACTTTTTCTGCTTCTAAGACAAAAATGTAAAACTAATCTAAAATGTGGCAGCCACCATATATCAACTTTGTCAATCACTATTGACATAATATTCATTTCTATCTATATGCTAATATCGATTTATGTCTGGAAATGAATTTTCAAGTATAAAACTATCAGGAACATAAAAAATAAAACAATTCTTGTGAGCAACATGGTATCAGTACTTCTAGATACTTTTACAAAAAAGCAAAAGAGGGGCTGGAGAGATGGCTCAGAGGTTAAGAGCACTGCCTGCTCTTCCAAAGGTCCTGAGTTCAATTCCCAGCAACCACATGGTGGCTCACAACCATCTGTATAGGGGTCTGGTGCCCTCTTCTGGCCTGCAGGCATGCACACAGACAGATTATTGGATACATAATAAATAAATAAAAAAGCAAAAGATATTAATCTTTCCTAATTCTTCTATACGCATATTGGTGCCTTCAATGAAATTATTATTCTTTGAATAAATTATTAAACATTGGTAAAAAGGATAAAATTCCTAGTCATTATTATTCATTTTTAATTCTTCTCTCGTACATTATATCCTGATAGGAGCCCCACCACCACTTCCCCTTTCCCCCAAATTCATTCCTCCTCTATTTTCCATCAGAAGTATTGGTTAATTTAATGAGAAGAATGTTAATCATGCATTTTAAAATGTAAAATAGTGCTTCAATTTTCCAATCCATTTAAAATAAGAAGAATGTAATAAGCTAGTGAAAAATAATAAAGGCTTTACAGTTAGTATATGATTGACATTTGACTAAAATGTGTTTCCATTGTAAAGACAGTCTAGCATCAATAAAACTGCGTAGACTTACTTGTTCTCTTCCAACACCCTTTGTCTCTGCAAATATTCAAATATAAAGCTATAACTACAAAATAGTAGCAATACATTTTATTTTTGTCGAGTTACATTGGCATAACACTTTTTATATATAAAATATATTTGAAATGAAACTAGATACCTAAGAAAGTACAACTTAATTTCTAAAACCTTTCTAATGTACCTCATTAGAAATTTCATAAGTAGCATTAATGTTGTATGTATTATTGAAAACAGAGGTGGTATATAACAAAAGAAATGCACTAAAACAAAAAATAGCAAATACTAAACTATATTGATAATTTATCATTCTTAGTTTATGGTTTGTAGAAACAGTACATGCACTTAATATATGCTGATTCCTTGGCTTATTAGTTGCAGTGTATGATGAAACAAAATGTAAAACACATACTTGGTGACATTCGTCAATAACTACAAGATGGCAGCTAGAGATTAGGCTTCAATACTGACAATTAACTATCCTACAAGCAATTACCATTACATCATAACTTTTATACTTACACTGAAAAATCAAAATAAAAAACTTTATAAAGTTATTTATAAACTATTTATGAAATGTGTCTATTTAAGTGGAAATAAAAAATAAAATTTAATAAAATGTGTCGATTTGCTATTGAATACACAGAAGATTCTCATTTTTGTTATACTGTCTTTGCTCTCAGTGCTTTGACAACCCAGGTGTCCAACAATCTGGGCGACATGCTCAGAAATGGGCACCAGGATGCACTTGGTGGTGTTGACTCTCTTCCTCCTCAGCAGGGTTGCTTGCTCCCCATTCAGAGTGGCAGCATTGGTCCTGCCACCGCCCAGACAGTAGGCATGGGATGGCACTGCTGCCATTCTGCCCTAGGCATCATTCTCTTCATACAGCACCCCTGAAGCCACCTCTGCCGCCTCCAGAGCATCAAAGCCCATGTCTGGCAACATCACCGGACACATGGGCCCCAGCAGGATTCGCTGGGTCTGGGAGGCAGTGGCCACTGGCTGAGACAGCAGTAGCAGTACCAGGAACAGATATGTCTCACTGTCATCAAGAGTCTTAAGTTTGTTTACATTTTAAAGGTCTCTGAAAGATTTGAAGAATACCCATCTAACAGAAATACATCTCTGTACATCTAGAAAGTCTCACATGACTACAAGCTTGACTATTATAGATAAGTATCTATTAACATATATTTCTTAATTATACATTACATTTTTAAATGAGCTACACAAAGACAATATCTTAATCAAGATCAGCAATATATATATATATATATATATACACAAAATTTACCTTAAATTTGTATCAATATAGCGAGATCCATAGCAATGCAAACTACCCCCTATATAGCTTATCCCCCTCTAAATGTAAAGAAGCATTTACAAACAATATTTGAGAATATGGGCATAATACTGTCCAAACTCTTTTTTGCTTTTTATTGGGAAAATAATTTTCTTTGTGGGGGGGTTTACAGCAACCTTTCAGGAGGTCTTGATCCATTAAACCATATTGGTCTGGAAGCAACCCACAGGTTCTCATCTTCTGTGAAAACTAAAGAAGAACCTCCTTTCCAAAGCAACATATCCTCAGACTAAAATTTTGGCATCAAGATACCTTTATGTTGGTTTAACTTAGCAGTCCATACAATGAAATGTCTCTCTGTACTTAGCTCTTTCACAGTCAAAAAATTCACAGAAAACACAATAATATACATAATGTAAACTCTCTGTGAATTTTCCATCTTTACGTGGCTTATTTTTCTTTACTCCTTTTAATCTATGATTGTCTATACTCTGTCTCTTTAAAGGCTTTTTCACTTCTTTTTCAACTCTCTATGCTCTTTTTTCTCTCTTCCAAGCCTACGTACATTTATCCAACACTGTGACTCATTTAGAGTTCTTTTATGTCTGAATCTGTCCTTATTGCATTATCTGTAATTCTTTACTGTCTAGAAGAGCTTTTAAAATGGTAAGCAGAGCAGTTGCAGCTGCTCTGGATGCTGGCTCTGCCTCTCTCCACTTTCAAAATGGTAGACATGCCATTACTGCCAGGTCTCAGAAGAGCTGTGCTTAGCACTTTAACTCTGAGAATGAGTGTGCACCAAATGAACCCTTTTTATCGGAGTAATAGTTAAATCTGCCATACAGCTCACTGCACAGCCTGGAAATATCTCTGTATATGGTGGCAGGACTCTGCCATGCTCTCCTGCTTGAGCACACCTAGTAGAACTGATCCTACCAACTGCCCAGGAGGAGAGTGCTGAGCCATGGGCATGGTTGCAGTTTCTTTCCTCCAGACCCTGAGTAGGCACACAAACACCTGAGCCCACAAATGCCATTAAAAAGCTCTATAGCTAGAGTTTGCACTGGCAGCATGGAATAACCACACAGAAACTATTTAATTAAATCACTGCTTGGCCCATTACCTCTCACTTGTTATTAGTTAACTCTTACATATTAATTTAACCCTTCTCCATTAATCTGTGTATCACCATGAGGTCATGGCCTACCAGCAAAGATTCAGCACATCTATGGTGGCAGACCCATGGCATCTCCCTTTCTACCAGCATTCAGTCCAGTCCTCCCTGCCTACCTAAGTCCTGCCCTATCAACAGGCCAAGGCAGTTTCTTTATTCATTAATAGTAATCATGTTCCTACAGAGAGGACTCCCACATTACCCTCCTGAAGGAAATGGCAATTTCATGAGGTCACAGAACTCCCTACACTTCAGTAGCTCCACCAAGGATCTTCCCCTCCCAAAAATTACATAAGAGGTAAATCATCAACTCCAGTAAAATGTCACTGATAAAGATGTGAATAATTAGATCAAAAAAACTTCCAGAGGATTTAGCTGCCTTGGAGCACCCAAACTCCTACATGTAACCCAAATAAGCTCACCAGTCTATCAAGCTATACTTGGTTGAAATTCTTTTTTTGGTCAGCAGTGCCCTTCTGTTTAGGAAGAAAATTCACACAAAAAATATAACTTTAAAAAGACTTTTCATTTTCATTTCATTGGACTAAAACAACTACATTTATTTTGAGCAGGTCAAATAATCAGCCAACCTGTTCTCAAAATCCCAGTGCTGTATCCACAGTATAAATAATGAGTAACTGAAAGATATTGATCTAAGAGTTCACTGTGACATTTACACTCAGTGAGTTCTCCCTTAGAGAAATACATTGCATTGTGTACTGTGTTTCAGGTAGAAGTGATATTTAGCCCAAAGTGGGTTATCCATGTCAATGGTGATGACTTATAGAAAATTGATAAGCCTCTTACAGATAAAATGATGCAAAGAAAGATGATCCAGATCATGTGATGTTGTCCTCATTATACTGACCCTCTGGATTTCAACAAATACCCTGTGAAGAATATGTGTAATAACAATAGTAAACCACTATGAAGCTCATGAGTAATCAAAATTCTCATTGCTAGAACTTCAAGCACTATGTTGAAGAGATATGTTCAACTATGTTTATAGAAGCATTATTTGTAATAGCCAGAACCTGAAAACAACCTAGATGCTCCTCAATGGAAGAATGGATGAAGAAAGTGTGGCACATCTATTCATCAGAGTACTACTCAGTGGTAAAAAACAATGACATCTCGAATTTTGCATGCAAATGGATGGAATAAGAAAACACTATGCTGAGTGAGATAACCCACACCCAAATATATGAATATGGTATGTACTCACTCATTAGTGGATACTAGCCATAAAAAGGACATTGAGCCTATAGTTCAAGATCCTGGAGAGGCTAAATAATAAGGTGAACCCAAGAAAAATATATACAGATCCACCTGGAAATTGGAAGCAGACAAGATTGCATGATGACATATGGAAGCATGGGGGCAGGGGGCAAAATGAAGGGGAGAATGGGAAGAGGAAGGGAGAAGGGGAGGGTTGGGGAGAGCTTGAGGGAATGGGATAGTTGAGATGGAGGAAGGACAGATATGAGAGCAAGGAAAGAGATATCTTGATTGAGGGAGCCATTTTGGGGTTAGCAAGAAACCTGGCTCTATAAAAATTCCCAGCAATCCACAAAGATGGCCCTACCTAAGACCCTAAGCAACAGAGAGGGTGCCTGATCTGGCCTTGCCCTGTAGACTGATGATTATCTTAATTATCACCATAGAACCTTTGTCTAACAACAGATAAAAACACAGAGGCAGAGACCACATCAGAGCACTGGACTGAGCTCCTAAGATCCAGTTGAAGAATGGAAGGAGGGAGAGTATGAGCAAGAAAGTTAAGACCATGAGTAGTTCACCCACTGAGACAATGTGCCTCAGCTAATGGGAGCTCACCAACTCCAACTGGACTGGGAATGAATGAGCATGGGATCAAACTAGTCCCTCTGAATGTGGTTGACAGTTGGGGCAGACTGAGGAGTCAATGACAATGGCACTGGGATTTGTCTCTACTGCATGTACTGGCTTTTTGGAATCCTTTTCTCTTCAGATGTATACCTTGCTCAACCTGGATATAGTGGGGAGGGCCTTGGGCATCCCACAGGGCTGGGTGCCTTGCCCTCTCTAAAGATAGGAAGGAGGTGAGAGGAGGGTGTATGGAGGGAGAGGGCAGGAAATGGGAGGAGGGGAGAACTGGGAATTTGGATTGCTATTTTTTTTAATATTAAAATGAAAAAAAATTCTCACTGCTGTTCTGGATATTCAATTGAGAAACTGCATGTCAGTCACCATGAAGATACCAAGGAATCTTAGTTTTGTGCTGAATTATATGATGTAGGTGCTAATCAGATTAGTTGTTTGGTAACTCCCACAAGCTTTGCCCACCATTGTCCTGGCCCATCTTGCAGGTAGGGCACTATGAAAGAGTTTGTGACTGGCTTGGTATTTATATTTTCTTTTGATAGCATGCAGAGTATCTTTTTGCATAAAATATGCTGGAACATAAGAGTGAAGACTCTATGTGGACACCAGCTCAACATTTCCTTGTTCAGTGATTGTGTTGTCTTCAGCAATGAGCCTTTGCTGTCAGTATGTGGAGAACAAGCTACAGTCTTGGCAACAGACTGAGTTGTTTGGGGATTCCCATGGGCCCTTTTCACTAACAGTTCAATTAGTTGTAACCAATTCTGAAAGCTTCATTGTGTAACAGGAAATTAGCAGTGGTGACTCTGTTTCCCCACCCCCATTATTTGGATATTTCATTTAGATTGACTTCACATATGCATATATTTCAGGAAGTTTATTTTGCATTAGCTTTCCATACTATCTCTCAAAGGCTCATTAATTTTAACTGTCTCTCCCTGTATTCCCTCTCACAACCCCTTGTCATCTCCTCTGCCTCATGTGCTCACCCCATTTCAGCTGCCTGCCCATTGCATCCATATCTATCCTGTTTCCCATTCTTTATAAAATGTATCTGTCCCTGTTAGTCCCTTATTCTACAACTACCCTCTGTATTTTTATGGATTATAGCATGGTTATCACTGACTTCATAGGTAACATCCACATATAAGTTAATACATACTGCATTGGCTGAGCAATTCTCTACCATGTAAACGTACCACATTTCCTTCATTCTTTGAAGGCATAAGTCAGAAAATAATCCCACACCAGTTCAGAATTATGGATAATAAAGGTGTTTTTTTAAGGGTAAAATTTACAGATCACTGTCCTTGACAACAGCCCTCTGAGTGAACAGGAACAGAGTCTAGCAGCCAGAAGTGGGAACTGGAAGTGAGAGCACATGGTTACTGCTGCTTTATAGTATAAGAGGACATGCCCAAATGGGCTGGTATCTTAAAGGCTATTGGCTGAAGGAGCAGAATGTGCTCCCACATTACCTCCCCTTTTTATTTAAATTAGAGAGTTCCAAAGCCAATACAAAACTATATACACTAGGAACAGATATCAAGAATAAATAGAATTACGCTCAGCATAAACAATATAAAGCAAGGAACATATGCTAAATGTTTTTAATAAACATTCTATCTTATGGAGTCTAAGTCTTCTATAGGAAATGGCTTGGCTAGATCATAAGAGTACAGTAACTAAGACTATCTAATCTTCAACCTTATCGAAGGCCTGAGAAGGAAGATAATGTTACTTGAGCAGTCAGGAAGTACATTCAAGTAACTTCCAAAGCACGCGATATATGACAGAGACAATTAAACAACTGAGCAATCACCTAAAGTCTCATTTTGCAATGTTGAAGCAACCGAATTTGGCTGAGGCCTGGCTTAACTGACAGACCATTTCAGAGGCAGGAAATTTTTCAAAACCGTCTTACCCTGTCTTAGCAAGATTTGACAGTCCTGCTTATCCATTTCCGGATGCTATGTAACTTGTCAGTGGTTGAGACATTGTCAGTTCCTTGCCCAAAGGCCAGTTTTGCCAAGAAGAACACAAACTCCAAGTGGATTGTCTTCGGTGCTCAGCTTCCTCTCGGGAATAGATTGGTGCTGTCAGAAGCAATCATGTCTCATGTCAACAGAACCCTAAATTATTTAAATGCCATGTTCCACAGATCCTTGAAGTGGTTGAAGATTACCTAAGTGGACAGAATATAATCTCTATGTATCTAAAGAACCTAATTTATCTGACTGTATGTAAAACAAACATGAACAACTATTGACCTATAATAATTAATACCTGTATAACTTAAAGACTAAAACTTCTGTCAGAATATTAAATAATCTGTAAACAAATGTGTAACAAATGAGAATGATGACATCGAAATATAAACAATCTATAAGTATCTTGATCAGAGGTAGTAGTAATATATAATGCAATATGAAAATATACCCTATAAGTTGTATCAGTATATAAAATGTCTTAAACCGAGACAGAAACACACATACATACAATCTGACAAAAATTGTATAGATGTACAAATAATGTAAACAAAAGTAACAAATACAATTTGAACTTGGATCAATATATAAAAAATGTAAATTATCCATAAATAATAGGTCACTAGTATTCACTCTGTTACCCACTATTACTGCCCCCCTTTCTTTGAACAAACATAGATTTCACCCCAACCCTCTATCTAGTACAAGTAATAATAACAACCCCTAAACAGTGTTCCCAACCCTAAGGACAAACTTTTTGGGGATAGGGGATGTCATCTTCTAGAACTGCTTCCTGCTGTCATTTGGGCGATATTCTCTGAATGGAATCCTGCAAAAATTATGTGGTGGTTAAGTTTCAAAATTACAGTCTAGCATAGTTGCAAACAATTTCTGAGCAGTCAATGGGGTATTGTTTGTTTGCTTTTGTTTATGTTTTCAAAGTTCTCATTTGGAGTTCTGGCCAGAATATGAGAAGGTGCACCATTTCAGCAGCTGGTACCCCAAAAAGGCGGTCTTATAGTAGTGCTGTCTATATCACGATGTCATCTCAATTAGGTGCAGTGGTTGCTGTGGGGCACCATCTTCTTCCTGGAAACTTCAAAGTTTACAGCAGGAAAAGGATCTGTAAGAAAATCCATTGTTCATCATGGAAAACTTAAACAACTTTCATATAAACATACATACAATGAAAAATATGATATAGACAAAATAGGCATGGAGAAAGTAAATTTTTTTCTAAAGTCTTCCTTCTGTCTTATACCAGATGACTCCTGATATGAGACAGAAACTCTGAATGTTCATTTTAACAACAAGCTTGGATTTAGAGAATTACAAAGACACTTCAAAAACAAGATATATACACACATATTATGTGTGCGCATGTGTGTGTGTTTATAAATTTTAAGTGTAAACAGTACCTGGATTCATAAACCATATTTTGTTTTCTAGATGCCCCTAAGTGGATCTTCATTTTTCTCTCTGTCAGCAGATTATATAAAGAGCAAGTAGGACACCTCTTTATAATCTCTTTAGCTTGTTGCCATGTAATAGAAAACCCTTTCTTTAAAACTTTTCTATTGACATGATTTTTTTAAATAAATTTCAGAGGCCTGCAACAGGCTTCCAATCAATAATTGATCAGTTTCTGCATTACCTTGTGCTAGAGGACCTGGCAGACCTGTATGGGATCGAATGTGTGCTATGCACATAGAACAGAGCCTATTCCTGACCATGTCTTGCACCTGGATAAACAATGAAGTCAATTCTGTATTAACAGGTATAAATTCAGTGGTTTCAATATCCAAGATAACTCTTTCCACATATTGCTGGGTCTATACCTGCTAGTTGACAAAGTCTCAATTTACCTTTCATAATTAATTCAGAGACTTTTTCCACCTAAGTTTTTAATCTTTTACTTGGTTTATGTGATAAAAAAATCCATTCTAAAATAATATCTTCCCTCTTCATTAAAATTCCCATAGTAGAAATTCTGGAAGGCAGTATGACTAGAATACAACTAGGATTTCGATTCACCCTATCCACATGTGCCTACTGCAATTTTTTCTCAACCATTGTCAGTTCCTTTTCTGCTTCAGCTGTGAATTCTCTGAGACTATTCAAATCTTTATAACCATCTAAGGCTTTGTTTAAGTGAATTATTAGGTCAGGTGTTATCCCAACAGCTGGTGGTAGGCTAGAAATGTCTCCTAACAATCTTTGAAAGTTATTAAGAGTCTGCAACTGGTATCTCTTAATTTGTGCCTTTTGTGTCTAATTTTTCATAAACCTATCTTATAATCTAGGTAACTGACAGAATCTCCTCTCTGTATTTTTTGTAGGAGCAATCTACAATCCCTATTTAGGTAAAACTATCTTTATTCCTTCAAACATTCTTTCTAAAGTATCTATGTTTGAATCAGATAGAAAATGTCATCCATGTAATGGTAAATTATAGACTTAGGAAATTGCTTACATATTATTTCCAATGGCTGACTTACAAAGTATTGACACATGGTGGGGTTGTTGAGCATTTCCTGTGGGAGGACAGTCCATTGGTACCTCCTAGTAGGCTGAGAATTATTACAAGTAGGCACTGTGAAGGCAAACTTTTCTCTATCTTTTTGTTGTAAAGGTATAGTGAAAAACAATCCTTTAAATCAATAACAATGAGAGGCCATATCTTTGGTAATAGAGAGGGCAGAGGAATTCCAGATTGCAGAGGACCCATCAGTTGAATAACCTTGTTGATAGCTCTAAGATCTGTCACCATTGTCCATTTTCTAGATTTTTTCCTTAACAACAAATACAGGAGAATTTTAAGGGCTGGTAGATTCTTCTATACATCGAGCATCTAATTGCTCTTGTACCAGCTGTTCTAAAGCCTGCAACTTTTCCTCAGCTAGGGGCCATTGCTTAACCCATATTGGTTTCTCAGTCAACCATTTTAAAGGCAGGGCTGTTGGTATATCGGAAGGGTTATCAATTGCTTTGTGTTCTTGTACAGCCCAAATGGCCGGTGTTCATCATCTATAACATCTTCTAACATTTTCCTCAGAAACATAAGCTTTAGGGGCTACAGGAATATTAATCTGGGTATTCCATTGTTGCATTAGGTCACGACCCCACAATTTCACTGCAATATGGACTATATATGGCCTTAGTTTTCCTATTTGCCCATCTGTCCCTATGCATTCAACCCATCTCATGCTTTCTCTTACCTGAGATAGGGTTCAAATTCCCAGGAACTGATCATCTACCTCCTGAAGAGGCCAAATCGGTTGCCAAGATTCTGGAGTAATGATACTTACATCCGCACTCATATCTAATAAGCCTTCAATAAAAATGCCATTTATAAACACTCTAGGCTTTTGTCTTTGTTCATTTATAGAATTCTGCCAGAATATACCTTTCTTCTGTCTCACCAGACTCTTGACTCATTCTCCATATTTATCTCATCATTCAGACCAGTTATTGTAGTGAGGAGTGGCGGGCTGGCCTGCTTTTTGTACCACCTGGCTTCTGCACAGCTAGCTTTACACCCGAAATAACAACACACAAATTGTATTCATTTAAACACTGCTTGGCCCATTAGCTCTAGCCTCTTACTGGCTAATTCTCACATCTTGATTAACCCATTTCTATTAATGTGTGTAGCACCACGAGGTGGTGGCTTACCGGGAAGGATCTTAGCCAACATCCATCTCAGGTCAGAGAATAATGGCTACTGACCCAGAGAAGAGAGGCATGGCAATTGCCTCACTTTCCTTTTCCCTCCAGCATTCTGTTCTGTCTACTCCACCCACCTAAGGGCTGGCCTATCAAATGGCCAAGGCAGTTTCTTTATTAACGAATGAAATCTACACAAAACAGAAGACCCTACCACATCAAGTTATTTCTTTTGAGAGCAAGCATGAGACTCTTTAATTTTCCTGATGAGACACATTCTCCACAGTAACTAAGAATGCCTGGACTACATATGTCATGGGGGGCTGCGAGAGGCCACCCCCATGCTGTTTCCCAATGATATCAGGTCGTCTTGTCTATCAGGCATTCAGCTAGATGATAACAAAGTCTGGGTGCAAACATAGGCATATTGCATTCTTCTCATTTTGTGATATAGTGTTGAGGTTGAGCTTTTCTGTCTTGTTTCTGCTCGAGTGCATCCTTGTTCCTTTGAAGCTCCTCCCTCAGGACCAGTCCTTCTGCCCAAGTGCTACCTCATTAAATATTATCCATATCACCAAATACTTTGGTAGAGTAGGCAAGGCAAGTGGGTAGTGGCAATCTGTGCAGAGGGTCCTCATTCCCATAAGAAATCAGGCTGAGAAATGCATAGTGAACAGGCCAATAAGTAGTGATCCTCCTTGGCTTCTCTCTCTCTCTCTCTCTCTCTCTGTCTCTTTCTCCTTCTGTCCTTCCCTCCTTTCCTCTTTCTCTGTCTGTTTCTCTCTCTCTCTTTCTCTTTCTCTCTCTCTCTCTCTCTCTCTCTCTCTCTCTCTCTCTCTGTGTGTGTGTGTGTATGTGTGTTTGTGTGTGTTGAAAGACAAGGTATACATGTGGAGGTCAGAAGACACCATCTGGGAGTTGGTTTAATTATGCTCTCATGGATTCCAGGGATGGAATTCAGGTTATCAGGCTTGCATGGAAAATGGTCTTAGGTGCTGAGATATTTCAGTGCCCCTATTCTTTTTTTTTCAGGTTCTGCAGACAAGCCATTTATTCCATTTTCTCACAAGTATATATAGCCCTCAGCAGGGGAGGCCAAACCAGCAAAAGCAGGAAGCTCATCACCTTAACTCAATGGCTTCGGAGTAAACATCCTTAGAAACATTGCTGAAAACAACAGATTGTTCCTGTTTATGTTCCTGTTTTCAACCAACCTCAAGAGTGCAAAACAGATTAAGTAGGGGTATGAAGGCCTGTCCTCTAGGGACCCAACAATTCCCCCCTTTTATTTTAAAAGCATGAGAGCCCCTGTCTTAGGACTCCCCCAGATAGAGTGGTGAATTAATATAGAGGTCTAGTTTCTAGCCATGGAAAGGGGTAGAGAACTGATATATCCTTTAACATGAATAAATATCACAAACATTAAGCTCAGTCGAAAGTAGCCAAAGGACTGAAGAATGGGGCACTTCTTTATTAGATGATTTGATTTCTATTAAATTCCCAGAATGAGACACTTGAAGCAAAAAGTTTATATTGGTAACTGATAGGGGGTGGGGTCATGATGAATGAAGAGTAACTACTCACGAATAAAGGGTTTTTTCTCGAATGATGAAAATATTTTAAAAATAAATAGGTTGATGGTTGCATAATTTTAAGAACATACTGAAAACACTACTAGGTTGTATACTTTAAAAGAGTGAACTTACTACATAAATTACTTCTCAACATTTATAGACCACATATCTTTCATGTCTATGTATGTTTTGTCTCCATGTATGCATGTTCACTGTGTGCATGTCTGGTGCCTGCAAAGACACAAGAGGGTGCTGGATCACCTAGAAATAAATTTACAGATGTCTGTGAGCTTCCTTCCATGTGGGTGTGGTTGTAGGTTGAAGGGTTTGTGCTGAGAGGTATTGAGGACTACTTTTCTCCTCCAGGTGCATGTATAGTACCTTCCAGTACCGTGAACTCTGGTTAGTAGGTAAATAACCTAGTTTGACAGCAGCTCAACTTCTCTGTATTCAGTGACAGAAGTGTCACCTTCAGAAACAAGACCTTAATATCAGGTTTTGTGAGCAACCAAAAGCCTTGGCAATAGCTGTGCTATTTGCTGGTTTCCATGGGTCCCTTTGGTTAATGACTCAATAGGCTGTAACCTGTTCCTGGCACTGGAGGTTTCATTTGGTGCCACAAGATGTCTAGTTGAAGCCTTCTCTCCCCTGTTGTTTTTTCTCTCCCTGTGGCTTCCTTTCACATATGTATAGGAAGCTTCTAGGGTAGTCGGTTTCCATACAGTTTTTCAAAGAACCTTTAGTATTGGTTGTCCCTCTCTATTTTCCCTTCTTTCCCTTTCTGTCCCATCCCCCTTTTATTAAAAGATTTCAATTCTTGTTTTCCTTTTAGCCTCCAAACCCTGTAGACTATTTCCTTTCCTTGAGAGATACTCTCTTCCCTCCTGGTCCCTTTGTAAGTTCCAAACCTCTGTTTATTATGATTGTAGTTCCCATACCAGAACCTTAAAAGGGAGCATCCTTAAAAGAGAAAACATATGATATTCGTCTACATGTGTTGAGTATTGTATGCTTTTGTCGCTGGGCATGCTCAGAACACACACGGTGCACAGATGCTGAGCACCATTGTGTGCTCACAGTGCATCACTATGCCCATGGAACTGTGTTGCTAAGGAGGAAGCAGAGTTCAGCTCACACTGAACCAAGGATCTGCCCTAGCAGGACGCTTATTTGGTTCAGACGCTTATTTGGTTTAACCAGTGTTTAAACATTTATTTTTTGGGTTTGGGAGGGTGCGGGTAGCTTTTTAGGGAAAGGAAGGGAGGGCCGGGAGGGTCGGGAGGGCCGGGAGGGTCGGGAGGGCCGGGAGGCCAGGGAGGCCCGGGAGGGCCTGCGGAGCCTTGAGGCTCAACATGCTGGATGACTTCGAATATGATGCCCTGACTTTTAGAGCCCCTCAGCGGACTCGTTGGTACACCCGCCTGTGGCCCGCATGCCTGGGTCATGGGTGCTTTGGTCGGAAACGGCCACAATTTCCTTTGTACCTAATTGGATACGACCCTGTGGGGCAGCTGCAGAGGGCAGCCAGTGTGGGTGATGTGGCTTTAGTCGAAAGACTTATCAATGGCAGCCAATACCACGTAAATGAAATCGACAGGAGGGGCAGGTAATGGGGCCTGGGGAGGGGCGGAAGCTTTTGGGGACAGTCAGGGTCTACCAGGGAGAAACCTACTTTCTAGGTCTGCAGCCTGAGGGAGGGCAGATGTCATGCTGCTTAAGGCTCTTCTTTCATGGAGACCACTGGGTTTTGTGCCTGCTTTAGGCTCCTAGGCACCTGAAACCTGCACACCTTGGAAGGGCAGCTCCTAGGCCTTCTTTAAGAAAGCAAAACAAAAAACTTCAGTTAGTTTACAAATCCTTTTACATTGTCTCTTTTAGAGCACTTTATTGGGTGCTTTAAAGGGATTTAGCTAAGAAAACCACGTACATTTTTTATGTGTGCACTTAAAATTTTATAGGTTTGAGTGTTTTTGCTTGCATGTATTTTCAATGTACCATGCACACATAGGAAGAGGGTGTTGGATCTCCTGGAAGTGGAGTCATGGACAGTTGTGATCTGCTATATGGGTGCTAGGAATCAAACCCAGGTCCTCTACAGAAAAAAACTATAGCTTGTAAATGCCAAGCCATCTCTCCAGCCCTTAATGTATATGTTTTTGATGCAATGCTGTTATACGCAATACAGAAAATTGTATCATGAGATACATTTTAACATGAGATGTCAACTCGAAACAACAAAAAAAGAGTCACCAAGAAATCTTACGTCAGTTTCATGCTCACTGAGCAATCTCATAAGGAAATTTTCAACTTGAACTATAACTCTGTTCCACGGCCCTTTATATACCTGTTGTGTGTGCTTTGGTTTTGGTACATATGTGAAGGCTAGTGGTTGACATTCTCTTCAAAAATTTCTTTTCATCTCATTACAAAAATAATAAGTGTATGGGGCACATGGGCCAAGTAAATGTGTGAAGGTCAGGAGAGAACTATATTTGACAGTTGTGTTCTGCCACTTTGTGGACTCTGGGAATTGAACTCAGGCCATTGGGTCTGCCAGTGGGTACCCTCACCTGATAAACCACCCTGTAGTCTCTACACCTTAGCTTTTGAGACAGGTTCTCTCACCCAAATCTCTACTGTGTTTGAATGATTTTCTTGGAGTATACTGACTCACCTAGACTCGCAGGCAAGCAAGCTTTGGGGATCTTCCTGGATCCACATCCAGCACCAGATTCTCAAGGTGCTGGGTGTTCTGAAGTCAGTGTCTCAGGCTTGCAGGACAAGTGCTTAGCAACTGAGGTTTAACAGTCACTGCAGCCCTCTTTCCTAGTCCTTGTTTCTTATTTTTCACTAGATCATAGGCAGGAAACAATGGCCCTCAACAGTAGATTCTCCATAGCTCACATGCTTCTTGATCATGTCTGGAGTTGGGAGGTTATTTAGTCTATATTTATTCAGTCTTTCAAATCAGAGCTTCATACAAATAATAGTAAATTATTGTTTCAAAGTATTCTTTTGCTTAATAAATGTATCATTTAAAAACACTGAATTTTCCAGCTATATTTATCCATTCTGCCAACCCATTTATTATTCCCCACATGTAACTTAGATATCTACTGTAGAGCATACACAGCTTCTACCTCTCAAGATCCTCTCATTCTGAAAATATTCGTGTTTCTCTGCCCAGTCATATTTCTTTGCATTCTATAAATTTAAATATTGAATACAAGGAAAGATGCCCAATTGAATCCCTAGTATTTTTTGGCTACAAGCTTTTTGAAAATCAAAGCAAGGGAGCTATGATGCCACGGATTATCTCCTTCTAGAAAGATTTGCTCAGTTTTGGTGTTAGAACATGGACACATTGAGTGGAATAAGACAAAGGAATTTGCTACCATCTGGTGTCTGTATTAACATGGAAACTCTGTCTATTGTCTGAGGACTATGTTGTGTCCCTGTTGGCAGCAAACATAGAAACATTACTTCTGGGCATTGAGAAATGAAAACATGAAAGTATTGATGACTGGGGATTTAGATTTTTGTTTGTTGTTATTTCTATTCTAAATCTGTTTACATTTCATAGTCTTAAGAGCTGAAATTTACATAGATACACATGACCTTTATAATTGTCTTGGGCCTGTGGATTGTGTCGTTTCATTTGATGTAAGGCACAATGGACTACACGATGACCCTTTGTTTTGTATGACAATCAAAGTGCACCTCATGTAACTGCTCCCTGACTGCCCAATTATAAAAAAGATACTTAGAATTCCCCATGTCCCCTTTAAAAGGGCATGCATGTCTTTGTCTTTGGTCCTCATTAACACTTTATATGGGTGATGGGTTGCATGCTGGCTATTTCTGAAGAATAAGCACTCTATGTGTTTACATACCATTTGAGTCTGGGGTCTTCCTCCAGCACTTTTTTGGACCACTACAATAGGAAATGATGTTTGGTTTGTGAGATAATTTTTAGTTTAGGGAAAAATAGTTTTGAAAAACAGATTGAGAAACTGCTCCAGGGATGCCACTTGAGTCCACTCATTCAACAGAGACACACCAAATCTAACTCAATGTTTTAGGGTTGGGAAATGGAGGCACATCTCCATGGAGCTAAGAAGCTTGAACCAGCAAGCATTTGTGGGAAGTTCTGGAGATGAGTGGTGCTCACAGGCAGTGTTGGACACAGGAAGGTGTGTCACAGGGAAGGGAGTGCCTGTGTGTATGAATCTGCAGCAAGGGCTGAAGGAAAAATCTATCCTTTTGTGACTTTTTGTTTATAAAATCTGTGATACTTTTTCAGTTGAGAAGCACGTCAATTTATAAAATGATTCTTTTTCTTTACAG
The DNA here is from genome assembly GCF_903992535.2 of Arvicola amphibius. Classification (NCBI taxonomy): domain Eukaryota; kingdom Metazoa; phylum Chordata; class Mammalia; order Rodentia; family Cricetidae; genus Arvicola; species Arvicola amphibius. The sequence continues at coordinate 100,568,112 of NC_052047.1, forward strand.
TATGGGTTGACCCCATATAAACTGGCATTATATGAGAGGCAAGAGGAAATGGCAGAGTTTTTAATAATGAACGGCGCTGAGGCACATTCAGTGATTAAGCCAAATAGGTACTGCTTCTTCCTTTTCCAATTTTAGTGCTGTTCTTGAGGGTAACATTGCTTAAGTAATGAAATCTAAAGTGGTAGAGGGAATATGGCTTCAACTCAGAAGCACATTGAGAAAGCCTAGCTCACAGGGAGCTTGAACTGGAAAAGAGACTCTTCCAACATAAACAAAGGAACAGTGTGTACGAGGGCTCAGCCCATTTAAAAACAAGTTTGTCATTTCTAATCTGATTTGATTGGCAATTTTCTACTAGTTAAGGAAACTTCACATTAATGTTGTTTATGTCGAAAAGTGTCAACTTTATTTTCAACACTGAAATTTATAATTTTAGTATTTTTCATTCTCTCTGTGTATGTTTGTACTTTACATATTTTTCTGTGCTTTGCATATTTCTCTGTGCAGACATGAAGGAAAGAGGAGGATATTGGTGTCTTGTATCATTCTCTAACTTATCCACTTGACATAAGATCTCTGACTGACCCTGAAGCTGGTCAGGCAGCCAATGAATCCAAATGGTAGCCTGTCTCTTCCACCCACAGTACTGGGATTACATGTGCATGTGTCCGTGCCCAGTTTTTTATGTGGATGCTGAGGATTTAAACTCAGGTTGTTTTGTATGCACAGCAAACATTGATGCAGCTGCCCCAACAAAACATCTTATTGACTGAGCCATCTCCAAAACCAGTGGCTTTTTAATTTTTTTTTTAACTAAAACTATGACTGAGTCTTCACTGAATGTTACATAGATTGCAATAAGTTGAAACCAGAAAAGCAACAAAAACCTTTAAGACAGGGATCAATGTTGAATTACATAAATGCAAAAATGTTACTTAGTATACAGGTAACAAATCTTTCAACAGAGTTTCTCTAAGGAACAAACTCACCCAACACTACATGTTTTTATTCTAAAGGCTCTCTGAAAATCCAGATGTTCCTGAAGCTAGAACAGGGGACAAGGGCAGTACCTCTGCTATTAAGGTAAAATTCTCCTATGTGAACTTTGTTTTCTTATGAATTTTGTCTACCTATCACAGTTTTATATAGAGATTTGGTCAGAGGAAAGCGTTTGGTATTTGTGAACCATTCTTTCTATAAATTCCAGTGAGCAGTAAGTCCTTGCAGGTAGCAGTGGCCCAATAAGAGAATGAGCCGAAAACACAGGAAGGTGCCTGATGTTTGACCAAGGATGGTTTGTAGAAATAAATACACATTAGACTGATTTTAAAAACGACTGAGGTAATGCACCTGAATACATATTAATGGGTCTAGTTATTGCGGTGGTCCAGGCATCACCCAGGTGCCTTTTCCTTCAGCATAATTGCAGGTAGGTTTTCTCTTCCTTTTGATATTCCTATTTCAGGATCACAGATAAAAGAGCATCTCCTCTGTTTGTCTCTTTGTTTCTGTGTTTACATTAGCAAGAAATTGTGGAATTTTATCTATTTGTAATCTGTTCAACCAAGTTTTCATTATAAAGAGATTACAGCGTGTTTTCTATTTGATTCCACTAGGAGGATAATGAAAACTCTTCCTCCAGTCACACAGGAAGTATTTTTCTCCAATTAGCCAGCAGTTGTAGATGTTAAGATTCAATTACCATATAGTAACACTTTGATTTCTGGATATTTGCTCTGTATTTGACAATAATATACACTCTGATTCTTTGTATCATGTTCACACATTTACAATATTTTAGGGTTGTAATTAGACATTTATCTATTCATAGTAAAGTGACCTCATCACCATGCACTGCTGGAGGTAGAAAACCTGTTTGTAAACTGGAGCCCTAAAGTAAGGGTTTGTGTGAATCAGAAGTTGAATATTAATGACTTTTGAATGGGACTCAGTGGACCAATGGGTTGCTCTAAAGCAGTTTCACAGATACGATGACATGGAGGACACTAGAAAGCGAGAATTTACAAATGGAAAATAATATGCATTTTGCCTCCCAAACATAGAAGAGATACTTTGATGAAAGGGGCTTATTAAAATTAATAATCATCTCACATAAGATTCAGAAATTTTCAAATATAGTGAGTTCAGTTCAGTCTCAGACACAGGGAAAGGCCCAGTTTCTCAGTTCATGATTTTCTCAATCTAGTTAGCAAAATATTTTCTACTTCTTGATGATATCCTAGTAATTTGTAAATAGATAAGCATATTAGAAGATACTTTACTTTTAAGTAATAGTTTCTACTTTTCATGTTTCAATGCCCTGTCCTGGTAAGGGATAAAGTAGTTTTGAAATTGTGCACCCCAAATCAAAGAGTTCATTTTCTAATCAAACCAGGAAAGTCGATCCTCTGTCTTTTCATTGCAGAACATACAGAAACAATTTCTATATTCTAACAAGAGCACCACAATAAAGAAGAGGGAACAAGCAGTTCTGAGAAAACCCGTGATGAACCTAAGTTCTCTGGGAGAGGCAATACCTGTATACTCTAGAAAAAAACATGTTTGATTGTAATTCCCAATAACTTGAAAAGTAACATAATTGCTTGTGAGGGGAGTTGTGCCTTTGTGTATCTATGTCTGTATAGTTGCAAATAGTGTCAGAAAAGAGGAACCCAGCCTCAAATATATCCTTCACCTCCTTCATACCCTCATTTCTGGGAATACCCATGCTAGCTAGTCACCTTCTTAGGCAGTAGATCTCAATCTTTCTAATGATGTGACCATTTAATACAGTTTTTCATGTTGTGGTGACCCTAACCGTAAAATGATTTTTGCTGCTAATTCATAACTTCATAACTGTAATTTTACGTGCTGGCAGGTATACACACACACATGCACACACTCACACACACATGCACACAGGCATGTACACACACACACACACACTACCACCACCACCACCACCAAGCAAGAGAAAGAGAGACATAGAAAGAAGGGATAGCACATGTTTGAATGTTTGAATACTTTGTTACCATTTAGGAGACTGGTTAACCTTTGGGATATGGTCTAGCTAGCAGAAGGTTGTCTGTGGTGGGTCTTAAAGTCATCCCTACTTCTGGAACCAGTTCTGAGTTGTATGCTTCCCTGTCTAAGAGCATGTGAGAAGCAATAGACCATTGCCACAGACGAAGCCTCCCAGTTGCCTTTCCATACTGTAACTGCTGGAGGGAAACTCAGTCAGTTATAGCAGGGAAGGCAAACAGGAGTTTCCTGTAGCCACGAGCCTTCCTTCCTTCCTTCCTTCCTTCCTTATTCTTTCCTTCCTTCCTTCCTTCCTTCCTTCTTTCCTTCCTTAAATAATCTCTGTCAGATATTTTGTCACAGCAAGTATAAAAGAAATAACCTTCATTAGTGTTTTTATTTATTTTATTCATTTTTTCTTTTATTTTTAAGACAATCCTTTTTATTTTACATAACCATCCCAGATCCCTCTCCCTCCCTTTCTCTTTCTCCACGTACTGTCCCCCACCCTCTCCCCATCCATTTTGCAGAGAGGATGAGGTCTCTCATGTGGAGTAAACAAAGTCTTTCATATCCCTTGAGGCAGGACCAAGACCATCCTCCCTGTATCTAGACTGAGCAGAGTATCCCTCAATAGGGAATGGGCTCCAAAAAACCCAGTTCACACACTAGGGATAAATAAATCCTAGTCCCACTGCCTGTGGCCCAACAAAGCTGTCTAAGCCATATAACTGTCACCCATATTCGGAGGTCCTAGTTTGGTCTTATGCAGGTTCCCCAGTTGTCAGTCAAGAGCCAGTGAGCTCTCACAATCTTGGGTCAGCTATTTCTGTGGGTTTCTCTAAATTCAACCACATACTCGGAAACAAAGCAAATCACAACAGATTTAAAAAATTGAAATAACCACAGGTCTTATTGGATCACCTTTGGTTTAAAGTTGGAATTCAACAACACTATTTGCAAACATCCTGCAAACTCATGGAAACTGAACAATTCTCAATAGAAATAAAGGAAGACTTCCTAGAATTTATTGAAAATGAATGCACAACATACCAAATTCTTTGAGATACTTTGAAAGCAGTACTAACAGGAAAATTCTTACCAATAAGTGCCTACATAAAGAACCTGAAAAAAATCTCGCTCTAGTATCTTAACAGCCCACTAGAAAGCTGTACAATAAAAACAGCAAACTCACACAGGAGGAGGAGATGGCAGGGAATAATCAAATTGAGGACTAAAATCAATAAAATAGAAACAAAGAAAACAATACAAAGAGTCACTGGTACAAAGAGTTGCTTTTTTGTAGAATATCAACAATATAGACAAACCCTTATCTAAAGTACCCAAAATAAAAAGAGACTATCCAAATTAACAAAATCAGAAATGAGAAAGGGGACATAACATCAGACACTGAGTAAATCCAGAGAATCATCAGAACATACTTCAAAAACCTGTACTACACAAAACTGGAAAATGTAAAGGAAATGGTCAATTTTGTTTTGTGTTTTTTATTGATTTTTATTGAGCTCTACATTTCTCTCTGCTCCCCTCAGTGCCTCTCCCCTCCCACTTCAACTCTCCCCCAAGGTCCCCATGCTCCCAATTTACTCAGGAGAGCTTGTGGTTTTCTACTTCCCATGTAGATTAGATCTATTTAAGTCTCTCTTAGTGTCCTCATTGTTGTCTAAGTTCTTTGAGATTGTGGTTTGTAGGCTGGTTTTCTTTGCTTTATGTTTAAAAACCACCCAGGAGTGAGTACATGTGAAAACTGTCTTTCTGTGTCTGGGTTACCTCACGCAAAATAATTTTTTCTAGCTCCATCAATTTTGCAAAATTCAAGATAAGGTATAAAGCAAATAAAAGAGCTAGTTCTGTTTGTAGACCTTACACAATTTACCAATCTCCAATACAAATGGTTAAGAGCTAGCTAATTAACTTGAAGCATCTCAGTTCAACATTAGGAGAGACAGTGACAGATTCGACATAATTATTACACCTAATGAAACCATTGGTAACTGTAATTTTAATATTTTCAGAACCAAACTCAAATGTTCTGTCTTTTAGGCCTAATCCAATTTGGTTTCTAATTTATTTATTTACTTTTTTTGGTTTCTAATTTATTATTAGCTATTATGTATGATCAAATTGAGTAACTGGTCAAGGGAGGTCTTAGCAGGGAGATAGACCTCAAGAGATTTTAATAAGCAGACATTCACTTGCCAGACATCTTCCAAGATTTCAGTGGAAATTCATTAGCCTATAAAGTAACATGATTAATACAAACAGAAGTTTTAGATGAATGCAGAATTTTTAGGCTGATACAGAAAGTAAATGGTAATTTGATAAGTGTGGAAACCATGGAGTGTTGCCCTTAGCATGAAGAGATAACATCTTGGATATGCAAAGGTTTAGAGTACAAACCACAATATCACTAAAAGAAATGAGATATTAGCATATTCTTGAGGCAGCTAAAGCAAAAGATCAGTGGTTTCTATCCTTCAAAGATGTGACTGAAATGAAAGCAGACATCACTTTTCTGAGGTTAGAATTGCATAAAACCATATTAACACATGAGTTCTCCAGAATCCATTATCTGCTAATTGCAGCATAATAAGTATAAAATCACCAACCTCAGCTAAATAATGTTGGATCCCCATGCTAACAGAATATTAACTAGAAGTCTTCATGAAGAGGAACAGCCAGACATGCTGAGAAATGACACAGGCCCCAAAGGCACAAAGATGATGCTTAGCCAAGGAGAAAGAAAAATCCCACATCGCAATGAGTTTATTCCATATTCATTCTGAACTGCTAAAAACCAATCTCTATCTCTATCTCCAACTGTCTCCCCTCTCTTTCACACAAACAACTTTTCATTAAAATGCTAGAAACACACACAGGCAAAGAGACAAAAACACACAGTGCACTTACATTATAATCCTCATGACCTGAGTTCCATCTCAGAGAACACAACAAGTAAAAGGGGTCTTATATATGTAATCCCAACACGTGGAAATCTATATTGGAGGCTGAGAAAGTAGAACAGCCCTGAAACAAACACACCAGCCAGACGGAAAAAAAAGAAAAGCAGAATCAGTGAAAGATCCTCTCACACCAGGAAAAAAGACAGAGCCAAATCTGAAGGTTATTCTCTGCACCTCACACAAACACACACACACATACACATGCACAAGGAGTAAAACAGAGATAAAGCAGAGCAGATACACTTTTGAGATTCTCAAATACAGAAACATGACAGAAACAGAAAGGAAGCAAAAGTTACTCGATAAGAGTGGTTTTAGAGATAAAATTTCCCTGAGCAGGTCCCCTTCTAAGATTCGCAAACACTAGAATTTGATTCAAACAGAAATGAAGCAAAGGTTACAAGATATCAGTGAATATAGTGATAAAATGTTTCTGAGCAAATAAATATTTGGGGACTATAAATCAAGATCCTGACATTAACAGATAAGTTCTTGTAAAGTGAATAAAAAGCAGTGAATTTAATGGAAACTAACATCTCAAAATTTCCTTAAAGGTTGAAGAAACAAAGCTGGAAGGATTACTTCCTGCAAATTATGAAGGCGGCGATGTGTCCCAGAATACCGCCAATACTGAATTACCATCATGTTCAGGTACAAGTGACAGAGGTGACACTCTTTGGGCATCTGAGAAAATTACACAATAGGACACCACCCTGGATCACACAGGTTCTTCAGGACTTACACTGGGCATGAAAGGGGGAGCCTTCATGCTGATGCTGAGCTTGCTCCTGGTAGCCACACTGGTGACCCATGGATCCTCTGCAACATTATTCTTTTGACAGTTTTAAACATTTGGAATGTTTATGAAAAAATCACAACCAAAAATTTTGTGACACTTAGAGGCCCTCTGGGTTCTCCAAAATGATCTTGAATGTGCTCAACAGGGGTTCCCACAGTTAAGTCTTAAAACAACCATCTTGAAAGGAAAAAAAAAACTAAACCCACCACCGTTAAACTTGTTTTAATGTTTCTTCATAAAAGGTGAAAATGCTAAAGTACACACGAGGAACAATCATTATTTTATGGCCAAAATATAGATATGGATTTATAAATTTAAAACATCTTATGGTTTAAAAAATAAATCTGGTCATCAATGCAGCTCTACAGGTATCTCTAGTATGGCTGATCTCTAAGTTCCTGACTATTCTCAACTTTATCCATTGATGCAGGTCCTCCAGGTCTACCTCTTCTTCCTTCCAACTGTTCCATCAATGATAAAGAAAGACCCCAAGGACCACGTCGTGTTCCTCCACCAAAGCCACCTCGGTCCAAGCTACAGGCACCTCAGAAGCCACCTCTATCTCCAACAACTCGGGACATTTCTCCCAGACCACCACGGTCCATAAGTTCGCCTCTTCCTCCGTGCATGCCACCAGAGCAGCCTCACCAGGTGAAAACAGAGAGGCACATTATAAAGGTTATTCTCTGCTCACTACACACACACGCACACACATAAAGCTGAGCAGTACCCTTTTAAGATTTGAACCCTGGACTTTGATTGAAACAGAAATGAAGCAAAGGTTACACGATATCAGTGGATATAGTGATAAAATTTTTCTGAGCAAAAAAATATTTGGGGACTATAAATCAAGACCCTGGCATTAACAGATAAGTTCTTCTAAAGTGAATAAAAATCAGTGAAATTTTTAATGGAAACTTAAATCTCAAAATTTTCTTAAAGGTTGAAGACACAATGCCGGAAGTATTGCTTCATGCAAATTATGACGATGGCGATGTGTCCCAGCATACCACCAATCCTGAATTACCATCATGTCCAGGTACAAGTGACAGAGGTGACACTCTTTGGGCATCTGAGAAAATTACACTTCACGACACTACCCTGGATCACACAGGTTCTTTAGAACTTACACTGGGCATGAAAGGGAGAGTCCACATGCTGATGCTGAGCTTGATCCTGGTAGCCACACTGGTGACACCATGGATCCTCTGCAACATTATTCTTTTGACAGTTTTAAATATTTGGAATGTTTATGAAAAAAATCACAACCAAAAATTTTGTTACCCTTAGAGGCCCTCTGGGTTCTCGACAATGATCATGAATATGCTCAACAGGGGTTCCCATGGTTAAGTCTTAAATCAACCATCTTGAAAGGAAAAAAAAAAAACTAAACCCACCATCATTAAACTTGTTTTAATGTTTCTTCATAAAAGGTGAAAATGCTAAAGTACACACGAGGAACAATCATAATTTTGTGGCCAAACTATAGATATGGATTTATAAATTCAAAACATGGTATAAAAAATAAATTTGGTCATCAATGCAGCTCTGCAGGTCTCTCTAGTAGGGCTGATCTCTAAGTTCCTGACTGTGCTCGCCGTTATCCATTGATGCAGGTCCTCCAGGTCTACCTCTTCTTCCTTCCAAATGTTCCGTCAATGATCCAGAAGGACCACCAGTACCATGTCCTGTTCCTCCACCAGAACCACCTCAGTCCAAGCTACGGGCACCTCAGAAGCCTACTCTATCTCCACCAACTCAGGACATTTCTCCAGGACCACTACAGACAATTACGCTGACTCTTCCTCCATGCATGCCACCAGAGCAGCCTCACCAGGTGAAAACAGAGAGGCCCATTATAAAGGTTATTCTCTGCTCACTGCACACACACATACACACACACACACACACACACACACACACACACACAAAGCTGAGCAGTTCCCCTTTTAAGATTCTCAAACACTGGACTTTGATTCAAACAGAAATGAAGCAAAGGTTACACAATATCAGTGGATATAGTGATAAAATTTTTCTGAGCAAATAAATATTTAGGGACTATAAATCAAGACCCTGGCATTAACAGATAAGTTCTTCTAAAGTGAATATAAATCAGTGAAATTTTTAATGGAAACTTACATCTCAAAATTTCCCTAAAGGTTGAAGAAACAAAGCCAGAAGGATTCCTTTGTGCAAATTATGACGATGGCGATGTGTTCCAGCCTACCGCCAATCCTGAATTACCATCATATCCAGGTACAAGAGACAGAGGTGACACTCTTTGGGCATCTGAGAAAATTACATTTTAGGACAACACCCTGGATCACACAGGTTCTTTAGGACTTAAACTGGGCATGAAAGGGGGAGCCCTCATGCTGATGCTGAGCTTGCTCCTGGTAGCCACACTGGTGACACCATGGGTCCTCTGCAACATTATTCTTTTGACAGTTTAAAACATTTTTAATATTTCTGAAAAACAGCACAACCAAAAGTTTTTTGACACTTAGAGGCCATCTGGGTTCTACACAATGATCTTGAATGTGCTCAACAGGGGTTCCCACTGTTAAGTCTTAAAACAACCATTTTGACCGCTGAGTAGTATTCTAGCATGTATATATTCCACACTTTCTTCAACCATTCTTCCACTGAAGGGCATCTAGGTTGTTTCCAGGTTCTGGCTATTACAAATAATGCTGCTATAAACATAGCTGAACAGATGCTTTTGTAATATGATTGGGCATCTCTTGGGTAAATTCCCAAGAGTGGGATTGCTGGGTCCTGGGGTAGGTGGATCCCAAATTTCCTGAGAAACCTCCACACTGCTTTCCAATGCGGTTGCACAAGTTTGCATTCCCACCAGCAATGGATGAGTGTACCCCTTACTCCACATCCTCTCCAGCAAAGGCTATCATTGGTGTGTTTGATTTTAGCCATTCTGACAGGTGTAAGATGGTATCTTAACGTTGTTTTGATTTGCATTTCCCTGATTGCTAAGGAGGTTGAGCATGCCCTTAAGTGTCTTTTGGCCATTCCAACTTCTTCTGTTGAGAATTCTCTGTTCAGTTCAGTGCCCCATTTTTTAATTGGGTTCATTAGCATTTTAAAGTCTAGTCTCTTGAGTTCCTTATATATTTTGGAGATCAGACCTTTGTCTGTTGTGGGGTTGGTGAAGATCCCAAAAAGATGAACATGGGATGTACTCACTCATAATTGGGTTCTAGCCATAAATAAAGGACATCGAGCCTATAATTCGTAAAAATCCTAGAGAAGCTATATAAGAATGTGAACCCAAAGAAAAACATATAGTTATCCTCCTGGATACTGGAAGTACACATGATTGCCGGACAAAAAATGGGAACATAGAGGTGGGGTGGGATGGGGGGAGGGGGGATGGAGTGAGAAAAGTGAAAAAAAAAATAAAAAAAAATAAAAAAAACAACCATTTTGAAAGGAAAAAAAAAAAAACTAAACCCACCACCGTTTAACTTGTTTTAATGTTTCTTCATTAAAGGTGAAAATGCTAAAGTACACACGAGAAACAATCATAATTTTGTGGCCAAACTATAGATATGGAATTATAAATTTAAAACATCTTCTGGTTTAAAATATATATCTGGTCATTAATGCAGCTCTGCAGGTGTCTCTAGTAGGGCTGATCTCTAAGTTCCTAACTGTTCTCGCCTTTATCCATTGATGCAGGTCCTCCAGGTCTACCTCTTCTTCCTTCCAACTGTTCCATCAATGATCCAGAAGGACCTCGAGGAGCACGTCGTGTTCCTCCACCAAAGCCACCTCGGTCCAAGCTACAGGCACCTCAGAAGCCACCTCTATCTCCAACAACTCGGGACATTTCTCCCGGACCACCTCGGTCCATAAGTTCGCCTCTTCCTCTGTGCATGCCACCAGAGCAGCCTCACCAGGTGAAAACAGAGAGGCCCATTATAAAGGTTATTCTCTGCTCACTACACACACACACACACACACACACACACACACACACACACAAAGCTGAGCAGGTCCCCTTTTAAGATTCTCAAACACTGGACTTTGATTCAAACAGCAATGAAGCAAAGGTTACACGATATCAGTGGATATAGTGATAAATTTTTTCTGAGCAAAAAAATATTTGGGGACTATAAATCAAGACCCTGGCATTAACAGATAGGTTCTTCTAAAATGAATAAATATCAGTGAAATTTTTAATGGAAACTAACATCTCAAAATTTCCTTAAAGGTTGAAGACACAAAGCCGAAGGGATTACTTTGTGAAAATTATGACGAAGGCAATGTGTCCCAGCCTACCGCCAATACTGAATTACCATCATGTCCAGGTACAAGTGACAGAGGTGACACTCTTTGGGCATCTGAGAAAATTACACTTCACGACACTACCCTGGATCACACAGGTTCTTTAGAACTTACACTGGGCATGAAAGGGAGAGTCCACATGCTGATGCTGAGCTTGCTCCTGGTAGCCACACTGGTGACACCATGGATCCTCTGCAACATTATTCTTTAGACAGTTTTAAATACATGGAATGTTTATGAAAAATATCACAACCATGAACTTTCTCCCAATTAGAAGCCCTCTTGGTTGTCCACAATGATACTGAATAATCTCACAAGGGGTTCCCAATGTTAAAACAAACATTTTTGAAAGAAAAAAAAAAGTTCAAACCACCAACGTTTAACTTGTTAATTTTAATGTTTCTTCATAAAAGGTGAAAATGGTAAAGTACACACGATGAATAATCATAATTATGTGGCCAAACTTACAGATATGGATTTATAAATTTGAAACATCTTCTTGTTTAAAAACTAAATCTTGTCATCAATACAGCTCTGCAGGTCTCTATAGTAGGGCTGATCTCTAAGTTCCTGATGGTGCTCGCCTTTATCCATTGATGCAGGTCCTCCAGGTCTACTTCTTCTTCCTGCGAACTGTTCCATCAATGGTCCAGAAGGACCCCCAGGACCACGTCGTGTTCCTCCACCAAAGCCACCTCGGTCCAAGTTACAGGCACCTCAGAAGCCACCTCTATCTCTACCAACTCAGGACATTTCTCCAGGACCACTACAGTCCATTACTCTGACTCTTCCTCCGTGCATGCCACCAGAACAGCCTCACCAGGTGAAAACAGAGAGGTCCATCATAAAGGTTATTCTCTGCTTACACACACACACACACACACACACACACACACACACACACACACACACACACATAAAGCTGAGCAGGTCCCCTTAAGATTCTCAAACACTGGACTTTGATTCAAACAGAAATGAAGCAAAGGTTACACGATATCAGTGGATATAGTGATAAAATTTTTATATTTTGGGACTATAAATCAAGACCCTGGCATTAACAGATAAGTTCTTGTAAAGTGAATAAAAGTCTGTGAAATTTTTAATGAAAACTTACATCTCAAAATTTCCTTAAAGTTTGAAGAAACAAAGCCGGAAGGATTCCTTCGTGCAAATTATGACGATGGCGATGTGTCCCAGCCTACCGCCAATCCTGAATTACCATCATGTCCAGGTACGAGTGACAGAGGTGACACTCTTTGGGCATCTGAGAAAATTACATTTTAGGACAACACCCTGGATCACACAGGTTCTTAGGATTTAAACTGGGCATGAAAGGGTGAGCCCTCCTGCTGATGCTGAGCTTGCTCCTGGTAGCCACAATGGTGACACCATGGGTCCTCTGCAACATTATTCTTTTGACAGTTTAAAACATTTTTTAATGTTTATGAAACACATCACAACCAAAAGTTTTGTGACACTTAGAGGCCAATGATCTTGAATGTGCTCAACAGGGGTTCCTACTGTTAATTCTTAAAACAACCATTTTGAAAGGAAAAAAAAAACTAAACCCACCACCGTTTAACTTGTTTTAATGTTTCTTCATTAAAGGTGAAAATGCTAAAGTACACACGAGGAACAATCATAATTTTGTAGCCAAACTTATAGATATGGGTTTATAAATTTAAAACATCTTCTGGTTTAAAAACTAAATCTGGTCATCATTGCAGCTCTGCAGGTCTCCCTAGTAGGGCAGATCTCTAAGTTCCTGACTGTTCTCGCCTTTATCCAATGATGCAGGTCCTCCAGGTCTACTTCTTCTTCCTGCGAACTGTTCCATCAATGTTCCAGAAGGACCCCCAGGACCAAGTCATATTCCTCCACCAATCCCACCTCGTTCCAAGCTACAGGAATCTCAGAAGCCACCTCTATGTCCACCAACTCGTGACATTTCTCCAGGACCACCACGGTCCATAACTCCGCCTCTTCTTCCATGCATGCAACCAGAGCAGGCTCACCAGGTGAAAACAGAGAGGCCCATTACAAAGCTTATTCTCTGCCCCCTTCCCCCCCCCACACATATAAACCTGAGCAGGTCCCCTTTTAAGATTCGCAAACTCTGGACTTTGATTCAAACAGAAATGAAGCAAAGGTTACACGATATCAGTAGATATAGTGATAAAATTTTTCTGAGCAAAAAAATATTTGGGGACTATAAATCAAGACCCTGGCATTAACAGATAGGTTCTTCTAAAATGAATAAATATCAGTGAAATTTTTAATGGAAACTAACATCTCAAAATTTCCTTAAAGGTTGAAGACACAAAGCCGAAGGGATTACTTCGTGCAAATTATGACGAAGGCAATGTGTCCCAGCCTACCGCCAATACTGAATTACCATCATGTCCAGGTACAAGTGACAGAGGTGACACTCTTTGGGCATCTGAGAAAATTACACTTCACGACACTACCCTGGATCACACAGGTTCTTTAGAACTTACACTGGGCATGAAAGGGAGAGTCCACATGCTGATGCTGAGCTTGCTCCTGGTAGCCATACTGGTGACACCATGGATCCTCTGCAACATTATTCTTTTGACAGTTTTAAACATATGGAATGTTTATGAAAAATATCACAACCATGAACTTTGTTCCAATTAGGGGCCATCTTGGTTGTCCACAATGATACTGAATAATCTCACAAGGGGTACCCAATGTTAAAACAAACATTTTTGAAAGAAAAAAAAAAGTTCAAACCACCAACGTTTAACTTGTTAATTTTAATGTTTCTTCATAAAAGATGAAAATGCTAAAGTACACACGAGGAATAATCATAATTTTGTGGCCAAACTTATAGATAAGGAGTTATAAATTTAAAATATCTTCTGGTTTAAAAACTAAATCTGGTCATCAATGCAGCTCTGCAGGTCTCTATAGTAGGGCTGATCTCTAAGTTCCTGATGGTGCTCGCCTTTATCTATTGATGCAGGTCCTCCAGGTCTACTTCTTCTTCCTGCGAACTGTTCCATCAATGGTCCAGAAGGACCCCCAGGACCACGTCATATTCCTCCACCAATCACACCTCGGTCAAAGCGACGGGCACCTCAGAAGCCACATCTATGTCCACCAACTCGTGACATTTCTCCAGAGCCACCACGGTCCATAACTACGCCGCTTCTTCTGTGCATGCCACCAGAGCCACCTCACCAGGTAAAAACAGAGAGGCCCATTACAAAGCTTATTCTCTGCCTCCTACCCACACATACACACACATATAAACCTGAGCAGGTTCCCTTTTAAGATTCTCAAACTCTGGACATTGACTCAAACAGAAATGAAGCAAAGGTTACACGATATCAGTAGATATAGTGATAAAATTTTTCTGAGCAAAAAAATATGTGGGGACTATAAATCAAGACCCTGGCATTAACTGATATGTTCTTCTAAAGTGAATAAAAACCAGTGTAATTTTTTTTTTCCTCATGGTTTATTTTTTTTATATTTAAAAATTACCATCTCCTTCCCTCCTCCTCCCCCCTCCCTCCCCTCCTTCTCCCCTTTCTCTCCCCTCCTTCTCCCCCTTCCCTCCCCTCCCCTCCACCCATACCTCCCCTCCCTCCCTCTCAAGGCCAAGGAGCCATCAGGGTTCCCCACTCTATGCTAAGACCAAGGTCCTCCCAACTCCCCCCAGGTCCAGGAAGGTGATCGACCAAGCTGAGAAGGCTCCCACAGAGCCCGTCCATGAAGAAGAATCAGAGCCCAGAGCCATTGTCCTTTGCTTCTCAGTCAGCCCCCGCTGTTGGCCACACTCAGAGAGACGGGTTTGGTCGCATGATCCATCAGTCCCATTCCAACTGGAGTTGGTGATCTCCCATTAGTTCTGTCCCACCGTCTCCATGAGTGAACGCACCCCTCTCGTTCCTGACTTTCTCCCTCATGTTCTCGCTCCTTCTGCTCCTCATCGGGACCTTGGGAGCTCAGTCCAGTGCTCCAATGTGGGGCTCAGTCACCTTCCCCATCTGTCGCCAGCTGGAGGTTCCCTCACGGTCCTGACTTTCTTTCTCATGTTCTCTCTCCTTCTGCTCCTCATCAGGACCTTGGGAGCTCAGTCCGGTGCTCCAAGGTGGGGCTCTGTCATTTTCTTCATCTATCGTCAGGTGGAGGTTCTACGGTGATATGCAAGAAATTCATCAGTATGGCTATAGGAACTGGCCTTTTCAGGCTCCCTCTCCTCAGCTGCCCAAGGAACTAACTGGGGGCGTCTCCCTGGAAACCTGGGAACCCCTCTAGGGTCAAGTCTCTTGACAACCCTCAGGTAGCTCCTTAAATTCAGATATATGCTTCCCTGCTCTCATATCCACCCTTCCTATATCCCAAGCACCCCATTCCTCCGAGCTCCCCCCGCTCTCCCCTTCACACTTTTCTCTCCCCATCTTCCCTTGGCCCAGTCTTGCCCAACCCTCAAGTTCCCAATTTTGCCTGGCGATCGTGTCTACTTCCAATATCCAGGAGGATTACTATATCTTTTTTGGGAGTTCACCTTCTTATTATCTTCTCAAGGATCCCAAACTTATAGGCTCGATGTCCTATAATCATGGCTAGAAACCGAATATGAGTGAGTACATCCCATGTTCATCTTTATGGGTCTGGGTTACCTCACTCAGAATAGTGTTTTCTATTTCCATCCATTTGCCTGCAAAATTCAAGATGTCATTGTTTTTTACCGCTGAGTAGTATTCTAGCATGTATATATTCCACAGTTTCTTCATCCATTCTTCCACTGAAGGGCATCTAGGCTGTCTCCAGGATCTGGCTATTACAAATAATGCTGCTATGAACATAGATGAGCATATGCTTTTGTTGTATGATTGGACATCTCTTGGGTAGATTCCCAAGAGTGGGATTGCTGGGTCCTGGGTAGGTTGATCCCGAATTTCCTGAGAAACCGCCACACTGCTTTCCAAAGTGGTTGCACAAGTTTGCATTCCCACCAGCAATGGATGAGTGTGCCCCTTACCCCACAACCTCTCCAGCAAAGGTTATTATTGGTGTTTTGGATTTTAGCCAATCTGACAGGTGTGAGATGATATCTCAAAGTTGTTTTGATTTGCATTTCCCTGATAGCTAGGGAGGTTGAGCATGACCTTAAGTGTCTTTTGGCCATTCGAACTTCTTCTGTTGAGAATTCTCTGTTCAGTTCATCGCCCCATTTTTTAATTGGGTTAATTGGCATTTTACCGTCTAGTCTCTTGAGTTCCTTATATATTTTAGAGATCAGACCTTTGTCAGTTGCAGGGTTGGTGAAGATCTTTTCCCAGTCAGTAGGCTGCCTTTGTGTCTTAGTGACAATGTCCTTTGCTTTACAGAAGCTGCTCAACTTCAGGAGGTCCCATTTATTCAATGTTGCCCTTAAAGTCTGTGCAGCTGGGGTTATGCATAGGAAACGGTTCCCTGTGCCCATTTGTTGTAGAGTACTTCCCACTTTCTCCTCTATCAATCTCAATGTGTTCAAATTAATATTGAGGTCTTTAATCCATTTGGACTTGAGTTTTGTGCATGGTGATAGATATGGATCTACTTTCATTCTTCTACAGGTTGACATCCAGTTATGCCAGCACCATTTGTTGAAGATGCCCTCTTTTTTCCATTGTGTACTTTTGGCTCCTTTATCAAAAATCAGGTGTTCGTAGGTTTGTGGTTTAAGATCCGGGTCTTCTATACGATTCCATTGGTCAACTTCTCTGTTCTTATGCCAATACCAAGCCGTTTTCAATACTGTAGCTCTGTAATAGAGTTTGAAGTCAGGGATGGTAATGCCTCCAGAAGTACCTTTATTGTATAAGATTTTTTTGGCTATCCTGGGTTTCTTGTTTTTCCATATAAAGTTGATTATTGTCTTCTCAATCTCTGTGAAGAATTTTAATGGGACCTTGATTGGGATTGCATTGAATCTATAGATTGCTTTTGGTAGAATTGCCATTTTTACTATGTTGATCCTCCCAATCCACGAGCAGGGGAGATCCTTCCATTTTCTGGTATCCTCTTCAATTTCTTTCTTCAAAGACTTAAAGTTCTTGTCATATAAATCCTTCACTTCCTTGGTTAGCGATATTCCCAGATATCTTATGCTATTTGTGGCTATTGTGAAAGGTGATACTTCTCTGATTTCCCTCTCTGCTTCCTTATCCTTTGTGTATAGGAGGGCGACTGATTTTTTGGAGTTGATCTTGTATCCTGCCACGTTACTGAAGGAGTTTATCAGCTGTAGGAGTTCTTTGGTGGAGTTTTTGGGGTCGCTTATGTATACTATCATATCATCTGCAAATAATGAAAGTTTAACTTCTTCCTTTCCAAATTGGATCCCCTTGATTCCCTTATGTTGTCTTATTGCTATTGCTAGAACTTCAAGCACTATATTGAAGAGATAAGGAGAGAGTGGACAGCCTTGTCGTGTTCCTGAATTTAGTGGGATAGCCTTGAGTTTCTCTCCGTTTAATTTGATGTTAGCTGTCGGTTTGCTGTAAATAGCTTTTATTATATTTAGGAATGACCCTTGTATCCCTAATCTCTCCAAGACCTTTATCATAAAAGGGTGCTGAATTTTGTCAAATGCTTTTTCAGCATCTAATGAGATGACCATATGGTTTTTTTCCTTCAGTTTGTTTATATGATGGATTACATTAATAGATTTTCGTATGTTGAACCAGCCCTGCATCTCTGGGATGAAGCCTACTTGATCGTAATGGATAATTTTTCTAATGTGTTCTTGGATTCGGTTTGCCAGTATTTTATTGAGAATTTTTGCATCCATGTTCATGAGTGAGATTGGCCTGTAATTCTCTTTCTTGGTTGAGTCTTTGTGTGGTTTAGGTATCAGGGTAACTGTAGCTTCATAGAAGGAATTTGGCAGTGACTCTTGTGTTTCTATATTATGAAATACCTTAAGGAGTATAGGTATTAGGTCTTCTTGGAAGTTCTGGTAGAATTCCGCATTGAAACCATCTGGTCCTGGGCTCTTTTTGGTAGGGAGGTTTCTGATAACAGTTTCTAATTCTTCGCGACTAACAGGACGATTTAGAGCATTTACCTGGTCCTGGTTTAACTTTGGTATATGGTATTTATCTAAAAAACTGTCCATTTCTTTTACATTTTCCAATTTTGTGGCATACAGGCTTTTGTAGTAAGATCTAATGATTTTCTGAATTTCCTCTGTGTCTGTGGTTATGTCCCCCTTTTCATTTCTGATCTTGTTAATTTGCGTGTTCTCCCTCTGTCGTTTGATTAGATTGGCTAAGGGTTTGTCAATCTTGTTGATTTTCTCCAAGAACCAGCTTCTTGTTTCATTGATTCTTTGGATTGTTTTCTGTGTTTCTATTTTGTTGATTTCTGCCCTCAGTTTGATTATTTCCAGTCTTCTACTTCTCCTAGGTGAGTCTGCTTCTTTTTTTTCCAGAGCTTTCAGGTGTGCTGTTAAGTCACCAATGATTGCTTTCTCCGTTTTCTTTAAGTGGGCACTTAGTGCTATGAACTTTCCTCTTAGCACTGCTTTCATTGTGTCCCATAGGTTTGAGTATGTTGTGTCTTTGTTTTCATTAAATTCAAGAAAGACTTTAATTTCTTTCTTTATTTCTTCCTTGACCCAGGTGTGGGTCAGTAGTTGACTGTTCAGTTTCCATGAGTTTGTGGGCCTTCTGGGGGTAGCATTGTTGTTGAATTCTAATTTTAATCCATGGTGATCCGATAAGACACAGGTGGTTACTAATATTTTTTTGTAACTGTGGAAGTTTGCTTTGTTACCAAGTATATGGTCAATTTTCGAAAAGGTTCCATGAGCCGCAGAGAAGAAGGTATATTCTTTCCTATTTGGGTGGAATGTTCTATAGATGTCTGTTAAGTCCATTTGGTTCATTACCTCCATTAAGTCTTTCAATTCTCTGTTAGGTTTCTGTCTGATTGACCTGTCCATTGGTGAGAGAGGAGTGTTGAAGTCTCCAACTATTAGTGTGTGTGGTTTGATGGCTGCCTTGAGTTCTAGAAGTGTTTCTTTTACATAAGTGGGAGCTTTTATATTAGGGGCATAGATATTCAGGATTGAGACTTCATTCTGAAGGATTTTTCCTGTTATGAGTATAAAGTGTCCCTTTCCATCTCTTCTGATTGATTTTAGTTTGAAGTCAACTTTGTTGGAAATTAGTATGGCCACACCCGCTTGTTTCTTAGGGCCATTTGCTTGATAAACCTTTTCCCAACCCTTTACTCTGAGTAGGTGCCTGTCTTTGTGGTTGAGGTGTGTTTCTTGTAAACAGCAAAATGTTGGATTCTGTTTTCGTATCCAGTCTCTTAGCCTGTGCCTTTTTATAGGTGAATTGAGTCCATTGATATTAAGTGATATTAATGACCAGTGGTTGTTAACTTCAGTCATTTTTAGTAGTAGAGTTTGTGTGTTTCCCTTCTTCTAGTTGTGCTGGTGAAGGGTCGCTAGATGCCTGAGTTATTGTCGGCGTTGTTGGACTCCTTGGTTTGTGATTTTCCTTCTATTACTTTCTGCAAGGCTGGATTTGTGGCTGCGTATTGTTTAAATCTGTTTTTGTCCTGGAATATCTTGTTTTCTCCATCAATGGTGAATGCAAGCTTTGCTGGGTATAATAGTCTAGGCTTGCATCCATGTTCCCTAAGTGTCTGTAGCACATCTATCCAAGCTCTTCTGGCTTTCATGGTTTCCATTGAGAAATCAGGTGTAATTCTGATAGGTTTCCCTTTATATGTTACTTGACCTTTTTCCTTTGCAGCTCTTAATATCTGTTCTTTATTCTGTATGTTTTGTGTTTTGATTATTATATGGCGTGGGGATGCTTTCTTTTGGTCCAGTCTATTTGGTGTTCTGTAGGCTTCTTGTACCTTCATAGGAACATCCTTCTTTAGGTTGGGGAAGTTTTCTTCTATAATTTTGTTGAATATGTTTTCTGGGCCTTTGAGTTGTAATTCTTCTCCTTCTTCTACCCCAATTATTCTTAGGTTTGGTCTTTTCATGGTGTCCCAGATTTCCTGAATGTTTTGTGTTAAGAATTTGTTAGATTTGTTTAGTTCTTTAGTCTGTGAGTTCATTTCCTCTATACTATCTTCAGAGTCCGAGATTCTTTCTTCCATCTCTTGTATTCGGTTGGAAATACTTGTCTCTGAAGTTTCTGTTCGTTTACTCAGAGTTTCCATTTCCAGTCGTCCCTCAGATTGTGTTTTCTTCAATACCTCCATTTCATTTATCAGGTCTTGTACTGTTTCCCTTACCTGTTTGATTGCTTTTTCTTGTTTTTCTTGTTTTTCTTGGGTATCTTTGAGAGATTTATTTATTTCGTCTACCTTTTTGTTTGTCATCTCCATTTCTTTATGGCAGTTTTTTACCTCCTGTTTAAGGTCCTCTATTATTTTTATAAAGTACTGTTTAATGTCGGTTTCTTCTATATCTTCTGGGGTAGGGTGTTCAATTCTTGTTGTTTCGGGATGTCTGGCTTGTGGTGATGTCATGTTGCCTTTCATGTTGTTGGAGGAGCTCCTGCATTGGCGCCTGCCCATCTCTTCCCCAAAGAATGATGGATCCTTCTGCAGACTGTGAGGTCCCCTTGCAGGCCAAGCAGCTCTCGGACAAAGGCCTACCTTGCTCCGGGCAGTCAAATGAAGGAGGGGACCTCCCACCGGCCTGGGAGCACTCAATTCCAGGTCCCCAGAGCCCAAACAGGCTGAGCTGTGGGATTTTGTGGCCCCAAAGACGGGAGGATGAGGAAGGGGGAGGGGGGGAGGATTCTGGGTGCAGCTGAGAAGGGACAGGGAGAGAGAGGCAGTATCCGGGGAGAATAACCCCTGCAGGAAGAGCAGGAAGTGTGCTGGTGGCAGGGGGGGTTGTGGAGAGTCGGTGGTCCCTCTCTGGGCAGCTGCCGCGGTTCGGGCACTCACTCCTCACTCACCCCAAAGAACGATGGATCCTCCTGCAGATTTTCAGGTCCCCTTGCAGGCCAAGCAGCTCTCGGACAAAGGCCTACCTTGCTCCGGGCAGTCAAATGAAGGAGGGGACCTCCCACCGGCCTGGGAGCACTCAATTCCAGGTCCCCAGAGCCCAAACAGGCTGAGCTGTGGGATTTTGTGGCCCCAAAGACGGGAGGATGAGGCAGGGGGAGGGGGGGAGGATTCTGGGTGCAAGCTGGGAAGGGACAGGGAGAGAGAGGCAGTATCCGGGGAGAATAACCCCTGCAGGAAGAGCAGGAAGTGTGCTGGTGGCAGGGGGGGTTGTGGAGAGTCGGTGGTCCCTCTCCGGGCAGCTGCCGCGGTTCGGGCACTCACTCCTCACTCACCCCAAAGAACGATGGATCCTCCTGCAGATTTTCAGGTCCCCTTGCAGGCCAAGCAGCTCTCGGACAAAGGCCTACCTTGCTCCGGGCAGTCAAATGAAGGAGGGGACCTCCCACCGGCCTGGGAGCACTCAATTCCAGGTCCCCAGAGCCCAAACAGGCTGAGCTGTGGGATTTTGTGGCCCCAAAGACGGGAGGATGAGGAAGGGGGAGGGGGGAGGATTCTGGGTGCAAGCTGGGAAGGGACAGGGAGAGAGAGGCAGTATCCGGGGAGAATAACCCCTGCAGGAAGAGCAGGAAGTGTGCTGGTGGCAGGGGGGGTAGTGGAGAGTCGGTGGTCCCTCTCCGGGCAGCTGCCGCGGTTCGGGCACTCACTCCTCACTCACCCCAAAGAACGATGGATCCTCCTGCAGATTTTCAGGTCCCCTTGCAGGCCAAGCAGCTCTCGGACAAAGGCCTACCTTGCTCCGGGCAGTCAAATGAAGGAGGGGACCTCCCACCGGCCTGGGTGCACTCAATTCCAGGTCCCCAGAGCCCAAACAGGCTGAGCTGTGGGATTTTGTGGCCCCAAAGACGGGAGGATGAGGCAGGGGGAGGGGGGGAGGATTCTGGGTGCGAGCTGGGAAGGGACAGGAAGAGAGAGGCAGTATCCGGGGAGAATAACCCCTGCAGGAAGAGCAGGAAGTGCGCTGGTGGCAGGGGGAGTTGTGGAGAGTCGGTGGTCCCTCACCGGGCAGCTGCCGCGGTTCGGGCACTCACTCCTCACTCACCCCAAAGAACGATGGATCCTCCTGCAGATTTTCAGGTCCCCTTGCAGGCCAAGCAGCTCTCGGACAAAGGCCTACCTTGCTCCGGGCAGTCAAATGAAGGAGGGGACCTCCCACCGGCCTGGGTGCACTCAATTCCAGGTCCCCAGAGCCCAAACAGGCTGAGCTGTGGGATTTTGTGGCCCCAAAGACGGGAGGATGAGGAAGGGGGAGGGGGGGAGGATTCTGGGTGCAAGCTGGGAAGGGACAGGGAGAGAGAGGCAGTATCCGGGGAGAATAACCCCTGCAGGAAGAGCAGGAAGTGTGCTGGTGGCAGGGGGGGTTGTGGAGAGTCGGTGGTCCCTCTCCGGGCAGCTGCCGCGGTTCGGGCACTCACTCCTCACTCACCCCAAAGAACGATGGATCCTCCTGCAGATTTTCAGGTCCCCTTGCAGGCCAAGCAGCTCTCGGACAAAGGCCTACCTTGCTCCGGGCAGTCAAATGAAGGAGGGGACCTCCCACCGGCCTGGGAGCACTCAATTCCAGGTCCCCAGAGCCCAAACAGGCTGAGCTGTGGGATTTTGTGGCCCCAAAGACGGGAGGATGAGGAAGGGGGAGGGGGGGAGGATTCTGGGTGTAAGCTGGGAAGGGACAGGGAGAGAGAGGCAGTATCCGGGGAGAATAACCCCTGCAGGAAGAGCAGGAAGTGTGCTGGTGGCAGGGGGGGTTGTGGAGAGTCGGTGGTCCCTCTCCGGGCAGCTGCCGCGGTTCGGGCACTCACTCCTCACTCACCCCAAAGAACGATGGATCCTCCTGCAGATTTTCAGGTCCCCTTGCAGGCCAAGCAGCTCTCGGACAAAGGCCTACCTTGCTCCGGGCAGTCAAATGAAGGAGGGGACCTCCCACCGGCCTGGGTGCACTCAATTCCAGGTCCCCAGAGCCCAAACAGGCTGAGCTGTGGGATTTTGTGGCCCCAAAGACGGGAGCCAGTGTAATTTTTAATGGAAACTAACATCTCAAAATTTCCTTAAAGGTTGAAGACATAAAGCCGAAGGGATTACATTGTGCAAATTATGACCACGGCGATGTTTCCCAGCCTACCGCCAATCCTGAATTACCATCATGTCCAGGTACAAGTGACAGAGGTGACACTCTTTGGGTATCTGAGAAAATTACACTTCACTACACTATCCTGGATCACACAGGTTCTTTAGAACTTACACTGCGCATGATAGGGAGAGTCCACATGCTGATGTTGAGCTTGCTCCTGGTAGCCACACTGGTGACACCATGGATCCTCTGCAACATTATTCTTTTGACAGTGTTAAACATTTGGATTGTTCATGAAAAAACCACAACCAAAAATTTCTTACACTTAGAGGCCCTTTGTGTTCTCCACAATGATGCTGAATATGCTCAACAGGGGTTCCCACTGTTAATGTTTAAAAACCACCATCTTGAAAAGAAAAAAAAAACTAAACTCACCACCGTTTAACTTGTATTAATGTTTCTTCATAAAAAGTGAAAATGCTAAAGTACACACGAGGAATAATCATAATTTTGTAGCCAAACTTATAGATATGGGTTTATAAATTTAAAACATCTTCTGGTTTAAAAACTAAATCTGGTCATCATTGCAGCTTTGCAGGTCTCCCTAGTAGGGCAGATCTCTATGTTCCTGACTGTTCTTGCCTTTATCCAATGATGCAGGTCCTCCAGGTCTACTTCTTCTTCCTGCGAACTGTTCCATCAATGGTCCAGAAGGACCCCCAGGACCAAGTCATATTCCTCCACCAATCCCACCTCGTTCCAAGCTACTGGCACCTCAGAAGCCACCTCTATGTCCACCAACTCGTGACATTTCTCCAGGACCACCACGGTCCATAACTCCGCCTCTTCTTCCGTGCATGCGACCAGAGCAGCCTCACCAGGTGAAAACAGAGAGGCCCATTACAAAGCTTATTCTCTGCCCCCTACCCACACACACACACACACATATAAACCTGAGCAGGTCCCCTTTTAAGATTCTCAAGCACTGGACTTTGATTCAAACAGAAATGAAGCAAATGTTACATGATATCAGTAGATATAGTGATAAAATTTTTCTGAGCAAAAAAATATTTGGGGACTATAAATCAAGACCCTGGCATTAACAGATAAGTTCTTCTAAAGTGAATAAAAATCAGTGAAATTTTTAATGGAAACTAACATCTCAAAATTTCCTTAAAGGTTGAAGACACAAAGCCGAAGGGATTACTTCGTGTAAATTATGACCATGGTGATGTGTCCTAGACTACTGCCAATACTGAATTACCATCATGTCCAGGTACAAGTGACAGAGGTGACACTCTTTGGGCATCTGAGAAAATTACACTTCACGACACTACCCTGGATCACACAGGTTCTTTAGAACTTATACTGGGCATGAAAGGGAGAGTCCACATGCTGATGCTGAGCTTGCTCCTGGTAGCCATACTGGTGACACCATGGATCCTCTGCAACATTATTCTTTTGACAGTTTTAAACATATGGAATGTTTATGAAAAATATCACAACCATGAACTTTGTTCCAATTAGGGGCCATCTTGGTTGTCCACAATGATACTGAATAATTTCACAAGGGGTACCCAATATTGAAACAAACATTTTTGAAAGAAAAAAAACTTCAAACCACCAACGTTTAACTTGTTAATTTTAATGTTTCTTCATAAAAGTGAAAATGCTAAAGTAGACATGAGGAATAATCATAATTTTGTGGCCAACTTATAGATATGGAATTATAAATTTAAAACATCTTCTGGTTTAAAAACTAAATCTGGTCATCAATGCAGCTCTGCTGGTCTCTATAGTAGGGCTGATCTCTAAGTTCCTGATGGTGCTCGCCTTTATCCATTGATGCAGGTCCTCCAGGTCTACTTCTTCTTCCTGCGAACTGTTCCATCAATGGTCCAGAAGGACCCCCAGGACCACGTCATATTCCTCCACCAATCACACCTTGGTCCAAGCGACAGGCACCTCAGAAGCCACCTCTATGTCCACCAACTCATGACATTTCTCCAGAGCCACCATGGTCCATAACTACGCCCCTTCTTCCGTGCATGCCACCAGAGCAACCTCACCAGGTAGAAACAGAGAGGCCCATTACAAAGCTTATTCTCTGCCTCCTACCCCCCCACACACATATAAACCTGAGCAGGTCCCCTTTTAAGATTCTCAAACACTGGACTTTGATTCAAACAGAAATGAAGCAAAGGTTACACGATATCAGTGGATATAGTGATAAAATTTGTCTGAGCAAAAAAATATGTGGGTACTATAAATCAAGACCCTGGCATTAACAGATATGTTCTTCTAAAGTGAATAAAAACCAGTGTAATTTTTAATGGAAACTAACATCTCAAAATTTCTTTAAAGGTTGAAGACACAAAGCCGAAGAAATTACTTCTTGCAAATTATGACCCCGGCGATGTGTCCCAGCCTTCTGCCAATACTGAATTACCATCATGTCCAGGTACAAGTGACAGAGGTGACACTCTTTGGGCATCTGAGAAAATTACACTTCACGACACTACCCTGGATCACACAGGTTCTTTAGAACTTACACTGGGCATGAAAGGGAGAGTCCACATGCTGATGCTGAGCTTGCTCCTGGTAGGCACACTGGTGACACCATGGATCCTCTGCAACATTATTCTTTTGACAGTTTTAAACATTTGGATTGTTCATGAAAAAACCACAACCAAAATTTTTTTACACTTAGAGGCCCTTTGGGTTCTTCACAATGATGCTGAATATGCTCAACAGGTGTTCCCACTGTTAATGTTTAAAAACAACCATCTTGAAATGAAAAAAAAAAAACTAAACCCACCACTGTCAACTTGTTTTAATGTTTCTTCATAAAAAGTGAAAATGCTAAAGTACACACGGGGAATAATCATAATTGTATAGCCAAACTTATAGATATGGGTTTATAAATTTAAAACATCTTCTGGTTTAAAAACTAAATCTGGTCATCATTGCAGCTCTGCAGGTCTCCCTAGTAGGGCAGATCTCTATGTTCCTGACTGTTCTCGCCTTTATCCAATGATGCAGGTCCTCCAGGTCTACTTCTTCTTCCTGCGAACTGTTCCATCAATGTTCCAGAAGGACCCCAGGACCAAATCATATTCCTCCACCAATCATACCTCGGTCCAAGCTACTGGCACCTCAGAAGCCACCTCTATGTCCACCAACTCGTGACATTTCTCCAGGACCATCACGGTTCATAACTCTGCCTCTTCTTCCATGCATGCGACCAGAGCAGCCTCACCAGGTGAAAACAGAGAGGCCCATTATAAAGGTTATTCTCTGCCGCCTACCCCCCCCCACACACACAGATTAAAGCTGAGCAGGTACCCTTTTAAAATTCTCTAACACTGGACTTTGATTCAAACAGAAATTAAGGTTACACGATATCAGTGGATATAGTGATAAATTTTTTTTTCCTCATGGTTTATTTTTTTTATATTTAAAAATTTCCATCTTCTTCCCTCCTCCCCCCCCCTCCCTCCCCTCCTCCTCTCCCTTCCCTCTCCTCCTTCTCCCCCTTCCCTCCCCTGCCCTCCACCCATACCTCCCCTCCCTCCCTCTCAAGGCCAAGGAGCCATCAGGGTTCGCCATTCTATGCTAAGACCAAGGTCCTCCCAACTCCCCCCAGGTCCAGGAAGGTGATCGACCAAGCTGAGAAGGCTCCCACAGAGCCCGTCCATGAAGAACAATCAGAGCCCAGAGCCATTGTCCTTTGCTTCTCAGTCAGCCCCCGCTGTTGGCCACATTCAGAGAGACGGGTTTGGTCGCATGATCCATCAGTCCCATTCCAACTGGAGTTGGTGATCTCCCATTAGTTCTGTCCCACCGTCTCCATGAGTGAACGCACCCCTCTCGTTCCTGACTTTCTCCCTCATGTTCTCACTCCTTCTGCTCCTCATCAGGACCTTGGGAGCTCAGTCCAGTGCTCCAATGTGGGGCTCAGTCACCTTCCCCATCTGTCACCAGCTGGAGGTTCCCTCACGGTCCTGACTTTCTTTCTCATGTTCTCTCTCCTTCTGCTCCTCATCAGGACCTTGGGAGCTCAGTCCGGTGCTCCAATGTGGGGCTCTGTCATTTTCTTCATCTATCGTCAGGTGGAGGTTCTATGGTGATATGCAAGAAATTCATCAGTATGGTTATAGGAACTGGCCTTTTCAGGCTCCCTCTCCTCAGCTGCCCAAGGAACTAACTGGGGGTGTGATGGAGGAGTGTCTATGTGTTACTTTCATTATTAATAAAGAAAACTGCCTTGGCCCTTTAAGAGAACAGAAAATTAGGTAGGCGGAGTAGACAGAACAGAATGCTGGGAAGCAGGAGTTGGAGAGACGCTTCAGGCAGTCACGATAGGAGTCTACATGCTTCTCCTCTCCGAGATGGACGCAGGTTAAGATCTCTCCTGGTAAGCCACACCTCGTGGTGCTACCCAGATAACTAAATATGGGTTAAAGGAAGATATGAGAATTAGCCAATAAGAGGCTGAAACTATGGGCCAGGCAGTGTTTTAAAAGAATACAGTTTCCGTGTAATTATTTCGGGTGTAAAGCTAGCCGGCGGCGGGTGGCGGGACGCAGCCCCGCCGCTTCTCACTACAGATTGGCGCTCCAACGTGGTGACTAAATCCACTTAAAAACCTTGCCCGCTTGGGATCGGAAAGAAAGTTCTCTGAGACCATGCCAATGGCTCACTGCTCCCTTCCTGCACCTGGGCAGATGGCGGAATCAGGCTTAGGCGAGCGGGACAGCATTTGCGGATTCCTGCCGCCATAGAGAGAGAGGTGTTTTCAGACTGCTCTGCGCGTCAGATTCGGCTGTGACTTGGATTAAAAGAGTTTCTGTGCTGCACGCTCAGTATCAAAATTAAACTGCTGAGTGCAGCTCCAATGTGGACTGCTGTGTACCTGTAACTGTGTGCAGCTCAGGGACACCAAATAACTGAGGCAGTAGCAGCTCTGGCTCTGCTCCGCCATGTTGAATTGTGCTGAGCTCAGACCGGTCTATCGCAATTACCATAATAACAGCGCAGTTAAGGTTTAGACTTGGCTGTAAACAGGCAGTACCGTATTATTTTAAGAAGTGGTTAACCTTTTAAGAAATGCTCCTGGATAGTAAAAAATTACAGATTCACAATAGAAAAGATTCAGACATAGAAGGCCTTTAAATGGCTCACGTAGGCTTAAAAGAGAGAAAAAGAAAATACAGAGAATAAAGTTAATGCCTTAAAAAAAAGGTTAAAGTCTTTAAAGAGACAGAGTACAGATAGTTATAGATTAAAAGAAGTAAAGTGATAGAGTAAAAATAAGCCACGTAAAAATGGAAAATTCACAGAGAGTCTGGATTATGTATTTTGTTGTGTTTTCTTTGATTTTTTTGACTGTAAAGGAGCTAAGTACAGAGAGACATTTCATTATATGGGCTGCCAGGCTAGACCAGAATGGACATCTTAACGGTATGACTTCAGGATTTGGATCTAAGAACATGATGCTTTGGAAAAGAGTTTCTTCTTTTGTTTTCACAGAGGATGAGACTCTGTGGATTGCTTCTATCCCAATATGGTATGATAGACCACACCCTCCTGAAAGGTTGCTGTGAACACCCTCAAAAAATTACTTCGCTCAACTGCCGACTGAGATGAACCTAGCACACAGGTTACACCATGAAAGACCTAAATAACAGCGCCCCCATTCAGCAGGAAGCAGTTTGGAGAGAAAAAACTGCGCCCATTTTCCCAAATATTGCTTATAAATGTTCTTTTACATTTAAAGGGGGAGATGATATAGATATGAATTTGCATTGGTATAGATTTTAAGGTCAATTTTGTTATATGTATATGTATTTCTGATCTTGATTAAGCTATTGTGATAGTAGTTCATTTTAAAAACTGTAATGTATAATTAGGAAATATAGGTTGTTAATGGATAATCATCGATTAATAGTCAAGCTTGTAGTCATGTTAGTCATTTTCTAGATGTGCATAGATATATTTCAGATAGGCATTCTTCATATCTTTCAAAGACTGCAGAATATGGCATTTTAAATGTTTTAATAACTTAGGGTTTTTCATGACAATGAGACACGTCTGCTCCTGGCAGCACCAATCTACTTCGAGAGGAAGATGGGCATCGAAGAGGCTACTTATGGAGTTTGTTAGCCATTTGGGCAAGAAACTGCTCTTGCCTGGACTGTTGCATAAATTGGACACAAGGAACCCACAGAAAGAGGACTGCTGAACTTGCCTAAAGGTGAGATGGCCTTTTGGGGTTCCTGATTCATGAAAGAGTCTGCGAGACGTTCTGCAGGACATAGCAGAAAGTGACTGAACTGTCTTTGGAATTTCCTGCTTCATGAAAAAGTCTGCTGGACACTATGGGCCTAAAGGCTGAAGATGGATGCCCCAACGGTACAGAGGAACTTTGGGTGACTGTCCAGGCAGCGAGTTGTCTCTGTCATTTCTAGAGTTTTATAAGTTACTTATTTCTTGTTTACTTAGGTAGCATTATATCCTTCTGGAGTCTTTGATGGAGTTGAAGAATAAATAGTTATAGCTTTCCTTAGTTATGATAAAAGATAAAATAGATTTAAATATTGTAACTGTAATACTTGCTTGATAACTGTTTTGTTATATGTAATTTTGCTATGTTAAAGTTGAAGCCTTTCTTTTTTGTTTAAACAGAAAAAGGGGAAGTGATGGAGGAGTGTCTATGTGTTACTTTCATTATTAATAAAGAAAACTGCCTTGGCCCTTTAAGAGAACAGAAAATTAGGTAGGCGGAGTAGACAGAACAGAATGCTGGGAAGCAGGAGTTGGAGAGACGCTTCAGGCAGTCACGATAGGAGTCTCCATGCTTCTCCTCTCCGAGATGGACGCAGGTTAAGATCTCTCCTGGTAAGCCACACCTCGTGGTGCTACCCAGATAACTAAATATGGGTTAAAGGAAGATATGAGAATTAGCCAATAAGAGGCTGAAACTATGGGCCAGGCAGTGTTTTAAAAGAATACAGTTTCCGTGTAATTATTTCGGGTGTAAAGCTAGCTGGCGGCGGGTGGCAGGACGCAGCCCCGCTGCTTCACACTACAGGGGCGTCTCCCTGGAAACCTGGGAACCCCTCCAGGGTCAAGTCTCTTGACAACCCTCAGGTAGCTCCTTAAATTAAGATATATGCTTCCCTGCTCCCATATCCACCCTTCCTATATCCCAAGCACCCCATTCCTCCGAGCTCCCCCCGTTTTTCCCTTCACACTTTTTTCTCCCCATCTTCCCTTGGCCCAGTCTTGCCCAACCCTCAAGTTCCCAATTTTGCCTGGCGATCGTGTCTACTTCCAATATCCAGGAGGATTACTATATCTTATTTTGGGAGTTCACCTTCTTATTATCTTCTCAAGGATCCCAAATTTATAGGCTCGATGTCCTTTAATTATGGCTAGAAACCGAATATGAGTGAGTATATCCCATGTTCATTTTTATGGGTCTGGGTTACCTCACTCAGAATAGTGTTTTCTATTTCCATCCATTTGCCTGCAAAATTCAAGATGTCATTGTTTTTTACCGCTGAGTAGTATTCTAGCATGTATATATTCCACAGTTTCTTCATCCATTCTTCCACTGAAGGGCATCTAGGTTGTTTCCAGGATCTGGCTATTACAAATAATGCTGCTATGAACATAGATGAGCATATGCTTTTGTTGTATGATTGGGCATCTCTTGGGTAGATTCCCAAGAGTGGGATTGCTGGGTCCTGGGTAGGTTGATCCCGAATTTCCTGAGAAACCGCCACACTGCTTTCCAAAGTGGTTGCACAAGTGTGATTCCCACCAGCAATGGATGAGTGTACCCCTTACCCCACAACCTCTCCAGCAAAGGTTATTATTGGTGTTTTGGATTTTAGCCAATCTGACAGGTGTAAGATGATATCTCAAAGTTGTTTTGATTTGCATTTCCCTGATAGCTAGGGAGGTTGAGCATGACCTTAAGTGTCTTTTGGCCATTCGAACTTCTTCTGTTGAGAATTCTCTGTTCAGTTCAGCGCCCCATTTTTTAATTGGGTTAATTGGCATTTTACCGTCTAGTCTCTTGAGTTCCTTATATATTTTAGAGATCAGACCTTTGTCAGTTGCAGGGTTGGTGAAGATCTTTTCCCAGTCAGTAGGCTGCCTTTGTGTCTTAGTGACAATGTCCTTTGCTTTACAGAAGCTGCTCAACTTCAGGAGGTCCCATTTATTCAATGTTGCCCTTAATGTCTGTGCAGCTGGGGTTATGCGCAGGAAACGGTTCCCTGTGCCCATTTGTTGTAGAGTACTTCCCACTTTCTCCTCTATCAAGCTTAATGTGTTCAGATTAATATTGAGGTCTTTAATCCATTTGGACTTGAGTTTTGTGCATGGTGATAGATATGGATCTACTTTCATTCTTCTACAGGTTGACATCCAGTTATGCCAGCACCATTTGTTGAAGATGCCCTCTTTCTTCCATTGTGTACTTTTGGCTCCTTTATCAAAAATCAGGTGTTCGTAGGTTTGTGGTTTAAGATCCGGGTCTTCTATACGATTCCATTGGTCAACTTCTCTGTTTTTATGCCAATACCAAGCTGTTTTCAATACTGTAGCTTTGTAATAGAGTTTGAAGTCAGGATGGTAATGCCTCCAGAAGTACCTTTATTGTATAAGATTTTTTTGGCTATCCTGGGTTTCTTGTTTTTCCATATAAAGTTGATTATTGTCCTCTCAATCTCTGTGAAGAATTTTAATGGGACCTTGATTGGGATTGCATTGAATCTATAGATTGCTTTTGGTAGAATTGCCATTTTTACTATGTTGATCCTCCCAATCCACGAGCAGGGGAGATCCTTCCATTTTCTGGTATCCTCTTCAATTTCTTTCTTCAAAGACTTAAAGTTCTTGTCAAATAGATCCTTCACTTCCTTGGTTAGAGATACTCCCAGATAGCTTATGCTATTTGTAGCTATTGTGAAAGGTGATACTTCTCTGATTTCCCTCTCTGCTTCCTTATCCTTTGTGTATAGGAGGGCGACTGATTTTTTGGAGTTGATCTTGTATCCTGCCACGTTACTGAAGGAGTTTATCAGCTGTAGGAGTTCTTTGGTGGAGTTTTTGGGGTCGCTTATGTATACTATCATATCATCTGCAAATAATGAAAGTTTAACTTCTTCCTTTCCAAATTGAATCCCCTTGATTCCCTTATGTTGTCTTATTGCTATTGCTAGAACTTCGAGCACTATATTGAAGAGATAAGGAGAGAGTGGACAGCCTTGTCGTGTTCCTGAATTTAGTGGGATAGCCTTGAGTTTCTCTCCGTTTAATTTGATGTTAGCTGTCGGCTTGCTGTAAATAGCTTTTATTATATTTAGGAATGAC